>NC_140988.1:168330210-168781043 GCF_052327205.1 Somniosus microcephalus
ACCCCCAATCCCGTGATTTTTTATCTTAAGCAATAATCTTTTGTGTGGCACCTTGTCAAATGCCTTTTGGAAGTCTAAATACACTACGTCCACTGGTTCACCTTTATCCACCCTATATGTTACTTCCTCAAAGAACTCCAGCAAATTTGTCAAACATGACTTCCCCTTCATAAAACCATGCTGACTTTGTCTTATTAAATTATGATTATCCAAATGTCCTGTTACTGTCTCCTTAATAATGGACTCCAAAATTTTACCTACCACAGATGTTAGGCTAACCGATCTATAGTTTCCAGCCTTCTGTCTACTGCCCTTTTTAAATAAGGGTGTTACATTAGCAGTTTTCCAGTCTGCCGGGACCTTTGCTGAGTCCAGGGAGTTTTGGAAGATTATTACCAATGCATCCACAATCCCTACCACCACTTCCCTCAAGACCCTAGGATGTAAGCCATCAGGTCCAGGCGATTTATCCGCCTTGAGTCCCATTATTTTACCGAGTACCACTTCCTTAGTGATTTTGATCGTGTTTATCTCCTCCCCCCCTATAGCCCCCTGCTTGTCCAGTGTTGGGATATTCTTGGTGTCCTCTACTGTAAAGACTGATACAAAATATTCATTCATTGTTTTTGCCATCTCCATATTTCCCACCATTAATTTCCCGGTCTCATCCTCTAAGGGACCAACATTTACTTTAGCCACCCTTTTTCTTTTTATATAACTATAAAAACTCTTACTATCTGTTTTTATATTTTTTGCTAATTTACTTTCATAATCTATCTTCCCATTCTTAATCAATCTTTTTGTTATTTTTTGCTGTCTTTTAAAGTTTTCCCAATCCTCTATCCTCCCATTAGATTTGGCTACCTTATATGCCCTTGTTTTTAGTCGAATACTATCCTTAATTTCTTTACTTAGCCACGGATGGCTGCCTTTTCTTTTACACCCTTTTTTTCTCAGTGGAATATACTTTTTTTGGAAGTTGTAAAATAATTCCTTAAATGTACACCACTGATCATGTATCGTCTTACCCTTTAATCTATTTTCGCAATCCGCTTTACTCAATTCCGCTCTCATACCTTCATAGTCTCCTTTATTCAAGCTTAGCACGCTTGTTTGAGATACAACCTCCTCACCCTCTAATTGAATATGGAATTCAACCATGTTATGGTCACTCATTCCAAGGGGATCCTTTACTAGGACATTTTTTATTAATCCTGTCTCGTTACACAGGACCAGATCTAAGGTTGCTTGCCCCCTGGTCGGTTCAGTTACATACTGCTCAAGAAACCCATCCCTAATACACTCAATGAACTCATCCTCAAGGCAGCCCTGCCCAATTTGATTTGTCCAATTAATATGATAGTTAAAGTCCCCCATAATTATAGATGTTCCCTTATTACAAGCCTCAACTATTTCCTGATTGATACTCCGTCCAACCGAGTTGCGACTGTTCGGAGGCCTATAGACTACGCCCACTAGTGTTTTTTTCCCCTTATTATTCCTTATCTCCACCCAAACTGTTTCATTATCCTGATCTTTTGACCCAATATCATTTCTCTGTATTACAGCGATTCCTTCCTTTATTAACATAGCCACCCCACCTCCCCTTCCTTCCTGCCTGTCCTTCCTGATCGTTAAATAACCTGGTATGTTTAATTCCCAGGGATTGTCACCCTGCAGCCATGTTTCTGTAATGGCCACAAGATCATACCCATATGTAGCTATTTGTGCGATTAACTCGTCTATTTTGTTACGAATGCTACATGCATTCAGATAGAGAACTTTCAAACGTGTTTTGTGACACTTAGTTCCTGCTTTTGCCCTTTTTATTACTTTACCTTTTACTCCATACCTTCTGCCCCTTCCTGACACGCTCTGGTTTTTAATTTCCCCACTGTTACCTAAGTCTATGACCTTCTCTGTTGTCATTTTTATTATTTGTCCTCCGTTTTGATCACGTTATGTAGTTTCAGACAACCCAGCTCCTTGCTTCCGGAGTCTGTATCACTCTTCTGTTCATCTGAACTACTCTCCGTCACCTTATGTACCTTCTTGTACTTCTCCTGTGGAGATTTCTTGCTGCTGGTTTTCTTTCCCGACCTGCAGACTCTTGCTATGTGTCCTACTTTTCCACACTGTCTGCACACTTTGTCCTTGAACCAGCAATCATTATGGTCGTGTGTTGTTCTGCCGCAGCAATAGCACTTCACTGTTCCGTATGACATTTCATTTGTGCCATATTCTTGTGGTCTCCATTGTATCTCTGCAGTGCCCCGTGCTGCTGCTTCGTGTGATACTGCAATGCTGAAAGCCTTGTCCTGCGTAAGATCCTTTTCTGATAGAAGCCGTTTCTGGGTTCCTTCACTTTGAAGCCCACACACAAACTTGTCCCTTAAGGTATCTGCTAGTCCCGTTCCAAACTGGCAGTGTTTCGATAGCTTGCGCAGTTCCGTTAAATACTCCGCAATACTTTCATCTTTATGCTGGTTCCTTTTGTGAAACTTAAATCTTTCTGCTATCAGCAGCGGTGTGGGGTTTAAGTGGTCCCGTAGGATTGACACTATGTTTTCAAAATCCTTTTCTACTGGCTTCTCTGGGGTTACTAGGTTTCGTAGTAAGCCATACGTTTTTGCACCCATTGAATTCAACAATACCAGCGCTTTCTTGTCATCTGGCACTTCATTCGCCTTGCAGTATACTTCTATGCGTTCAACATATGTCATCCAATCTTCGACTTCATTGTCGAACGCTGTGATACTGCCACTCTTTGGCATTTTTGTGTGTGGTTAGACTGGCTTAAAATGGCATCTCCCGCGCTTTCCTTTCTTCCCCGCTGCGGCTTAAAATGGCGTCTCCCGCGCTGCTGCCAACGTCGCTCTCGGCGGTCCTCGTGGCAAATGGCGACGCCCTGTGGGTTTCGTGAGCTGCTCCTGCGCTGCTGCCAACGCCGCTCTCTGCGGTCCTCGTGGCAATGGCAGTGCCTCGTGTTTTCCTACGTGCCTCTCTCCCCCGTTGACGCTGCTCGGCCTTTGACCACCGGCTGCGCTCTGGTCTCTCTCGCCTCTCTCCCCCATTGACGCCGCTCGGTCCTGAACACCGGCTGCGCCCTGTGCACTCTGCCCTCTCTCTCTCCCCCATCGACTCTGCTCGGCCTTTTTCTGTGCTGCTCGGTTGGTCTCTAGCCCGTCGCTGTCCGGGAAAGGTCTGCGCAGTACCTGTTGCCAGCCCGTTTCGCTGGACCACCGTGACTGGAAAGCCAAGCCTGGCTCTCGACAGCCTCCCTTGCGATGCTCAAATCTCCGCTGGATGACTGGGTGGTTGCCCGCGGTCGACGCCCGTGATTCTGGACTCGACCTTCTTCCACTGTTCTCCAGGAGCGAATCCCTGGGAGGTGATGCAGAGTTGCAGGTAGGTTCGAACTTGCTCGTCGCCACTGTTACGTCCGTGTAATAATAAGAAAAGGACTGCAGAGAACGGTACAACATGTGTTTACTCAACGTGGTTCAAACTGCAACTGAAACAACAGATTACTACTCAGCATTATATACAGGTGCGGTCACTGCCGGTACTACAGTATACATGAGCTGTAGAAAGTAGTTCCCCCCTTAAAGGTACATACATTACAAACACGTCTTGACAGATGAAATTTCAGTCTGTGACGTCACCTGTTGCCGGGTGGCCCTTAATTGGCCTGCTGAGCCCACTGGGCGGGCTCAACAAGGTCAATCAAGGGAAAATCGCGTGGATCGGCCTCATCTCGATGGAGGCGGGACTACAACCCAAAAGTTGTAGTCCCGCCTCCTTCCCGACTTCTGAATGAAAATCCAGCCCAATAAGTTCATCCATCACCTATATTCACCATTTTTCATTTTTCCTCCGGCTAAAAACCCTTATCCCTCTATTCCCTGTTGAATCAATCATTGATCCAATTTCATTTTTAATGCTTCACCTCAGTCAGGATTTACTGCACTAAGTGGTAGGGCCTTGCATAACTCCATCAAGTTGAAATTATACTGTGCTGTATCAGTAACAATCCCATTCACACATACAAACAAAATTCCTTTGTCTACAAAATCAAAATACTGCGGATACTGGAAATCTGAAATAAAAACAGGAAATGCTGGAAATACTCAGCTGGTCAGGCAGCATCTATGGAGAGAAAAACAGAGTTAACGTTTCAGGTCAATGACCTTCATCAGAAATCCCTCTGTTGTTTTAACTCATGGATTGGCACCTTCAACAACAATAATAACTTATACTTAATGTAGAAAAACATCTCAAGATGCTTCACAGAGATGGAATCAGATAAAAATGGATGTCAAGCCAAAGAAGGGGTTATTAGGAAAGGTGGCCAAAGGCTTGGTCAAAGAGATGGGTTTTAAAGAGGGTTTTCAAAGAGGAGAGCGAGATGGAGAGGTGGCAGGGTTTAAAGAGGAAATTCCAGAGTGTGGGGCCTAGATAGCTAAGACACCAGTGGTGGGGTGAGGGGGGGTCATCAGGGGCGGGGTGGGGGGCGGGAGTGGTGGGGTGATGCACAAGCAGCCAGAGTCAAAAGAATGGAGAGCTTTGGTGTGGGTTGTAGGATTGGAGGTCACAGAGATAGAAAGGAGCAATAACATGAAGGGATTTAAACACAAGGGTGTGAATTTTAATTTGGAGGCATTAGGGGATAGGGAGCCATGTAAATCAGTAGGACAGGCATGATAGGTGAGCTGGACTTGATGCAGGATAGGTTATTGTTGTGTATTTTGAATGTGTATTAGAATTGTCCCACATGGGATACCGTAGTGGTGATTTGCAATGCACTATGGGAAATGTAGTGCATTGAGTGAAGAAGCACATTGTAAATAAAATGGCCGTTAACTAAACTCTCCACCCCGGAGTCCTTCTTAATTGTTATATAGTTAAGGGTATAAAACCCCTTGAGATACAACAAAACTGGCGATGAGGATGACGGGCTTGTGCATCACTTTGCACTGGAATCGGCGATGTTTAAAGTAAGAAGTTCCTGTCTTTTCTTAATGGCACGCCCGCAGTTTAGTGCTGATGCAATCGCCTCGTAAAGGTGGCAGCTCGTGTGTTACACAAATAAGAAGGGGGAGAGTAACGATACAGTGAAACGAAGTGGAGGAAAAGGACTGTAAAAATTAAAAAAAAAGTGGAGGAAAAGGACTGTAAAGAAAAAAAAAATAACAAAATGTCTATGCTAACCGGAGCGTTTGGACCATTTGATGAAACGGCGGAGCAATGGAGTGCTTATACAGAGTGTTTCGGATTTTTTGTGACTGCAAATGGCATTAAAGATGACGTGAAAGTGGCGACGTTCCTCAGTGTGATCGGAGCAAAAACATTTGGCTTGTTACGGAGTTTGATGCACCCGGATAAGCCCGGTGCTAAGACATATGATCAGATTGTGGAAGTTTTGGAAACACATTTCGCACCCAAGCTGCTGCTGATTGCCGAGAGGTTCAGGTTTCACAAACGAAACCAAGGGGAGGGTGAGTCCATAGCCGAATATGTTGCAGTGCTAAAGAAGCTAACTGAGCATTGTGAGTTTGGTGAAACTCTAAATTACACTGTCCGTGGTAGGTTTGTGTGTAGATTAAGATGTGAAGCAACACAGAAGCGCTTGTTCACGACTGACAAACTGACGCTTAAATCAGCAGTGGAGTTCGCTGTGTCTATGGAGTTAGCAGCTAAAGATGCACAGCTGTTGGGGGCTGCAACAAGAGTGCACAGGGTAGCAGCTGCACCGGATAAGCATGCAAGGGGCGCCAGAGAGTGTTACAGATGTGGAAGGTCAGGTCATCAGCCATCTGACTGCTGGTGTAAAGACCTGACCTGTCGGAAATGTGAAAAGAAAGGACACATTGAACGTGTGTGTAAAGGGCAAAGCAAACAATCCTACACAGAGACACACAAAAACAAACAAGGAAACACATCCAACTGGCATTCTAAAAAGAAAAACCTACACATGGTGAAACAAGAGCAGGAAGACAGTGACACAGACTCTGATGGGGAGCTGAATCTCCATGTGTTAACGGTGAATGGAGGCTCATCAGGCTATGGAGTCACTCCACTACTAGAGGGAATAC
Organism: Somniosus microcephalus; assembly: GCF_052327205.1. Classification (NCBI taxonomy): domain Eukaryota; kingdom Metazoa; phylum Chordata; class Chondrichthyes; order Squaliformes; family Somniosidae; genus Somniosus; species Somniosus microcephalus. The sequence goes on from NC_140988.1 coordinate 168,336,306, forward strand.
CGGTCAAAATGGAGCTGGATACGGGGGCCACTGTCTCCTTGATTTCAGAGAAGCTATTCAAAGAAAAACTGAACCACCTATCACTGAAGCCAGCCAAGCTCATCTTAAAGACCTACACTGGGGAAACAGTCCCAATGCTGGGTAAGACGGAGGTCAAGGTGGAGCTTAATGGACAAACCGTGATGCTGCCAGTTTACGTGGTCAAGGGTGACTATCCATCCCTGATGGGCAGGCCACAGTTGGAGAAAATTCATCTGGATTGGAAAAAAGTGAAAACGGTGTCAGTCGAAGAGGCGGGGCTAGCGGAAGTGTTGACAAAGCATGCGGCTGTCTTTGACGGAGAATTGGGGAGTATGAAGGGGATTACGGTCAAACTCAAGGTGAAGCCTGACAGCCAGCCACGATTCCTGAAGGCCAGGAACGTTCCCTACACCCTCAGACCAAAGGTGGAGGCTGATCTGGAGCGTCTGGTCAAGATAGGGGTCCTGGTGCCGGTTTCGCACAGTGAGTGGGCCACGCCCGTGGTACCAGTGATGAAGAGTGATGGCGCTGTTTGCTTATGTGGCAATTTCAAAGTAACAGTGAATCCTGTGCTCTCAGCTGAACAGTACCCCCTCCCCATCATTGAAGATCTTTTCGCGGGTCTAGCAGGCGGTCAGAAGTTTAGCAAGATTGATCTATGCCAAGCCTACTTGCAGATGCATGTAGAAGAGGACTCACAGAAGTACCTCACCATCACCACCCACAAGGGCCTCTACAGGTACTGCCGCCTACCCTTTGGTATAACCTCAGCACCAGCATTGTTTCAGTGGGCTATGGACCAGATCTTAAGCGGCATTCCAGGGGTACAGTGTTATCCCGACAATATCCTTGTCACAGGAAAGGATGACAACGAGCATCTGCAGAACCTGACGAAGACACTGGGAAGACTTGAAGAATATGGCTTATGCGTTCGCAAGGACAAATGCAAATTTTTCAAGCCATCAGTGGATTACCTAGGTCATGTCATCGACATGGACGGCCTACACATAGCACCGTCGAAAGTGAAAGCCATTGCCGACGCTCCTGCACCTACAAATGTCGGCCAGCTGCGGTCATTCTTAGGTCTCCTGAACTATTACGGAAAGTTTATTCTACAGCTGGCATCACTGTTGAAGCCATTACATGTGTTGCTGTGTCAGGGCAAGGCCTGGGCGTGGACGAAGGAGTGTGAAGCTGCATTCAAGAAAGCCAAAGCAGCTTTGACTGACCCCAGAGTGTTGACGCACTTTGACCCGTCATTGCAGATTCAGCTGGCCTGTGACGCGTCGCCTTATGGCGTCAGCGCGGTCGTGTCCCACATCTTTCCCTCAGGCGAAGAGAAGCCGATTGCATTCACGTCAAGGTCCCTGAGCAAGGCGGAGGTAAAATACCCGCAGATCGAAAAAGAGGCTTTGGGCATCATCTTTGGAATCAAAAAGTTCCATCACTACTTGTTCGGAAGGAAATTCACCTTGCATCGTCCTCTGACATCGATCTTTGGTCCACACACAGGAATACCCTCCCTGGCAGTGTGCAGGATGCAGCGCTGGGCACTGATGTTAAGCGCTCACAATTACAACATCAAATACCGGAGGTCAGCAGCACATGGCAATGCGGACGGTTTGTCAAGACTTCCACTGCCTGTGCCCTCTGAAGACTGTGAGCAGAAGATTTTCTACTTTGACATGGTGAGCAATGCCCCTGTCATGGCCCAACAGGTCAAGAAAGAGACCAGAGTGGACCCTACGCTGTAGTGTATGTAACCTGTACCACCTTAAGAGGATACCTTAAGGTGATGGACTACTTTTTGATGGCTCCTGTACATTGTAGTACCGGTGGTGACCACACCGGTATATAAACCCTGTGGAGCAAAGTGTATTCCATTTCAGCCCTGACCCTCAGTTACTAAAGACCTGTTTAAGTATTTCTGTAGTCTGTGTCCAGTTATTCAGCATAACTACATTTGAAAGCACAGACTCAACAGTGGCGACGAGTCTGATCTTACCTAGCAGCAGTTGCATCAAAGGGAGCTTCACCTCTGAAACGGGCGTCGAACAAGGACATCCACCCTTAACATCCTGCTGGGCACTGCATAGCACGGGAGGCAATCGGGAACCTGGGTTGGGTTCTGGCCATGAAGTCTAACATCAGTGAACATCCCTTCGACGACAGCGGCGGGTAAGCCCGATCGAGCGGCACGGGGGGGAAGTCGGCCGAGTTGTCAGTAAGAGAAGGGGAGGGAAACGACGAAAAGGGCGGAGAACACGACCGCAGCCGGTGTCAGGGGCCGGACTGCAATCGGGGCAGAGATGCGCAGCAGCCAGAAAAGCGTTTATGTCCACAAGGACCGCGGGAGCGGCGGGGAACAAGAGCAGCAGCATCGGGGAAAATAAAGGACCGCTGGGAGGCGAGAACGGCAACAGCGCAGTAACCGCCATTTTTAGTCGGCGGGGGAAGAAGACAAGCACGGGAAAAGCCGCCAAGCGCGGGAAGCCGCCATTTTGAAAAATAAAATAAAATAATAATCATAATCCGAAGGAAAGGAAACTCAACAAGGATGCCAAAAACGGGTAACATCACTGCTTTTGATAGCGATGTGGAAGATTGGGCCACTTATGTGGAACGCGTTGAAGTTTACTGTACAGCGAATGAGGTACCAGTGGATAAGAAAGCACTAACCCTATTAAACTCGATGGGTGCGAAGACGTACGGGTTATTAAGGAACCTTGTAACACCAGATAAACCGGTAGGAAAGAGTTTCACGGATATTGTTACTATCCTGCAAGAGCATTTAAACCCCACGCCGATGCTGATAGCGGAACGATCTAAATTCTACAAAAGAATTCAACTTAAAGAGGAAAGCAAAGCTGAATTCTTAATCGAACTGTGCAAGTTATCAAAGTACTGTCAGTTCGGTACAGGACTAGCAGACGCACTGAGAGATAAGTTTGTGTGTGGGCTCCTAAGAGAAGGAAACCAGAAGCGACTGCTGGAGGAAAAGGATCTTATGCTGGACAAAGCTTTCAGCATTGCAGCATCGCACGAGGCAGCAGCACGAGGCACTGCAGAAATGCAGCAAAGGCCATTGGAATTCAGCACCGATGAAATGGCATTGGGCGCAGTAAAGTGCTATCGTTGCGGAAGGACAACACATGACCAGAACCAGTGCTGGTTCAAAGATAAAGAATGCAGGCAATGTGGCAAACTTGGTCACATAGCGAGAGTATGCCAGTCAGGAAAGAAGACCAGCAGCAAAAAGTCGCCGCAGGAGGAGTACAAAAAAGTACACAAGGTGACAGAGAACAGTTCGGATGAACAGAAGACGGATTCAGACTCCAGCAGTAAGGAACTGGGTTGTCTAAAAATACATAATGTGGGTAACACAGCAGACCACCAAACTATCTGGGTCATGCTTCGGATAGCAGGAGTCCAAGTGAAGATGGAATCGGCATTGACGGTCATGAATAAGCAAGATTACAAAAGGTTATTCTCACACATTCCCCTGAGGGATACGGAGATTGTATTGAAAACATACACGGGGCAAAGAGTATACCCCATCGGAAAGATAAAGGTAAAGGTGGTCTACAATGGTAAAGAAAGTCAGGAAATGGACTTGTATGTGTTACCTGATGGAGGTCCGCCACTACTGGGACGGGAATGGATCCGGAGAATAAATGTGGACTGGCATTCCATACAAGCACTAACTGTAGATTCCTGTAAAGAGGACGACGTCAAACCTAAACGACTGTCCAAAATATTGGACGATGCTAAGGAGGTGTTCCAACAGGGACTGGGAACACTGAAAGGAATTACGGCAAACATCAAGGTTGAAGAACATGCAAACCCCAAATTTTTCAAAGCCAGACCGGTACCTTATGCGATACGACCTGCTGTGGAAGCAGAGCTGGAAGGGCTAGATCGTTCAGGAGTACTGTCAAAGGTGGACTGGAGCGAATGGGCCACACCCATTGTTCCTGTCATGAAGCGTTCGTTGAGCAACAAGCCGGGGGAACCTGGGAAGGTTCGCATCTGTGGCGATTTCAAGATCACTGTTAATCCGGTTCTTCACACGGTGCAATATCCGCTTCCGCGGATTGAAGATATCTTCGCTTCGCTGTCTGGCGGGAAACACTTCACCAAGATAGACCTGGCGCAGGCGTACCTACAGATGGAAGTTGATGAAGCGTCACGCCAGTATCTCACGATCAACACACATAAGGGCTTATATCGGTATAATAGACTGGTTTTTGGAGTGGCATCGGCTCCAGCGATTTGGCAAAGGGCCATGGAGCAGGTATTGCAGGGAATTCCAGGCACACAATGCTACCTGGACGACATTCTGATTACAGGAGATGATGATAAGGAGCACCTCGCGAATTTGGAGCAGGTGCTCACCAGATTGAAAGAATATGGCCTCAGAGTTAATCGCCAGAAATGTGAGTTCTTTCAAAAGCGAATCTCGTACTGCGGCCACGTCATTGACCAGGAGGGGCTCCATAAGTCACCTGACAAGATCGAAGCTGTTGTGAAAGCTCCCGCTCCGGAAAATGTATCCCAGTTGAGGTCGTTCCTTGGGTTGGTTAACTATTACCACAAGTTTCTTCCAAATTTATCCACGGTGTTACACCCGCTGAACACTCTTTTGCAAATGGGAGTATCATGGAAGTGGAGCGAGGATTGTAAGCGGGCTTTTCAAAAAAGCAAGGCACTGATCACCTCTAAGGAAGTGTTGGCTCACTTTAACCCAACGCTGCCTATTCGCTTAGCTTGTGACGCTTCTCCATATGGTATCGGGGCAGTGCTCTCACATAAGTTGCCAAATGACTTGGAAAGGCCAGTCGCGTTCGCATCCAAATCATTGACCTCCGCAGAGCACAACTATGCTCAGATAGATAGGGAGGCTCTCAGCCTCGTGTGGGGAGTTAAGAAATTTAACCATTACCTGCAAGGCCAAAAGTTTACGCTGCTGACAGATCACCAGCCGTTGGTTTCCATTTTTAACCCTAAGAAGGGTGTTCCGGTTATGACGGCGCAGAGGCTTCAGAGATGGTCCCTTTTCCTAGGGGCACATCAATATGATATCGAATTCAAAGGTACAAAGCAACATGGTAATGCTGATGGGCTGTCGCGCCTGCCACTACCTACAGCAGAAGAGGCACCGGCAGTTGACCCTGTCGAGATATTTCACTCGACCATCATCGAATGCTTACCAGTCACCAATGCGAGTATTGAGAGAGAGACCCGAAACGACCCGACACTGTCTCGGGTCTACGATTTGACAGTGAAGGGATGGCCAGCACATGGCGACCCACTGTTACCAGCATTCTCAGCCAGACGAGAACAGCTGTCCGTTTGTCAAGGAACATTGATGTATGGAACAAGGGTGATTATTCCTCCTAAATTAAGGGAGAGAGTTCTGAAGGAACTGCATGAAGGTCATCTGGGGGGAGTCAAGATGAAAAGCCTTGCTAGGGCCTATGTGTGGTGGCCAGGTATCGACAAACAAATAGAGGATCTGACTAAAAGCTGCTCAGGGTGCCAAAAAGTTCAAAACGCACCTCCAATTGCACCGCTGCATCCGTGGGAATGGCCTTCAACCCCATGGCAACGTGTGCATATCGACTTTGCAGGTCCATTCATGGATTCCATGTTTTTGATAGCGGTAGACGCACATTCTAAATGGCCAGAAGTGATTAAGATGTCGAACACTACCTCTGAAAAGATGATCGCAGTTCTAAGAACCATATTTGCAAGGAATGGGTTGCCGGAACAAATATGTTCAGACAGTGGACCACAGTTCGTGTCAGAAGAATTCCAGAAATTCATGAAAAAGAATGGGGTGAAACACTATACATCTGCCCCATATCATCCGGCTATCAATGGGTTGGCCGAGAGATTTGTACAAATGTTCAAAAAGGCGATAAAGGCCATGAGCGAAGACCATATTCCACTACAACACAAGGTGGACAACTTCCTGATGGCATATCGAAACGCCACGCATGCAGTGACAAATCAAAGCCCTGCCATAATGTTCTATAATAGGAGGTTGCGGTCCCGGTTGGATTTGTTAAAACCCAATGTGCGTAGGGAAGTCGAAAACAAGCAATTCCAGCACGTTAACAACAAGGCCACTCGGAGTTTCGAAATAGGACAACCAGTGTTGGCCAGGGACTATAGGAATGATAAATGGCAATCCGGAACAATTCGTGCCCAACAAGGACCCTTGATGTGCACGGTAGACGTTGGAGAGAACGTAATACGACGTCATGCTGACCAACTTGTGGAATCGAGAACAAGGGTCGACCACATGTCTACGGCAGAGACACCAGTTGAAGAAGTTATTGAGCCTGTAGCATCTACCTCAGACTCGAACGTACATGATGATGTTCAATCCATAGGAGATCAAATGGATGAGTCACCCCAGCAACGAGAACCAGAGACCCCTGAAAGGCGTTATCCGGCCCGGATTAGGAGGCCTCCTCAGAGACTGAATCTTTGAACAGTTTTGTGTGAAAGTTGTATATATGTTATCCATGTAATGTTTAAATTGGGGTGTACACTGTTAAGCTAAAAGGGGAGGAATTGTAGTGTATGTAACCTGTACCACCTTAAGAGGATACCTTAAGGTGATGGACTACTTTTTGATGGCTCCTGTACATTGTAGTACCGGTGGTGACCACACCGGTATATAAACCCTGTGGAGCAAAGTGTATTCCAGTTCAGCCCTGACCCTCAGTTACTAAAGACCGTTTAAGTATTTCTGTAGTCTGTGTCCAGTTATTCAGCATAACTACATTTGAAAGCACAGACTCAACATACGCTAGCCAAGGTGCTGGATCGGGTGATGCGAGGAGATGGATCACGGGTGTCAGACGCACCACCTGAGCTCCTACCTTACCTGTCAAGAGGGAAGGAGTTATCTGTCACGTCCGGATGCCTCCTTTGGGGCATGCGAGTGATCATACCACCAAAGCTGCGGAAACATGTCCTCAACGAGCTGCACTCAGGACATTGTGGTAGTGTCCGGATGAAGGAGCTGGCACGAAGCTACTTCTGGTGGCCCGGTCTGGATCATGAAACTGAAGTTGAAGCGAAATCATGCACATCATGTGAGACAACCAGGGATACGCCAAGAGCAGCGCCACTGCATCCATGGGAATGGCCGGCAATACCGTGGCAACGGATCCATCTGGACTTCGCGGGACCAGTGGAAGGAGTGATGTTCCTGGTCGTGGTGGACTCCCATTCCAAATGGCCGGAGGTTGCAGTAATGTCCACTACCACTACGGAGAAAACCATCAAGACTTTGAGAGAGATGTTCGGGCGATTTGGTCTGCCGGAGCAGATCATAACTGACAATGGAACACAGTTCACATCCCAGGAGATGGAGGAGTTCCTCAAGAGCAATGGAATCCAGCACACATTCTCCGCGCCTTATCATCCATCCACGAATGGATTGGCAGAGAGATTTGTCAGAACGCTGAAACGCGCATTGAAAGCGGCAAGAAGTAATGCTCCTCTAAAGCAACACCTGAATGCTTTCTTGCTGAAATACTGAAACACGCCTCATGCTACGACTGGAGCATCTCCTGCTTACCTACTCATGGGAAGGCAGCTACGGACACGCCTTGACCTGCTGAGGCCAACATCCACAGAAGCAGTGGTGCACGCCAATCAGCAGGATCAAGTCAGCAGACAAGCTCAGAGGTCCAAAGAACGACACTTTGTGGTGGGGGGCAAAGTCCTCACGCGTAACTACACCACCCCGGAGTGGTGGGTCCCGGCTATGGTCATTCAAAAGACGAGCCCCGTTTCATACCGAGTCCGCACCGGAGACGACCGAACATGGAGACGGCATGTAGACCAGTTACTGCCAAGACAGTCGCCACAGGTAACCCAAGGAACAGAGGATCAAGGACCTGCTGGGGGCTCCAGCAGGGACTGGTCGTCCGACCCTGAGATGGTGGCACCATCCACTCTTGTGCCATCGAGGGAGGAAGCCATGCCTGCAGGGTCATGGGAGAGCCAGCCAGAGCCTGCTCCTGAGACTAGGCGTTACCCCCAAAGAGAAAGGCAGCCTCCAGAGCGCCTTAGTTACAGTTAGTGCTAACCTGTGTGCATGGGGCAGAATAATCCCCAGGGTTAGCGGAATGTACAGGCAGTCTACCCTCTCTTCCAAAGTTATAGTCATTTTCAGTTATTCTGTTTTGTGGACATTCTATTTTAAGCGGGAGGAAATATGTTGTGTATTTTGAATGTGCATTAGAATTGTCCCACATGGGATACCGTAGTGGTGATTTGCAATGCACTATGGGAAATGTAGTGCATTGAGTGAAGAAGCACATTGTAAATAAAATGGCCGTTAGCTAAACCCTCCACCCCGGAGTCTTTCTTAATTGTTATATAGGTAAGGGTATAAAACCCCTTGAGACACAACAGTTATGGACAGCAGAGTTTTGAATGAGCTGGTATACAGAGTGCAGAGGATGGGAGGCCATCTAGGAGAACATTGGAATAGTAAAGTATGGAGGTGATAAAGGCAATAATGAGAGTTTCAGCAGCAGATGGGCTGAGGCAGGGGCCAAGGCAGGTGACACTGTGGAGGTGGAAGTAGGTGGATACAAGGTCAGAAGTGTACCTCAGGGTCAAATAAGACTCTGAAGTTGCAAATCATCTGTTTCAAGCTAAGACAGTGGCTGGGGAAGGGGATAAATGAGTGTATGGATGATATCAAAGATGATGGCTTTGGTCTTCCCGATGCTTAACTGGAGGAAATTGTGGCTCATTCAAGATTGGATATCAGACAAGCACTCTGGCAGCAGAATGGCTAATAAGAGCGAGGAAATTAATGTAATTAATATCAGTAGAGAAAAAGTACTTGAGAAACTAATGGGAGCAAAAGCTAACAAATCCCCTAGATCTGATTCTTATGTTCATTAATAAATAGACATTCTTATTATGAACACAGCTAGTTTTTGCTAGTTACTTTATTGAGCACATGTGGACTAGGTACAGTATCTGTAGAGGCTTCCATCTTGACTGCTGCCTTGTGGGTAGCCTAGTGCCTCATGGGTAATGTAGTCTTAATATGCATACAGCTGGGTAGTGTAGTCTTATACATAAAGATATATACAGCTCTACACAGCTCTACGGCTCCACCTAGTGCCCACTATAGAATGACATGTTATTGATCATTACATCCCCCTTTCTTTGAGGTTTAACAAAATCAATATCAATCAACTTTCAAGAAAACAATAAAGATAATATCAGTAACACTTTTGTTAGTGCTCTATAAACAGAAACATTTTCAAAACAGTCAACACATTTTCAAAGCTTTACATTGTACTCAACACGGGTAAATCTGATGTGTCTTCATGAGATTGTTCTGGCGGTGAATGACAAGATGCAGTTGCGGCATTGTCATCAATCTGCTCTTGTATAGATCGAGGTCTCCTTGCGATCTTTGCTTGGAGAGGGTTTCAGTGTTTCCTTCACTCTTCATGCCATAACTCTCAATGTAGTCAATGCACTCTCGAAAAACTGCTGGCAGCTGGATCCCATCATACAGCATAGTCCTCTCAGCAGCCTCGGCTAATGGAACACCAAAGATTGGCCTGAGGGAAGAAGGAGTATCCACCGGAACTGCTTCCTGCTCTGGTGCAGGCTTCTTCTTTTTCTTTTTCTCTTTCCACTGCTTAACAACATCTGCTGCGGTTATATCTTTGGACTTTTTCTCCTTGTTTTTTTCCTCTTTGTGCCTTTCTTCCTTTGGCTTCTCTTTGACCTTAAAGTCTTTCTCTTTCTTCTTGGAGAAACTAGGCTTTTTGAAGACATGGATACCCTTTGGCCTTTTCATCCTTGATGGGCTCTCTGCTTCATCACCTGAGTCATCTGGTCTGCTTATGGCACAGTTTATACGGTAGACTCTCTTGACCAGTTCTAAGTCTTCACAAGCTTTGTCACCTAGTATCGAATCAAGTCTTTCAGCCACAACAGAAAACATGAGATGATGCACTTTGTCTTTGACTGTCACTTTAAGTCTGCATACATCTAAGCTATCTATTTTCTGTCCATTATAGCTCTTCAGTAGTACTGACTTTTTCTGTATTTTGGGCTTTTCTTTCATATTTTTTATGTCACTCATACTGATTAAGTTTGCTTTTGCCCCAGTGTCCAGTTTCAATGTAACTAATGCTCTATTTACCTGCAGTGGGATCATCCATTTGTCCACTTTTACTGCATTAACTTTATGTTCAGCATTGTCCATTTCTGAGGGCTGCACATTTTCTGTATCTTTTTTGATATCGTCACATGACACCATTCCTAAAAAATTGTCTCACTTAAATCAGTGTCCTCAATTACATTAACTCGTTGCCCTTTCTTAGTTTGTAATTTTGAAAAGCATTGTTTGGCAAAGTGATTCTTTCCATTACACTTTGTGCACATTTTTCCAAACGCCGGGCATTGTCTTAACTGGTGTTTGTAACCACAGCGTTTACAATTAAAATTTTCATCCTCCAATTGCTTTTCATTTCTGTTCTGCCCATGTTTCTTCCCCTTATAGGACACAGCACCGACAGCAGCATTATCACTCATTACAATCGCATCATTATTGATTTCACTGAAAGTCTTTGCGTGCTTTCGAGCTAACTCACTGGCTTGGCATATTTTCACCGCATTTTCCAAATTTAGCTCAGTTTCTCTCAACAGACGTTCCCAGACTTTTTTATCATGAATACCAAACACAATCTGGTCACGAATCATGGATGCTTTGAGCTCAGAGAAATTACATGTCTGTGCTTTCAGTTTCAGATCAGTTATAAAGCTATCAAAAGTCTCATTTTGCTGCTGTGTCCGAGAACAGAAGATATATCTTTCATAGGTCTCATTCTTTTTGGGAGAGCAATGTGCATCAATTTTTTTTAGCACATCTTCTAATTTTTCTCTGTTCTCCTCTGGATTAAATACAAATGTATTAAATACCTCTATCGCCTGTGGGCCTGCAACCATGAGCAGCAACGCTATCTTCCTTGCATCTGGCTTCGTACCGAATCCGATGGCTGCAATGTAGAGTTCGAATTGTTGTTTAAAAGTCTGCCAATTGTAGTCGATTTTTTCTGTGAGTTTCAAACACTCTGGTGGCTTCAAATTCTCCATGTTGCTTTTCACAATGTTCAGCAGATCTTCACTACCCTGGTACCATCTTATGTTCATTAATAAATAGACATTCTTATTATGAACACAGCTAGCTTTTGCTAGTTACTTTATTGAGCACATGTGGACTAGGTGCAGTATCTGTAGAGGTGCAGCATGTGTACTCCTGTGTGTAGGCTGCCATCTTGACTGTTGCCTTGTGGGTACCAGTGCCTCATGGGTAATGTAGTCTTAATATATATACAGCTGGGTAGTGTAGTCTTGTACATACAGCTATATCCAGCTCTACAGCTCCACCTAGTGTCCACTATAGAATGACATGTTATTGATCGTTACACTGATGGCTTACATCCTAAGGTTCTAAAAGAGGTGGCTGCAGAGATACTGGATGCATTGGTTGTGATCTTCAAAAACTCCCTAGATTCTAGAACGGTCCCAGCAGATTGGAAGGTAGCAAATGTAACCCTGCTATTCAAGAAAGGAGGGAGAGAGAAAACCATGAACAACAGGCCAGTTAGCCTGATATCAGTCATCGGGAAAATGCTGGAATCCATTATTAAGGAAGTGGTAACAGGGCACTTAGAAAATCATAATTTGATTAGGCAGAGTCAACATAGTTTTATGAAAAGGAAATCGTGTTTAACAAATTTATTGGAGTTTTTTGCGAATGTAACTAGTAGGGTAGACAAAGGGTAACCAGTGGATATAGTATATTTGGATTTCCAAAAGGCATTCAATAAGGTGCCACATAAAAGGTTGCTATGCAAGGTAAGAGCTCATGGGGTGGTGGGTAATATTTAGCATGGATAAAGGATTGGTTAACAGACAGAAAACAGAGAGTAGGGATAAATGGGTAATTTCCGGTTGGCAGGCTGTAACTAGTGGGGTGCCTCAAGGATCAGTGCTTAAGCTACAGCTATTTAATGACTTCGATGATGGGACCAATTGCAATGTATCCAAGTTTGCTGGAGTTGCAGAAAGTTGCACAGAGCCAGTCAAACTGCAGAAGCATGTCAGGTGCAAGTTGTTGTATATGATCTCTTTAAATATCGCTGCTAAAGCCCCCTTTCTGCTTGTGAATGCTTGCTCAGCTCACCGCACTTTAGGTATGCCAGTAAGTGGAACGGCAAAGTCAAGACTCGCAGATCAGGCGTCAAGTGAGCGTTGCACACTCACTGACATCATGATCTGCATAATGTACATATTCCTAGCAAGCGCAGACATCGGCAGCGCTACCGGCCATCTGAAAATGGCGGCCACTGTGGGCCCTGCCAGCAGCGGACGGAAGAGTGGTGGCCACCATTTTTTTTTGCCCGAATCTGCCGGTAACAGGTGGCGCTTGTAAGGGGTTTTCCGCGAGAGGTTTCCCTGAGGTTTCTCTCTCTAGAGGCCTCTCTCTCTTGCACAGTAAAACTTTGAGTGGTTCGACCCACTCACCCCTTAGATTCTATAATCTGGACTTAGGTGCAGGAACTGCAATGCAGAGAAGACTCTTGTAGACCAAGTTTGATGAATAAAAATGAAATTTTTATTGCAAATGGAAAAATATCAAATCAAATGCAACAAAGACAAGAGTACGGTACATGGGAGGGAAAAACAAATACAAACAAATCATAACGACATTATACTAACTAAGGCAAATATAGGCATCTTATACTCTACAAAGATCATCATGAAATAAAGAAACACATGGAACATCGAGGGACAACAACTCATGTTAATTGTACCCTTAAATCCACCCCCTTATTAAACCTAACTAGATCTGATTGTGAAGGGCCAGAAACATGCTCACCAATCCCACTAGGAAGTGCAAGGTTTTGAAAATGAGGCTGCTGGGGCTGCAATGACTGCCCGATTTTAAACTGTCCTTTTTCTCCGCTCTCTTTGTGACTGTCCGAGCTTGTTGATTCAAGCTTCCTCCAACGTCTTCTCCCAAGCTGTGTCTTCCTCCTCAAGCTGCGTTCCGGGGTGCTGCGTCCTGGTCCTGTGTCTCAACTCGTCCAAGCTGTCCCTGGGGTCATTGCCCCTCTCGAATCGTGTCCCACTGCCGTGTCCTCCAAGCTGCTTGTTCAGCTTGCCTTGAGTGTCGCTTCCAACCCGGTGCTTCTGCTTGTCTCCACTGCTGAAAAGTCTCTTCAGTTATAACTTTCTTCCTGAGGCTTCACTTCCCGCCCAAAATCAGGTGAGTCTTTGTTTTAACTTTTGGTGGGCTTTGAGCACAGCGGGGCAGTTATTATATTTAAAATCATTTTAAGCGGCTGGTAACAGGCCCATCTCTGGTTTGAAATGGCTTTCATTGTTGTTAATTTCGTGCTGATCCTGTTACCGAGCCCTTGGTGTTGTCCTCATGAATATGTTATTGTCTCTTTCGTCTGGGTCAACATTTAGATGGCCTCTGTCTCCAAGCATCTAATCCATATGCATGCCTGTGGGTCTGGCTTTTTTTTTCTCTCAGAAAACAGCTTCCAGAGCTTGCTATGGGTTCAATCCACATAGTTGTCTGAGGTTGTGCAGGAACCATTTTAAAGTGTCCCAATAAGCTGGTCACATGATACGGTGGCCATTTTGTATGCCCCCCTTTTCTGGGCTTCTTTTAAAACAGTCTTTAAAATCATGGCCTCTTCTGCCCATTGATCCTTATTAATATGAAATCCAATTTTGCGATATCGACAAAGCCAAATTGTACACCACACCACAGGAAGTTTTGGATCGGGTAGGGAGGCAAAGAAGGGGTACTGTAAATGACATCTTCACTGCTTTTAGTACCGGGACATCTGTTGTCAACGCTCTAGACAACATGGAGCTGCAGACACAGGTTAATGGTCTAAAGGCACAGTTAAGGAACATACTGACAAACGAAAATAAGGTAGTGGGTTCTGAGCTACATGAGGACCAGGCCATGACACTACACTTAAAGGAAATAATCGCTGAGCTGGAGAAACACGCTAGCACGGTAAATGCACTCATTAGGGAGGATCGGAATGCGTCCGATCAGGCTGCACAGAACGAGGCTTGTGTGCTATACAGGGCATGGTTACTGGGCGAGGGCCGCAGTAATCTGGAGGATTTAAAACAAGGTTTGGTCCCATCCTGGATCAGCAATAAGCACTTGCAAGCGCTCCACCCATTTGAGAACGCATTAAGTCCGTGCCAGCTCAGACTAGCTGCAGAGGCATACCCAGTCCCAGTGGACTGTGGACGCTCGAATCACACTATCATGGGAATAGTGGTGAGGATGCCGGTGTTGGGTCCCACAGCAAAACCCACCCCGGTATACAGGGTGGAGAACATTGGAGTCATTCAGGGGGGTGCGCACATTCGTTACGCAGTGGTCCCACCTTATGTCATCAGATGGGAGCGTACAATGACAGGCACCGACCTCTCAGGGTGTCAAAGCCGGGGAGCACACATCATCCTGTGTCCCCAGCACTTGAATGCCTTTTTAAAACCACAGTGCGGGTTCAGAGCCGCTAGCGCGAAGCCGGTAAATTGCACCATGGAGGCAATGGCAAAAGACCATGTGCCCCCGCAGGTGGCATATATCGGAGGTGGTACATACTGTGTTACCACTGCAGCGCCTCACTACCATCACGGATAGCACGGGTGGTGTCCGGTCAGTGACAGCAGTTTCTGTTTCAAACCCAGGGCTGAAGTTCAAGTGGCACAACAGCGAATTGTCCCCATTCCTGTACCTTCCACTGTTCACCTCACTGTAAAAGAGAATTTCATGGATTTGCAGCGATTCATTGTGCATTTTGGTTATGTCATTCCCCCTCTCCCCGAACACCTCACCAAGATTTTAAAAGCTGTAATAATCTCACAGAAGCATTTTTACACGCTAGAGCAGAAGACATTGGAGATAGGGAAAGACATATTGGACATAGTCACCCCACCATGGTGGGACCTGTTCGCTAATATAGAGATCCCGCCCTGGATTAGAATAGCATCCCACATCCTAGTAGTGTGTCAGGTTTTGATTGTAATATATTTACTGTTCGTGCATTGCAAGAGAGGCAAACGCCTCCAGAGGCACGAGAACACAGGAGAATGGAGAGAACGCTATGTACGAGTGGGTGAAGAGACCCCCGCTTAGGCTGTTATGTATTAAAGGGTAAAGCATCCCTCCACTCTTGGTTTTGGTTACTATATGATTTAAGTGTCTGAATACTGTTGTGTTATAACCGATGATTGGTTTTCCTATTTTGATTAACAAAATGTGTATGCAGGTGGTGTAAGGGATATCGGCCCCTTCACATCTGAAAGATGAATGTATTATAGTTTGAGGTAGTACTGCCTATGGTTGTCCAACTGTACACAATGTAATTTTTCTGAAATGGGAACTGCATTTATCGTGGGGGTTATAGGTAGTTAATTACCAGGAATGTTTGGATGTGAAGAATCAGGGAAAATTTGCTCACCAAGGGTTATTGATACTTTAAGCAAGCTATCAGTATCACAGGAGGGACTGTAAGATTCGCGAAATTTTCATTAAATAATCACGTAGGAAAGTAGGGTTAATAAAACAGCTTTATTGACCAAAAGAAGCTTTTACAGAGAAACCTTTGAAAAAAAAGGGCACACAAAATGGCCACCAGACCTCGTGACCAGCTTCTGGGACCATTTGAATTTCTGTTACTGCAAGCCAGACAGGCTTGTGGATTGAGGACATTAAAAGCCCGCGAAAACCAGTTTCGGGAAGCCGAAACTCATGGAACTGAGTATACATATTGATTAGATTACAAGTACAGGACAGAGTTGGGTGGCAGGATGAGACCCATCAAGAAATGGGGGGACAATTGAACGAACGCTTAAGCCCATTACACTGTACAAAGAGAAGCCGTTTAACAGCCATCCAGGGCAATCTCCAGACTGATCAATATACAAACCAAGTTACGGTAACAAAGCAAAGACATTATCGGCCCAGGAAGGCCAGTTAAGCTATCACCGACTCCCGTTATGAAGACAAAACACCCCTGCAGAGAGTTCTGCCCGCCAAAATTATTACAAAGACAGGACTATGATTTGGCGGGAGATAAGAATGTTCCAAAAGGGTATAACTGTGGATTAAGTAGAGTCGATCAGGGAGTTCTCCATCAGTACGCTTCGGGACAGACTCCATCGGAACCAAGCAGCACTTCGGTTCGGACCGTGTTCGGTGTTCGGCCAGGCAAGGCCCAGCCACGACGAAAGGACGACGAGAAGTTTTCGGCTTGGAAGCCAACTCGGCCAGGCAAGGCCCGGCCACGACGAGAAGACGACGAGGGAGGCCCGGGTACTTTTGTCGGGAGATCATCGACGACCCAGGCCAGAGAAGAAGACACTCAGGGCCCAGGTACCCCAGCTCTCAGAAGGACAATGATGACTGTATAAAGAGTCATCGGGAGATCATCGACGACCCAGGAAGACACCCAGGGCCCGGTACTCCAGTTCGTCAACATCGGCGAGCGCTCATCGCAGGAGAACCAAGAGGAAAACAAGCTGCGCCAGAAGCTTCCAAACCCACGTGACGACGGAAAGCTGTGTCGAAAGGCTGTAAAGCCTTTCTCGCAATTCTTAAAGTGGTGAGCATGATCCCGAGTCCCTCAAATCAAAACTTAGTTAGGTTATAGGGGAGGGGATTAAGGGTAGTTGTAATGTGTTACCCCTTTTACGATGTGCCGTGTGTTCCCCATTTCTATAGAGTTAAGTTTATAGATGTGTGCATGCTTGTAGTTGCTTTAATCTGTGCATATGACATGTATTTTATAATGCTTCAAACTGTTCAATAAAGGCATCCATTTCGTGCTATTCGACCTGGTCTATTGAGTTTTTCTGCACTACAGCTCCCTGCACCTAAGTCCAAGGTCTAGGACCGTAGGGGCGAGTGGGTCGAACCACTCACGGGTAATTATTGCAAGAAGCCTGGCATGAGACCAGAGCAAGCAAGAGAAACCCCCTACACGCTCAACCCTCGAATTTCTATGCCTCTGTCTCCTGCCATTCAGCCAATTTCCTAAACAGGTCAATAATTTGTCTTCAATTTCATGAGAATGCATTAATATGTTCTTTACAAATACCGCACAGTGTAAGATTCCATGAGGTAAATTTTACAATTTAGTGCTGCTGATGATGGGCTTCACGAGACTGGAGTGTATATCAGGAATTCAGATTTAGAGGGCCGTGCGCCCAATTCACGGTCTGCACAATCTTCTGTCCAGTAAAATTAATTGACTGAATATTGAGTGGTCCACAAATCGAACACACGGCCCTCAGTATCCAAATTCCCGGTATGTATTTTCAACTTGCGAAACTCTGCTCCAAGAATATTGAATCATAAAAGTTATCCATGAGTGGGAAAAAGTTAATTTGTGATTTCAGCTCCTAATCATACCTTTCTGCAACCAGATTACCAATTTCCATGCTTATTTTAAGCAGGTGTCCCTCTTATTGTTCTCCAATGAGAAAGGTTTAACTTCCCTTTTCTCTCTTCATAATTCTGTGGACGAAAAACCTGGAATGATTTTTGTTGCCTTCTCCGAGTTCTTTCAGCTGTTTCTATCTTTTTCCGAATGCAATTAACACTACTGTGTATGTGCGATCTCACTCGTACTTTGTAGAATGTCAGTAATACTTCATTGGATTTATATTCTATGAATAAATTTTTAGATACCAACACTTTATTGGCCTTTCCAGCTGCTGACATTCACTGTCACAAGACGTTCACTGTTTGAAAACTGTTATACCCAGACAATTTTTTCTGAATCACCTCATTTAATGATATATCTTTCATTTTGTAATCATGTTTGCCATTTTATTACCAAGATATACATGACGCATTTCTCGGTATTAAATGCCACATGCGAGTCATCTACGTAGTTGCTAAATTTCTGTACAATTCTTTGAAATTTAACCTTAGTCTCTGAACATCCTATTTTCTAACCAATTTTATATTGTTTTATATACACACTATTTTTAAAACCTTCATTGAATGTTAGACTTTCAACTGGTCCAGGAAAATTCCTGCCTTCCTGAACTGATGAGCTTGATCATCCATATCTATACTTATTCTTATAACCTTCAATCTCTTTCCTAACCAAATATTTATTACAAAAGCAAAATACTGCAGATGCTGGAAATCTGAAATAAGAACAGAAAATGCTGGAAATACTCAGCAGGTCAGGCAGCATCTGTAGAGAGAGAAACAGAGTTAATGTTTCAGGTGGATGATCCTTTGTCACAACAAATATTTATTTGCTCTTTTTAACACTTTACAAATATTTATTAACTTTTTAAATGGGGGTAATTAGCATTAACTGCTTTTTGCTGGGAGTTTAACCAGTACATTTATTATACTGTGAGAAGAAGAAATGCTTCTACATCTACAGCAACAACAACAATTTGCATTTTATAGGGTCTTTAATCCTTTAAATGTCCCAAGGTAATTCACAGATGATAAATGGATGGCGAGGTATACTGAAGGGTTTGGGAAAGGAAAAGCATTGTAGAAAAGAAAAGCTTTGAGGAAGCTTTTAAAGATAGGGAAAGAAGTAGTAAAGCGGAGGGGCTTAGGGAAAGAGTTCCAGAGAGCAGAGCCAAAACAGCTGAAGGCTCTGCCACCAAGGGTGGAGCCAAAGGAAGGGGGATGTATAGGAGACAGAGTCAGAGGGTGGAAGAGCAGATTGCAGAGCTAGTGTGGGATGAAACCATGGTCAGACTTATAAACTAAGAAAGAAATTGCATTTATACAGCGATTTTTCACAACCTCAGGTCGTCCCAAAGCACTTTACAGCCAATGAAGTACTTTTTTTTGAAGTGTAGTCACTGTTGTAATGTAGGAAATGCAGCAGCTAATTTGCATACAGCAAGCTCCCATAAATAGCAATGTGATAATGAGCAGATCATCTTTTTTTTTAGTGATGTTGATTGAGGGATAAATATTGGCCAAGACACCAGGGATAACTCCCCTGCTCTTCTTCGAAATAGTGCCATGGGATCTTTTACGTCCACCTGGGAGAACAGATGGGTCCTCTGTTTAATGTCTCATCCGAAAGACGGCACCTCCAGCAGTGCAGCACTCCCTCAGCACTGCACTGGAGTTTTGTGCTCAAGTCTCTGGAGTTGACCCACAACCTTCTGACTCAGAGGCAAGACCCACTGAGCCACAGCTGACAGCACTTTGCTTGAGGCTTGATAATTTGTACTTGCATACTTATGTTCTGTGCTCACTGTCTAAATCAAATATCTCCTTACATGTACATATCCCATGCCGCTAGGTAATTTAAAGCCCCCCTCTCATCTTTTAAGTGAAACAAGTGCAGTCTGTGAGCCCATCTTCATAGTTCAGACCTCTAAGTCTCAGAATCATCCCAGTTGTGATTCGTTAAATTCTATCCATACTATTGATACCCATTTAAGATCTAATGCTCCTCAGTGTGTTTTCTCACAGTGGCATGTTTTCTCCATTGTGATGGAATATGTTTCATAGAGGTTATGCTGTCATCACAAGTTGAACAATATCAAATTTTCAACATTCTCCCACCTGTTTTCAATCAGATTATTTCAAAATTCACACTGACTTTTGTTTCAATTCTCTTTTGGCTGGGCCAATGTTTTGGTGAAAGTTTGTGGAAAAATCAGCTGGTCTCTCGGATTAAAGCCTTTTATATTTGATCAATATGACTTGACTTCTGCTTTAAGCAGTTCTCTGCTCCTGACTGTGCTAAAATATGATAGCAGGCCCATCCTTCCCATAATAACATTCTGCGGGATGTGCTGTGCAAGTTACTGTTCAATGTGAAGCCTCAGCTGGCGTATTGTGTTCGATTCTGGGCACCTCACTTTAGGAAGGATGTCAAGGCCTTGTAGAGGGTGCAGGGGAGATTCACTAGACTGGTACCAGGATGAGGGAATTCAGTTATTTGGAGAAGCTGGGGTTGTTCTCTTAGAGCAGAGAAGGTTAAGAGGAGATTTGGTAGAGGTGTTCAACATCATGAACAGTTTTAATAGAGCAAATAAGGAGAAACTGGGGGTTAAATTTGACAACACCTTGAGTATTGTGTGCAGTTTTGGTTGCCTTATCTGAGGAAGGATGTTCTTGCCATGGAGAGAGTGCAGCGAAGATTCACCAGACTGATACCTGGGATGGTAGGAATGATGTATGAGGAGAGATTGGGTCGATTAGGCTTATATTCGCTGGAGTTTAGAAGAATGAGAGGGGATCTCATTGAAACTTATAAAATTCTAACAGGACTAGACAGACTAGATGCAGGAAGGATGTTGCCGATGGCGGGGGGAGTCCAGAACCAGGGGTCACAGTCTAAGGATAAGGGGTAAGACATTTAGGACTGAGATGAGGAGGAATTTCTTCACCCAGAAAATGGTGAACCTATGGAATTCTCTACCACAGAAGGCAGTTGAGGCCAATTCATTAAATATATTCAAGAAGGAGTTAGATATATTTCTTAAGGCTAAGGGGATCAAGGGATATGAGGAGAAAGCAGGGACAGGATACTGAATTTGGATGATCAGCCATGATCTCATTAAATGGCGGAATATGCTCAAGGGGCCGAATGGCCTACTCCTGCTCCTATCTTCTATGTTTCTATGTTTTTATAACCCCTGAATGTGGGCGCAGGGATCACAATGCGTGATTAACCCGTGTTCATTGATTGAAATGCAGGCAGGACACCAACTTCATGCTGCCTGCACATTACTATGATTTTTGCTGCATGCATCAACAGGGAACCTAATATCGTGAGTGCCCAGCACTACTTAAAACTAGCCTGCACCTCTTAAAGGGGAGGTGCATTGTGGCTACTGGTGGGGCTGAGATCATTCTGAATATTGTGCTGTGGCTGATAGAACAATGGCTGACCATGGGAGAGAGTGGCACCAAGGTTTTCGGATGCTGCACTGGAGGTCTTGGTGAAAGAGGTGGAAAAAAGGAGAGATGTGCTGTATCCTCAGGGGGGCTGGAGGCCCTCCAGACACACGCTCAGAAGGAAGTGGGAAGAGATAGCAGCGGAAGTCAATACCAGGAGTGTAGCCCCAAGGACCTGGATGCAATGCAGGAAGAAGTTTAATGACCTCACATGAGTGCTCAAGGTGAGGGAATGCATCTTCAAATGCCATATCCTACCAATTGCAACACTAGCCTCAGCCACTACTCAATTCACTACACCCCCATCACTTGCCTACCAATAATCTCTATCAATCAGGACTCATACGTAACATTCATATGCTTCACCTCACCCTCACACAGTTAGCACTGTTGCAAGCCTTGCACCCACCTCCTACAGCTTGCACACACTGATAGCTATTCACCATGATAGCCACATCATCCAAACATATTACACGATGCTCACTGACACACTTCCACTCTCTTGCAGGATAAGGTGGTGAACAACAGAAGGCAGCAGGAATTAACGGGAGGGGGAGAGGCGCACCTGCATGTTTTAACTCCCATGGAGGAGACAGTGCTGGCCATAATGGGAAGGACCATTGCTGAGGCTGTGGCCACTGGCAGGGCTGAAGCCATTGAAGATGAGGGTATTCGCATATATAATCCTCCTGCTCTCATCCCACTTCTCCCTCAGCCCTCAATCTCTTCTGACAGACAAGCTGCAGATGGTGTAGGCATGCACTTCTTACTTTCTCCTGTCCCCTCACCACATCCTAACCTTTGTCCCTTTTTCATTTCAGATACTCAAGAACTGGAACCTACCAGGCAGTGGAGGAAGAGCAAGAGGAAAGTGAAGATGAAGGGATGCCATCACTCGATTTCACAGTCGCAGTCACCAGCTCAGATACTGACACTGCACGTAATTTAGAGGATTGGATGGAGGCGGGATCTGCACGTGGTGAGACACTGGGCACAAGTGTGCTGGAACCAGGGTCGGGGGAAAGGATAGCACATGTGCCAGCTTGCTGGAGAGTGAAGTCGCACAGTAGTTCTGCTGCAGAGGACTCAGATGAGGACTTTAATGGGCCAGGCTATAGAAGAAGGCTGATGGGTGAACACACACAAATGCTTGGTGCACTGGGAAACCTGCCGGAAAGCCTGTGTTCAGTGTCAAGGAGCATGGAGGAGTCTGGCACCAACTTGGCACAGGGATTTGCGCAGAGCTTGGAGCACATCCTTTCCAACATGAAACGGGTGGCCACCTCCATCAACACACCTGTGGAGCCAACCATGATGCAGTGTCTGATGGCCGATGTCTCAGCTTGCATTGCCGCACAAGCAACATCTACCAATGTCTGAGTGCTGCAGTGGAAGCTCAGACTGCAGTCATGCATTCTCAGCTTGCTGCCATGAAGCTCAAACTGTTGCCATCATAGTTCTGGATACCAGTGTGCAAATGGGCTTCCAGGATGTCACAGCACTCTATAGCAATTTGTTCTCCAACAGATTACTAGGATTGCTGAGGTGCCACCCTGGGACAGTGGTAGTGGCTCCGTGGAGTACATACTTGCTGTCCTAACTTAGGATGGCAGCCTTCGTGCTCTCATCCCTGCCACTCCGCCAGTGCCCTTGCTGTTGCCTGCCCAGACTCTGCAGCCTAGGCTGACATGGTGCAGTCTGCAGCCGGACCTTCTAGGCCCAGAGCTGCTCGAGGTCACCCTCCAAGACCATCTGCAGTCTACTCCTCTGAAAGTCAGCAACATTCCGCCAGCCATGCTGTAGCCCTAGGAAAGCACCTTGTAGGAGCACTAGGACAGGTTAAGGCACACAGAAGCGGCACTAAGGAAATGCACAAGGGTGATTAGTTTATTTTTGTATTTATAAATTTTGAATGTGCATTTTGTACTGGCTTTTATTTTGCATTGTGGGCAAGAGGACAATGAGATGGTCAGTGACAGAGGGAAGGTAAGAAGTGTCGGTCTGTTGGTGAATGGGGAATTGGGGTTGAGGTTACTAGTATTGCTCATGAATTATTTATTCACATAGAGCGCGACAGAAAGGGGCTGTCTAGGTTGCAGCCTCCCTTCCTCTTCCTTCTCTTCTGCCTCCTCCTCTTCCACCTCCCACACTTCTTCCTCCTCCGCATCTTCCTCCTCGTGCACTTGCTCCTCAGCTTCTCGCCTGATAGGTGGCGGCAAGGGCTGTTCCCTCAGGATGGCCAGGTTGTGCAGCATGCAGCAGACCATGACAAATCTTGAGACATGCTCAGCTGAGTTCTGCAGGGCTCCTCCAGAGCGGTCTAGGTAGCAGAATCATTGCTTCAGGACAGCAGTGGTCTGCTCTATAAGATTCCTTGTGGCAGCATGGCTCTCCTTGTATACCTGCTGTGCACATGTGCATGTGTTCCGGGCCAGAGTCATGAGCCATGTCGTGAGCAGATAACCCTTGACATCCAGTAGCCACCCTTTGGTTTGCCGTGGTGGTTGAAATACAGCTGGCACAGAATGAACAAATCTTGACTGCTGCCAGAATACCGGGCATTGACCTGCATGATGCGCTGCCTGTGGTCACACACCAGCTCCACATTGAGGGAGTAGAATCCCTTTCTGTTCAGGAAAATAGCCGAGTTCACATGAGGCTCACACAAAGCAATGTGCATGCAGTCAATGGCACCCTGCACTATAGGGAAGCCTGCAATCTATGTAAACCCTTGTGCTCACTCCGCCTGCTTGTCTCTGGCAAGAGGGAATGAGATGAAGTTGTCTGTCTTTGCATAGAGAGCCTCTGTGACCTCCCTTATGCAACAATGCACTGCAAACTGCTCGGAGTCCACATCATGGAAGACCTCTCCTGGTCCCTCAATACCTCCTCTCTGGTGAAGAAGGCCCAGCAGCGCCTATATTTCCTAAGGAGGCTGAAGGGATGTAACCTGTCACCCCTGATCCTCTCTAACTTTTACCGCTGCACAATAGAGAGCATCCTGACAAACTGTATCACAGTATGGTATGGCAGCTGTAGCTACTATGACCGGAAAGCCCTGCAGCGGGTAGTCAAAACTGCCCAACGCATTACCGGCACCCGGCTACCGACCATAGAGCACATATACCAGAAACGCTGTTTACGGAGGTCACGGTCCATCGTCAAAGACCCTGCCATCTGGGAGACGCTACAGATGCATTCGCACCCGTACGACCAGATTTAGGGACAGCTTCTTTCCCAGGGCTGTCATCCTACTGAACTCCACAAATAAACTCTAAAGCCTGCACATCTGCCAATGCACTTTATTATGGTTATGTTTATGTTAATGTATTACAAGCCAAATGTATGTTGAATGTTTAAATGTCTTAATCTAAATGTACACTCTCGGGAGCCGCAAGCCTACATTTCGTTGTACTGCACTTGTGCACTAACAATGACAATAAAAGTTGATTTGATTTGATTTGATGCTGGCTACATCTCCAGCAGCAGCGTGGAAAGAACCAGATACCTAAAAGTTCAGACCCACGGTCACCTTCACAGCCACTGGCAATGCGGTCCTTGCCCTACTCTGAGGTTGGAGATCTGGCTGCGGCAGTTGGCAGATTTCAGTCACGATGTCTTTAGTGAAGCACAGACGTCTGAAGCATTGGTCGTCGCTGAAGTTCAGGTAAGAGAATTGCTCCCTAAACACCTTCTGCGGATATGGCCTCCTGCTGAGAGCCCTTCTCCCCCTCCTCCTCCCCCCTCTTTTAGGAGCTTGTCCTGCTCTGTGTGGTCTCTGCTCATTCTCCTAGTCATGCTCAATGCCAAGAGGAAGCCCTACTCAGCCACCCACACCTGGAAGCAACTGGTTTGTGCACAAGCCTTTAAGTCACCAAAAAAGTATTTCAGCACCAACCAGACCACACACTGTAGACTATTGAAACTTTAGACAAGATGGAAAAGCACCCTTAACGTGTAGAATTGCAGCAACAGCCACAAGAAATAATCCAGCAACTACCTGCAAGTAGTTGATGATCCCTTTAAATAGCACTGGTGGGGGGGGGGGCCCTTCATGCCTTTAAACATTGTGTTTAGCTGTGCAAGGTTAAGAGAGGGCATAGGCTGTAATGTGGAGCTCCAAAATGGCAGCGCTGGCGTCAAATCAGTGTTACACGCTGACTGACGTTATGATCTGCCTGCTCTGCATGTTACCGGTGGTCGTTAGGTGCGTGCACGCAAACCCCTCAACAAAATATGACATCTGGTGCACTTCCCATTGGAAGTGTGCGTGCGCATTGTGGACGCCATTTACGTAGTTTGAGAGGGCTTGTAGCACCCATAAAAAGGACGCTACAGAGCCCAATTTCACCCCCACTGTTTCCAGTGGCAGAAGAGTCCGTAAACAGAGGACACAAATTTAAGGAGATTGGCAAAAGAACCAGAGGCGAATTGAGGAAACATGGTTTTACACGAGTTGTTGTGATCTGGAATGCACTGCCTGAAAGGGTGGTGGAAGCAGATTTAATAATAACATTCAAAAGAAAATTGGATAAATACTTGAAGGGAACTTTTTTTTACAGAGCTATGTGGAAAGAGCAGGAGAGTGGGACTAGTTGGATAGTTCTACCCAAGAGCTGGCACAGGCACAATGGGCCAAATGGTCTTCTTCTGTGCTATAGCATTCTATAATTCCATGATTCTAATCCACGGCACACATCACTGTGATATGACACAAACAGATTTTAATGCACAGTATGCTATTTTCCTTTTGAAGATTTTGCAAGTTACATGAGGTTTCGGCTGTGAACTAACTGCCAGTTGCTGCTTAAACTGAGATCTGAAGGAGTGTTCAACGGATCAGCCACGAAAATCACTTTGCTTTATTACTGGTGGATAAGATGAAGGATTTTCCATTGAGGATACAGGAAGCATAGCCTCCTTTCTGCAGTCACTTTGGCATTACCCAAGAGTATAATTTTTATACCATCAGCATCAATATCACTCCCTCACTACGTCAATCCTAAATATAGACTCGAAAGGTCGGGATGATACACTCATGGATAAACATACAAAAGGATCCTCAAAGGAAAAGATTACGTCTGCATCTGCTAAAAATAACATCAGATACAATTTCTCAGATACAAATCAGATGCCATTATGTGTTTTGTAGAAGAGCAAAAGCTTTATTTATGTGCAAGCTCCTTAATGCTTCAGCAGTGCGAGAGAGGCACTGCAGTTTGATCAAAGCTGACAGCACTTCCTGTAACTGCTTTGATTTGAGACTTTTCATATTCAGTTCCTGTGTACTCTACCTGCCTTATATATCCACAAGCAATTCACTTTCAGAAAACATTGGGCTCATGATAAGCTGTGCTTGTTTTTGTATTCACTAATATCAAGTCCTCTTTTACTTATAAATACAGGAATATTAATATTTCCTCATTATAAATCACTATAGAGACTTGTGTCAGGAAATACGTCTTTATGCACCTGCAATAATGTTCTGGGCAAATTAGTGGAAGCAAAAGCTTTAGAATCATTCAAGAGGCATTGGATGCTGTGATGTGGAGACCATGGCCTAGAAATTCAGTATAGCCACGTTCGGGGCGCTACAGTCGGGCGGCCGCTAAAGTTTGCGCCCGGCGCAAGTTCGCGCCACCTTTGCCGATATTCAGTCGCATCGCCCCAAGAGGTTGCTGCTGCCCTAAAACAGGTGATGCACGACTATCATTAGGCGCTAAGCCGGCGGTCCGGGGCGATACCCCCGAGGGCGGGCGCAGCGCAGGTGCGGCGAGTTGCTGATTGACGGCAGACACTCTGGCGCCGGTCAGCTCTTAAAGGGGGAGGGTGGATTTGTTTGCCTGCCATGCCCTGCACACTGCAGCCCTCAAGCTAGGCCTGACCACTTCTGCTTCATCTGTGCAACGCCCAGGGCTATGGAGAAGGCCAGGGAGGGAGCGCAGCGCTTCAGCGAGGGTGACCTGAGGGTGCTGGTTGGCGGAGTGGAGCGCCGGCGCCATGTTCTGTTCCCTGAAGGTGGCAGGAGGCCGCTGCCCAGCGCCTACCGGAAAGCCTGGAGGGAGGTGTCAAACAGGGTGACCTCCAACAGTGTGGTTGCCAGGACTCCTGTGCAATGCCGGAAAAAGTTCAACGACCTCACTCGGGTTGTCAGGGTGAGTACCCTTTCCAGTGTCCTCCTCATCACTGCATGTGCACCTCAGTTTATGGGAAAAGGGACCTGAAAGCCCTAATGGCCAGCCCTCATCCAGCAGCTATGGGACTGTCATGAAAAGCACTTGCACATTCAGCACTTTACACACTGTGCAAGCTATTAGACCATGGGAGGCAGTACAGCCAAGATCACGGCTTCACATTGTCAGGGCCAGTCCACCATGGGAGGCAGTGCAGACAAGATCAGGGCTTCACACTGTCAGGGCCAGTCCACCATGGGAGGCAGTGCAGAGAAGAGCAGGGCTTCACACTGTACTTAGAGGCCGTCCTTTCTCTTGCAGGCCAAGGTGGCACACAACAGGAGGAACCAGCGTGAGACCGGGGGAGGCCGTCCTGACCTCAAAGAGCTCTCCGACCTCGACCAGCGTGTGGAGCACATTATGGCAGGCCGGCTGATTGGCCCCGTCGCCAGTGGAGATGCCGACCCTGTTCTGGGCCCCAATGGTAAGGGCATCACCTTTTTGACCTCTCTCTTTCCACTTGCGCCTCAGATCAGCATCCTTTGCCACTATCCGACCAATGCAGTACATGGCAGCACTCATGCCTCCCTCGCTGCCGCCCTGTCCTCACTCTAAAGCAACTCTTGTGCCTCCCTGCTTTCAGATGGTGAATCGCCAGGTGAGGAGGCGGGCCCTCAAGCTGCCACTGTCAGTGATTCAGAATTCGAGGAGGAGGAAGAGGAAGCCGGCCCATCAGTGCCACCCTCAGCCGAGGCAGCCCATGGCGATGATGGGGACACGTCTTCCCTGGAGGGGAGCCGGGGGGAAGGGTCGGAGGAGAGTGAAGCTCCAGGGCCCAGCGGCCTGCAGCAACGCGGGAGGGGTGGGGGAAGCTCGGCGGACTTCTCCCCAGAGGGTGAGTGCGGCCTCCAGTCCTGCGACGGTGAACGCAGAGGAGGTGCGCCTCCTAGAGGAAATGGCCGTCCAGGCTGAGCGCAGGCACACTGAGCTCATGGCTGCAGTGGCAAGGATGCCTGACTCCATAGCGTCTCTGTCAAGGATTGTGCAGGAATTCGGAGCAGCACAGGCCAGGAGACTGCAACAATTCAGTGCAGCACAGGCCAGGAGTCTGGAACAATTCAGTGCAGCACAGGCCAGGAGTCTGCAGGACTTCGCGGCAGCACAGGCGGCTTCTAGCCAAGTGCTCAGTCGTGCCGTCCATTCACTGGCTGGTGTCATGTGGACACAGACCAGGGCCACATGGGCACTAACTGCTGCCACCCTCGCTGGATCGTCCAGGCATCGCCAGGGCACTCGCCGTGCAGCAGCAGCGCAGCAGGCTGTTCTTCAGCAGTTTGCTGCGCATGCTGCAGTGCTGGCCCGTGCGAGTGCCAATGTCTCAGGCGACCAGGGAGTACCTGCGATCTGTCAGGTTGGCACCATTCCTGCAGCCGACACTGCCACTCCGCCATTGCAGCTGCCACCAGCCGCTGGACAGACTGCTGCCGCCCAAGCAGAGTTGGAGCAGTCAGCAGCCGGCCCCTCCAGGGCCAGAGCTGGTGCAGGCCGACCCCAAGGGCATCTGCCGTCTCGCCATCTGACCCTCAGCAGCCTTCCCCCAGTCTTGCTGCAGCCACTGGGGTCCCATTGAGGAGGAGCAGCAGGGCGGGCAGGGGCCAGTCACAGATGCGAAAGGCATCACCCTCGCAGGGCAAAAAGTAGAAGGTTTGGCCAAATGCTTTGTGTTTGTTGAAAGGCCAAGACTGGTGCAGTTGTGTTTTTGTAAGGCCGAGACTGGTGTCTTTCTTTTTTTTGTAAGGCCGAGACTGTTCGGTTTGTGTTTTTGGCGGGGGCTTCTCTCCATTAGTTTGTAATGTGTGAAGGGCAGAGGTTTCCAAGTAATAAATGTTCTTAAATCGCACTGCCCATGCTTTATTTTGCAAGTCCTGGTTGCCCTGCTCGGCTGAGGGCTTGTGGAGCGGCTACATTCATCTGGTGACATTGGCACAAGCCATTCCCTGAGAGGGGGCCTAGAACCGACGTTCAATAAGCCGCCGACGGGCGGCCCTTGCACTTTCTGCCTCCCTCCTGTGCTGGTCCTCCTCCTCCTCCTCCTGTGGTCCTCCAATCTCTGGTGGCAGTGGCTGAGTCCTGTGGATAGCCAGGTTGTGCAGCATGCAGCACACGACAACGAAATGGGAGACTCGCTCCGGCGAATATTGTAGGGCTCCACCGGAACGGTCCAGACAGCGGAACCGTTGCTTCAGGATGCCGATTGTTTGCTCAATGATGTTCCTGGTTGCTTGATGGCTGGCATTGTATCCCTCTTCAGCAGGGGTGCTGGGCGCACGGAGCGGGGTCATCAGCCAGGTACACAAAGGATAGCCTTTGTCCCCGAGAAGCCATCCTCGTGGGTGAGGCTGGGCCTGGAACATGTCTGCCACAGAAGTCTGGCGCAGGATGAAGGCATCGTGGCTGCTGCCTGGGAAGCGGGCATTGACAGCTAGGATGAGCTGCCTGTGGTCACACACAAGCTGGACGTTGAGCGAATGGTAGCCCTTCCGGTTGCGGTAATCCTTGGCATTCTCCAGAGGTGCCCGCAAAGCCACATGCGTGCAGTCAATGGCGCCCTGCACCATGGGGAAGCCCGCTAATGCTGCAAAGCCCATTGCACGCTGTTGCTGCTTGACAAGGGCCATGGAGAAGGAGATGAACTGACGTCTCCTTCTGAAAAGGGCATTGGTCACCTGGCGGATGCAGCAATGCACGGCGAACTGGGAGATGTTGGAAATGTCCCCAGTAGCGGATTGGAAGGAGCCGGTGGCATAGAAGTTGAGAGCCACCGTCACCTTCACTGCCACCGACAGAGACGTCCTGCTCCTCAGATGTGGCTGCAGATCACCGCCAAGCAGATGGCAGATCTCAGTGACCACCACCCTTCGGAATCGCAGCCTCTGAACACACTGCTCGTCAGACATGTTCAGATAGGAGAACTGCTGGCGGTATACCCTGGGTGGGTAAGGCCTCCTTTGCCGATGCCTGTTGCCCCCTCTCTGTCTGGCCATGACTGCCACTCTCTCACGGCGTCCGTGAGCCCTTTGAATGCAATGGAGAAGGCCAGCGTTTGCACCCATTGCAGCCCCCATTATATGTTTGCAAACAATGATATGACACTGAAGGTAAAGACAAGTGGAAAGCTGTGGCCTGAAGCCACAAGTACCTGTCCGAGTGTTGAGCCAAAGCAGAACGCTCTCTACCTTTGTCTCTCTGCAAAGATCCGTCTCTCAAAAAGGAGTGCTGCAAAATGGCTGCCTTTTCTACTGCAGGAGGAGTGCCCTTTAATTTGCACCCCCCGCGCCCCGCATCGACTGAGAACCGTTCCCCTCTACCAGTCGCTAGGGGCGCCAGGCGCACAATAGGGCGTCGCCACTGAATTTCCGGTTTGGGGCGCACAAAGGGCGTTGCACGAGGAAATGACGTCAGGATCTGCGTGCGCAGCTGAGCGCGCGCAAAGACTTTGCGCCGCCGCTAAATCTTTAGTGAAGTTGGGGAGAGGCGCAGATCGCGCTGCGCCCAGCCGCTAGCCGCCTAGCGCCCAACATCTCCTCCTCCTAAGGCGCTACCGGCTGGCGCAAACAACTGAATTTCTAGGCCCATAGATTTTAATAGAAGGATGAGTTAGATAGGCCTTCCTCGTCTGTACTTATCTTTGTAGCTTTGAAATGACTGGGTTTCTTTTGATTACTTTTCCAATTGTTTCGCCTCCCCACCACCCCCCAACCCCCACTTTCCCTTCTCTCCTTTCATGAAGACACGGACTCTTGCAAGGTATAATTCCAGGGAGCCGAGTGGTCATTCCTTGTATTGTCATCCTCGTGTCATCAGGCTATTTCACTGTGAAAGGCGTCACATCTGGTCCTGTCCTTATCCAAGCTCCCCATTGCCACATTTTTCAGCACAGGTCAGGGCTAGCAATCAGAAGTTGGTGATTTCTTCCTCCCTCGCTCAGAGGCACTGAGCCCAGCTGTAGCACCCATCCTATTGGCACTCACAGTAAGACCAGCTAATGCAGCACAGACAGGAGATCAAGCCTGGAAGTTCCCAAGTCTGGACGGCTCAGTTCCGTGCTGATGAATACATTTACCACCAGAGCCACTTGGGAGCTTTTAATAGTATTAGCATGAAATTAAACTAAAAGCTAAGTTTAAAAATATGTCATTTATATCCAAAAAGTTTATAGTGCAACAAAATATCCCATCTACTTCAACATGCCAACATGGTGCCAACTTCCAAAATAAGCAGTTCCTGGATATTCCAGAAATTGAGCTGGTCCGAAAACACCTTGTTCAATTATTACCAATCATTATCTCTCATCAATACATTTTTAAAACTATCTATTGCTTTAACTGTTTAATTTAAATCTGCGTATGGCACTATATCCATGATGCAGATGGTCCTGCCACCCTCTCTACTCTCTCATAGGGCTTTATGGGTAGATTTCAAACACTTGCATTCCCAGTGCTGAGCTTTGCATGCTTGGAATGCAAACTGGGAATATGGAGATCAGCAAAACCTGCAGGATATTCCACCCATTAATTTTGGGGGGGAAAATTCGTCCCCTTAGTGCCTCCTATTAGCGGCAGCAGATGGCGCTAATGGGGCATTAGACCAGTATCGCTGGGGCGAGGTGAATTCAGCACCACACGCCAAATCATGCCCCCCTCCCCCAACCCCGTAGCGCTGCCGGTAAGAGGTATTGCCACCGATGGAGAGCTGGCATGAAGCACCAAGAAGCCGGCTCCAGGAACGTTATTTAAAGGAATCATCAGTAATCACTCGCAGCTGTCAGATTAGTGCAGTTTCAATGATTTCTTGTCAGTTTCACATACTGCAACAGTTTCAATAATTTCAAGGTTCTTTTGTATCAGGAGTCTTGTGGCAACTAAAGAGTAGCTACATTTTTTCTTCAAAGAATCAAACTGCTACACTTGGTAACATTAATGGGGGCTATACTGACAGTCGACCTCGCCCTCCAGGATTTATGGCAGAGGGAGCGTAGGCAGTGAGAAAGACAGGAACAAGTGCACAGAGAGATGAGGAGGAACATCAGGATTCTCACCAGGAGGCCTTACCCTCTGAGGATATTCCGAGAGCACTTTTCCGGCCTTCAATTAAATGAGGAGCAGTGTATTAGATGGCTCTGCTTCACCAAGGAGGTGGTCACAGAACTCTGCCAACCTCCTCCAAACAGACCTCCAGCCTCACATCAGGGTGACTTAAATCCCAGATCCCCTTTGCTCACCACATCCCTATCATTCCATCCCTCTTGCATGCCAAAGCTGAAATGAGAGACACCACAAAAGAATGGTAAGTGAAGTAATAAATTTATCAAAAAGTAGTGGACACATATTTACACCAAAAATATTTACTTTTCACTCTTATGCAATCCCTTAGTGCCTGTTGTTACTCTGCCTTTTCCTGCTCTAGTGCTCCTACAAAGTGTTGGCCCAGTGGCTGCAGCACGGTTGGTGGAAGGCTACTGGATGTCCATGCGGGAGACTTCAGATGGCCTTGCAGGATGCCCTCGACCAGTTCTGGACCTGGAAGGCCCGGCTGTAGACTGCACCACCTCAGCATGGGCGGCAGCAGTCTGGGCTGACTGGATGACAGGCAACGACAAGGGCAATGGCGGAGTGACAGTGGTGGGAGCAAGAATGCTGTCATCCTGAGAGAGGAGAGCAGATTCGTGCTCCACTGACCCACTGCCACTCCCCCGGGGCAGCACCTCAGCATCACTACCAATCTGTTGCAGCACAGATTGCTGGCCTGCTGCGACACCGTGAAAGCCCCGGTTGATGGTGGTAGATCCAGCAACGATTGCAGCAGTCAGAACATGCGTTGCATCAAGCTGAGACTGCATGAGGGCAGTCTGAGATGGAATGGCACCAAGTATAGACTGCACTACAGCACTAAGACGCTGCGTCGCTTCTGCCTGTGCTGCAATGGAATCTGCCAGATCGCCCATCACACGTGGCATCAGGCCTGGGTCGCCATGGTCACTTTGGGAGTCTATCATCCCTTTCAGACTGCAAATGATGGGCTCCATGGTGTGCGCAGAGCCTTGTGCAATGTTGGAGGCTGACTCCTCCATGCTCCTTATTGCCAAGAGGCTCTCAGGCACCCTTACCATTGCACCTATCATCTCCGTGAGCATGCCCATCACCCTTCTTCTAAAGGTCTCCCCATCGAGGTCCTCATCTGAGTCATGTGCAGCAGAACTCGCCCTCCGTGGAGCTGGCCCCCGAGCTACCCTTTACTCCTGGCCTTGCTGCAGCCCACTCATTCCTAGTTCATCACCCTGTGCAGATCCCACTACTATACTAGCCTCTAAAGGACACGTAATACCAATATTTAGGCTGGTGCCTGCGGGTGAGACATGCAGTGACGCGGTGTGTTTTTCCTCCTGTTCTTCTCCCGTCTCGCTCTCTACCGTGCCCTCAGGGACAAGGTGCTCAGGTGCTTGCTCATTATCTGAAAGCATAAAGGCACAAGAGTCAGTTTAAGGTGAGGGGAGGGGGACTGGAAAGGAAAAATGCATGCATACAGCATGATTAGCTGGAAAGTGCAAAACGCTTGTGGGGTGAGGGGAAAGTGTGATGTGAGAAGAAGGAGTAGGGACAAACATACCGTTGTTGTCCCCAAGGGAGTCAATGTTGCCGGTGGCCATGGCGCCCACCACCTGGTGCCCAATGATTTGCAGCACTCGATTCTCCAGCGCAGACAGTGGTTGGGTGTCAACTTGTCCCCTGCCTGTGCACTCCCACTCCCTCCTGTTGTGCGCCATCTTGGCCTGCAAGAGAAAGGAAAGTGTGTGAGTGAGTGTGGAGCAATGTGTTTGGGTGATGTGCCTTCCATAGTTGAATAACTGTCATTGTGTGGAAGGTGTGAGATGTGGATGTGAGTGTTGGTAGGTAGAGATTGTTGGTGTGTGAGTGCTGGGGGTGCGGTGCTTTGTATATCACAGAATCACAGAAACCCCACAGTGCAGATAGAGGCCATTTCGGCCCATCGAGCCTGCACCGACACATATCCCACCCGATCCCCGTAACCCCTACACCAACACGTAACCCCACGTATTTAATCCCCCTAACACTAAGGGTCAATTTATCATAGCCAATCAACCTAACCCACACATCTTTGGACTGTGGGAGGAAACCGGAGCACCCGGAGGAAACCCACGCAAACACGGGGAGAATGTGCAAACTCCACACAGACAGTCACCCGAGGCCGGATTCGAACCCGGGTCCCTGGCGCTGTGAGGCAACAGTGCTAACCACTGTGCCACCGTGTGAAGATTGTGGTACAGGTGGTGGTAAATAGCATTTGTTGAAGCATTCACTCACTTTGGCCACCCGCGTGAGGTTGTTAAATTTCTTCCTGCACTGTGTGTGGGTCCTGGGGACCACAGTGCTGCCTGAGGCTTGCTGCACTACCTCCCTCCACATGGCGCGGAAGACTTGTAGTAAGGGCCTCCTTGTCGGATTGAGCACCGCCCTCTGTCTCTCCACAGTGAAAAACAATGCTTCCAATGCTTCATCAGAAAATCTGCGTGCTTTCTCCCTGGGGCATGGACCTGCCATGAGCGCTTCTGCTTCTGCTTTTTGCGCTTGCTGAGGCAGCTGCACAGCCAGCAATGCTGAGAATGAGGTGCTGCAGCATCAATGAACCTCCCCTTTAAGTAGTAAAAAAAAGCCTGTGGCAATGATGAGTTGTGATTAGACTGCACCCGTTATTGGTCCAGCCTTTAAGGATAACGCCAATGAGCTTGGGTTTTAAGACTTGATTTAGACCTCCAAACATATTATTGAGCAGTGAGGATGAATTTTGCATGCAGTCTAAAGCATTTGTGCCTGGCATTAATTCTCCAACTTTTCTACTGACACTGCACATTCCTTGGATATAAATGATTTCTAACCCTTTAAGTTTAATGAAAAATTAGATTTGAGTTAATGCCTGGTGTGCAGGAGCAATATAAATAACTATCAGTATGTTATGTTCACTACTCAGAGCCAACTGCCATACTAAAGCATGTGGTGATGAACTGTGTCTGGTTGCTGTTTCTAGCAACATCATCAGTGCATTCAAAAATAATATGTTTATGATGTGCTTTCACATTACAACCAGAGCAGTTCTTCCTTCATGGCTTTAAGATATCTCACCAAATTGCTTGTTAAGGACCATTAAGTCCTTGTTAAAGGGCAATTAAGACAAATGAGCAATTTTGTTCATGATGGGATAAATGCAAAGACTGGGTTCATTACCCACAGTCAGACCATTGAGATAGTTTGTGAAGCAAGAAAAATATTCCAAAGTTTCAACAGAGCACTGATGGAGGTGAGAGGTGCAGTTCGAAGGTATAACATAGGAACATATGAACATAGCAATAGGAGTAGGCCATTCAGCCCCTTGAGCCTGTTCCACCATTCAATGTGATCATGGCTGATCAGTATCCTAACTTCATCCACCTGCCTTGGCTCCATATCGCTTAATACGCTTGGCTTGCAAAAATCTATCAATCTCAGATTAAAAGTTATTAATTGAGATAGCATCTACTTTTTGTGAGAGAGTGTTCCACACTTCTACCACCCTTTGCATGAAGGGATGTTTCCTAACTTCTCTCTTGAATGGCCTGGCTATGATTTTAGGTTATGTCCCCTTGTCCTAGACTCCTCCAGCAGCAGAAAACATTTCTCTCCATTTACCCTGTCATTTCCTTACAAATTCCTAAAAACTTAGCCTTTTATATTCCAGGGAATAAAAACTCAGTTTATGTAATCTCTCCTAATAATCTAACCTTGGAACCTTGGTAACCTGTTGGTGATTCTCGGCTGCCCTCTAAGAAGAAGGAACAATGTCACTCGATCTGACAGTCACAGCCACCTGCTCAGATACTCCACTGCCCGGAGTTTAGAGGGTAGCTTCGAGGTTGGATCTGCATGTGGTAAGTCACCAGGCACGAGTGGGCTGCAGCCATGGCAGGAGGAAAGGGGAGCGCAGGTGCCAGCTCCACGGAGGGTAAGGTCGCAAATTAGTTCTGCTGCAGAATACTCAGATGAGGACTTCGATGGGGCGGCCTACAGAAGAACGGTGACCAGTATGCACAACTAAATGCTTGGTGCATTGGCAGGCCTGCCAGAAAGCCTGAGTGCAATGTCAAGGAGCATGGAGGAGTCTGGCACCAAGCTTGCATAGGGCTTTGTGTCGAGCATGGAGCCCATCCTTTCCCGCATGGAAGAGGTGGACAGATCCATCAGCGTACATGTGGACTCAACCATAGGGACATAGGAACAGGAGGAGGCCATTTAGCCCCTCAAGCCTGTTCCACCATTCAATGAGATCATGGCTGATCTGTGACCTAACTCCGCCTTTGCCTCATATCCCTTAATACCTTTGGTTAACAAAAATCTATCAATCTCAGATTTAAAATTAACAATTGATCTCGTTTCAATTGCCATTTGCAGAAGAGAGTTCCAAACTTCTACCACCCTTTGTGTGTAGAAGTGTTTCCTAATTTCACTCCTGAAAGGTCTAGCTCTCATTTTTAGATTATGGCCCCTGGTCCTAGACTCCCCAACCAGTGAAAATAGTTTCTCTCTATCTACTCTATTTGTTCCCCTTAATATCTTGAAAACTTCAATCAAATCACCCCTTAATCATCTAAATTCCAGGGAATACAACCCTAGTTTGTGTAATCGCTCCTCGTAATTTAACCCCTGGAGTCTGAGTCTCATTCTGGCAAACCTACGCTGCACTCCCTCCAAGGCCAATATATCCTTTCTAAGTTGTGGTGCCCAGAACTGTACGCAGTACTCCAGGTGTGGTCTAACCAGGGTTTTGTACAGCTGGAGAAAAACTTCCTCCCCTTTATATTCTAGCCCTCTAAATATAAAGGCTAACATTCCATTAGCCTTTTTGATTGTTTTTTGAACTTGAGTACTTGATATTGGTGATCTGTGTACATGGATCCCTAAATCTCTTTGAACCTGCACGGTTCCAAGCTTTTCACTATTTAAATAACACTCGAATCGATCCTTTGTAGGTCCAAAATGGATGACCTTACACTTACCTGTATTGAAATCCATCTGCCACAGTTTCGCCCATTCACTTAAATCTATCACTGTCTCATTGTAATTTTATCCTCCCGTCTACATTACTTGCTATGCCACCAATATTTGTTTCATTGGCAAACTTGGATATATGGCTCTCTATTGTGTCATCTAAGTCATTATTAAATATAGTGAATAGTTGAGACACCAGCACAGATCCTTGTGGGACACCGCTAGTCAATTCCTTCCAATGTAAGTACATACCCATTATCCCTACACTGTGTCTTCTACCGCCTAACCAATCTCCTAACCAGGTCAATAATTTACCTTCAATTCCATAAGCTTTAATTTCTAAAGAAGTAACTTCTAAGCACACATTTCATAAAGAACAATGCGTGTATTTCTTATCAACATTATTTCTAACATGATTTTTGCTCTGGTATTTTAATATAGTCATCTTCCATATCCATTGCAGATATCCTCAACACTTAGGGCTGGATTTTGATACTGGGGCGGGTTGGGGTCGTGTAATCCGCATTTCATGTTAGCCACCTGATTCTAAATCGATGTGGGAAAATGATGCCATTTTAACTTAATTGGCCAATTGAGTTCCAACGTGTGGGAACCCATGGCCCAATGAGTTTTTCCAGTCTGAAAGTCGCCTCCGATGATGTCATCATTGCTGCTGCATTTAAGGTCTGCAACAAACCTTGCTTCTTCTGCAGACTGCCAAGCTTTTGCCCTTGCATGTTAGAGCCTGCAGGAAGAATGGTCAGCCAGAGACCTAGGTCTGCACCCCGCTTTGATGACGTTGCCCTGCAGGTTTTAGTAGAGGGAGCAAGAGCAAATAAAGAGGTGCTCTTCCCTTCTTCAGGGAGGAAGAAGCCTCCCCAGCGAACCAAGGCTGTGTGGATCCAGGTGGCAGAGCAGGTCAACTCTTTGTCAATAACCCGCAGAACCTGACTTCAGTGCAGGAAGAGGTTTCATGACCTTCTGCGCACTGGAAAAGTGAGTATGAATTTCCCATCACCCTCAATCTGATCCCCATTGCATCTCCTCACCAGCACTCAGCTTTAGCAATCTCTTCCTCCACATCCCACTTGACACTGACATCCATGCACCCTTACCCATTACCTCTCTCTCTATGGTCACATTCACCTAACTAATCGACTATGCAGCCCTCACAGTCCCTATCACTGCGATGCAATTGCAACTTACAACACACAGGGAGGGCCCTTGGTCTTGCCACCTCACTCCATCTTTGTCTCCTTCTAAGCATCTATGCTATGGATTCTCTACACTCACTCCTTCATTCTCACTCAAACTCCACTTGTCTCCCTCATTGCAGGTAAAGAGAGCTCACAATAAGAGGGAAAGAGCGAGGACAGGAGGAGGGCCACCCTCAGTAGCCAAGCTCACCACCTGGGAGGAGGCGGTCCTGGAGATCGTGGGAGTGGAGGAAGATTCCCAAGTGGGGGATGGACAGACGGGCGCATCACAGCAAGCTGGTGACAGAATAGTTTTCCATCTCTCTCAATGATATTGCATGAGACGCTGACAATGATTCTGAAGCTCTAACAGATGGACTTATGATCATCTGCAATATGCAATGTGCATGTAGCCTTTGCATCACATCTCTGACTCTTTCCTTTACTCCCCCACAGGACCATCGCAAGCACCCGTCCCCACCAGTCAGGAGGAAGAGCCTGAGCATCCAGACTACTCAGAGGAAGCTGCAACCTCCGAGGGCTCAGCGTCACCAAAATTCAGCGCACCCAGCACCAGCGCAGACACTCACACCTCGGTGGGACCTTCGCAAGACACAGTGTTGTCACCTGGTGTATCACAGCTCACAAGTGAGCATCAGCAGATGGTGGAGACAGGGACAGCAGTGGAGAGTCCTCGTCGGAGGGTGCAGGACTCTGCTAGCTTGGCTCAGCTGCATGTTGACCCTCTGCCTCTGGGTCCATCCACAAGATCAGCAGTGCTGGAACTCCAGGAACAGATGCAGGAGTCTCTGGCAGGTTTTGTCTCCAGGGTCGCTGCGAGTATGGAGTGAATGGAGGAGTCCATTGTGAACATGAGCAGAACCTTGGTGGAGTCATTGGCGCATGAACGCATCACCATGGAAAGGATGGCAACCTCCATGGAGGTGATAAGTCACCAGAGTGCAGAAAACACGGTGAGTGTTCTGAATAGAATGACATCTCTGGAGGAGCGATGGTCATCTATTGAGCAGAGAAACCAGACCTTCATGGAAGTCCTTCTGAGTAGGACTGCCAGTGTAGATATGGGTCCCCATAGCCCCCCTGATGTACAGCAAGGTGCTCTCAAGCCACTTGCAAGCGCTGAGGGGGACCTGACCCATGAGAGGGAAGTTGGTGGCAGACATCAAGGAAGTGGGGGCTCCTCCCCAAGCGCTCACACTTGCATGCCACTGCAGAGCCCTCGGTGAGAGCCCCACCAGAGTCCACACCCAACTGAGATGGATGTCTCAACCCCTGCACAGCCGCAGGAGCAGCAGACTGTTGCCGAGCCCTCACAGGTTCGCAACCCCAGAGGACGCCCGCCAAAGGTGTCGAGGCAGAAGCAGCAAGAAAGTGAGCAAGGGGCCTCCACAGCTGCTGAAGCCACAGGGGAAGCACCACGTAGGAGCACACGTAAGAGAAAGATACTGCACAAATAGTCACAAGGGTAGTCACTTGGGTGAAATTTGATGTTTATTCTTAAAAATCCATCAGATGGTTACTGCTGCAGTTGTGGCATATGTCATTTCGCTAATGGAACTTCCACATTGAGGGCTTAGGATTACTTGGTATATGCCTCAGTTGAGGAAGTGCTCAGTGAAGGTGGCGAGAGGGGTTTCCCAGGAGATGGGTGTTAGGCTCCAAACTTCCACAGCTGTGGTTATGCCTTCTAAAAGTTCCCCCAGGCCTGTGACAACCAAGTCCTGCCACCTGCAAATGATGGCCGATCAAATCTCCTATTTAATGGTTGAGCTGCAGCTGATAGTCATCAATCCAATTGTGCTCCCGACAGGTTTCACCGTCGTGTTTCAGAACAGGCAGGCTTCACGTGGGAAAAGGGTTAAAATCACAAAGGCCTATCAAAATGGCATTATAGAGGCAATTTAGTGCTTGTTAAGGGCCTTAACGGCCTATTCCGCCTCTTGGAGGCGGGACAGAGACGGGACCAGTAGACACGATTTAATGAAAATTGTTTGGAGGCGGGATGGAGGTGGGTTTGGGCCCGCCCGCCAGTTTTTGCAATTTTAACCCCCCACACGCCTCCAATCCTGCCTCAGCGGCCCGATGAAAATCAAGCCCTTAGTGTCTAGCAGGCTATGTATGACATAAATTGGGCTCAGCTGGCAGCAGAGTTGACTCTGAGTCAAAATGTTGCCAGTTGAAACCTCACTCAATGATTTTAGCAAATTATCTAGGGTAATATGTCAGTGCAATAATGAAAGAGTTCTGTATTGTCAGAAGTACAGTTTTTTTTAATGGATTTAGATACTAAACTGAAGCGCTATCTGCCAGTTAGATGGATGTTAAAGATCCCATGGCACTAAGCAAAGAAGGGCAGGGATTTCTCCTAGATCTCTGGCCAACATTCATCCCTCAAACAACACCACCAAGAAAATAAATTAACTGGTCATTTATCTAATTTACTGTTTGTGGGACCTAACTGTGTGAAATGTGGGTATCATATTTGTCTACATAACAGCACCTATTGGCTATGAAGCACTTTGGTAAGTGCTGAGGACATGATAAGGCACCATATAACTGCAAGTCCTTTCCTTTTACTCACTGTGGAAATTAGTAAATGTGCAATTTGTTCAGATTGTAAAGACTCTAGAAACAACTGAGCCCAAGAGCACAACAATAAATTGTGTTGAGCTGTCTCCATTTTCAAATACAGTCTTGATTATTAGAATAATTATTAATTCAACAGCTTACACTTATACAGTGCTCCTCAGATAAATGAACATAGCAGAGCACTTCAGTAGGACATTGAGCAGGAAGTAAAGTATTTGAAGGGGAGACCAAAGCTGAAGGAATGAACTAACTATAGTTCAAATCCTCACTAATGTCTCAAAATATTTTTTTACTTTTGCGGTGATACCATGTGCATACATATTTCCTAGCCATATGCTAGCAGTTATTTCACTGCATTATTAAATTGTGTGCAGCAGTTCGACTATGATTGAAAATAAAAAAAAGGACTTGGGGCTGTGAATTGCAAGTTGAAATACTGCACAAAGATTGTGGAGTCAGAATTGTAAATGACAAAAGATTTAACCTATACTCCCTGATACAGATAAACTCCAAAGAATCATACAAACCATTGGTAAGGCAGATAGAATGTTTGGCCTCTCAATATTTTGCATGATTCCATACCCGCAGTCGGGAGTGGTTAATTCCAAGAGGTTATTTTGGTGATTCTACTTTTTTTTCTAGCCTTAAATAAATGTGGGTTGTCTCTCTTTCCACGGTAATATAGGCCTAGTCTACTCACTCTCTCCTCATAGGACAATCCCCCCATCCCAGGAATCAGTCTGGTGAACCTTCGTTGCACTCCCTCTATGGCAAGTATATCCTTCCTTAGATAAGGAGACCAAAACTGTACACAATGCTCCAGGTGAGGGCTCACCAGGGCCCTATATAATTGCAGTAAGACATCTTTACTCTTATACTTAAATCCTCTTGTAATAAAGGCCAACATACCATTTGCTTTCCTAATTGCTTGCTGTACCTGTATGTTAACTTTCTGTGATTCATGTACAAGGACAGCCAGTTCCCTCTGAGTGCAAACATTTCCCAGTCTCTCACCATTCAAAAAACATTCTGCTTTTTTGTTTTTCCTACCAAAGTGGTTAACTTCACACTTCTCCACATTGTATTCCATTTGCCATGTTCTTGCCCACTCAGTTAACCTGTCTATATCACTCTGCAGCCTCTTTGCGTCCTCCTCACAGCTTACTTTCCCACCTAACTTTGTATCATCAGCAAACTTGGATACGTTACACTCAGTCCCTTCATCTAAGTCATTAATATAGACTGTAAATAGCTGAGGCCCAAGCACTAATCCTTGCGGTACCCCCGCTAGTTGCAGCCTGCCAACTTGAAAATGTCTTGTTTATTCATACTCTCTGTTTCCTGTCCATTAACCAATCTTCAATCCATGAATCCTAATTTTGTGTAACAACCTCTTGTGTGGCACGTTATGGAATGCTTTTTGAAAACCCCCTAGGTCCAACTTGAGCCGCTGCACTGGTGCATGGGGACAGTATTTTTGCCCCATGCTTTTATTATCAGTGAGTTGCACAAAACTAATAAACTTTATCAGGTTATGGAATGTTATCAAGACCACACGACATTGCAAATTGTGTGATGCTTGCAGATATATAATATTGCCTTTGGTTGGTCCCGAGCTCCCTTCAGCTGTAGACAGTGTGAGTAGGTGAGAAGTGTTCAAGCAGAGACCTAAAGAGAGGAGGTGCAAACAGACTAACTCACAAATGTGTATATAAATGGGAGGAATATTGGTTTAGTGAAAACAAAATATTGCAAATGTGACATTTGCTTTAACTCAAACCCTGGCATATGTATTTGTTACCTGTCCTCTTCATATACAGACCATGCATGGCATGGGAAATGGCGAGCCTAAAATGCAACAAAACAAATAAACAGAAACAAATTTGTGAATGCTACATCAAACCATTCGAAAGATGGTTTAACTTTGACTGCTCTGGATTAAAAGTTGACAAAAATGATATGTTGTCTCCCAGGTTGGTGTGCACCAAAAGCAGTATTGCCAACTCTCGCAATTTATTTGCGAAACACGCGATTTTTTAAAATGAAAATTCACCCCAACTTGCGATCTCGTGATTCCACTTAGATACATCATGATTTTCTCTTCAGCTGTATTAATCTTCGTCACCGCCTCCTGTGATTGGCTGCTGGGGACTCATGCGTTGGGTCAAGGGTTCTCAATGGAGTGGGGGTCTGCGAGAAGATTTCAGGGTGTCCATGAGTAGGTTTGTCCCATAGGCTTCAGGCCCTGGACTTGCCCGCCATCGAGAACAAGCATCACAGGAAGCCAGTCGAGCAGAGCACATGCGCATCAAAGGCAGTGGTCTGAAAAGCTGGGGACGTTAAAAGGTGGCGAGGAGGATAGGCATCCTCTCACACGCACACTGTAGCTTAACAAAAGAATTGGGGCAGTGGCCATATGTTAAGGCAGTGGGTGATGTGTCGGTCGTGTCACCCTCTGAGAAGTGCCGTGTGCTGCAGGCAGAAGCTGTAGAGGAGCCAAGCTAAGCCAGTTCCCATGGTGATGAGGGCAGCGTGCCCCCCTTCTCCTTTGGTGCCACAGTTCCAGGGGCCGTGTTACAGAAACTCCGCGGTCACCGCTGAGAAAACCAGAGCGGGACAGATCAGTGCAGCCGGCCACCACTTTCAAATTGGTGGGAGAGATCGGCAGATAGCAAGTGTACCTCATCTTCTTGTTAAACCTATTACAGGTTAGTGAGTCGCTGAGTTTTACCTACAACGGGTGAGTAAGAAGATACTTTGTTGCTGTCAGATGGCTGTGACATGTTTTAGGAGAGGAAATGAGAAATGACCTTGTGCGAATTTTGAGCTGTACGTAAATCCACTTTTTAAAATAAAATAATCCTACTGCAGATGGGTTTGCAAGATCAGGCTTTCAATCATTAGGTGAGACAGGGAAGCATTTTAGCAGAAGGAAGATTGATTGACAAGTTTAACTTACTTTTATCAGTTACTGGTCCAATATTGCACCAGGGGTGGATATATAGTTTTAGCCTTGTTGCTGATGAAAGTTAATAAAAACCTTAATAACGTAAAAAGTGGGGAAAATTGGATCTTTTGAAAATCAGAATTCTGGCGTCAGGTTTATATTTTTAGAAATGTTGAGGCACCTCACTTTCTACAGGACAACACAATTTACATATCAGTCTGCTGAAGAATTC
Organism: Somniosus microcephalus; assembly: GCF_052327205.1. Classification (NCBI taxonomy): domain Eukaryota; kingdom Metazoa; phylum Chordata; class Chondrichthyes; order Squaliformes; family Somniosidae; genus Somniosus; species Somniosus microcephalus. The sequence goes on from NC_140988.1 coordinate 168,380,595, forward strand.
AAACTGCCTGGGGCCAACAAAGGTTGCCTCTTGTACTGGATGGTAGAGTGAGTGTGACCAGCTGAAGGCACGGCCACCAATGGTGGAGCGATTAAATCGGGAATGCACAAGAGGCCCGAATTGGAGGGGCACAGAGATCTCGGAGGGTTGTACAGCTGGAGAAGGTTATGTTCTGGAAAGAGTAATGGTGAAAAGCAGAGCGAGGCCGGCGAGGGCAATGATCCATCTACTCCTGCTCCTATTTCATATGTCCTTATGTGAGTACCTGTAATCGGTTAGTGATGGCCGAATGCACTTCCTGTCTGGGAGTAAAGGTCGTGGAATGCACTTCCTGCCCGAAGCAAGGGTCAGCAAGGGGTCGGGTCAGGAAAAAAATAGCAACTCATGATTTCTATACCAAATCTCATGATTTTTAAGCATTTGCCTCCTGATTTATGAGGCGGTGGATTTGGCAATACTGCAAAAGCAAACTTTGTTTAATACGGACCAGAGGATCGATTTTTAACTCACTGCATGGGTGTAAAATTGGTGTTGTGGTTCAGCCATTTGTTATAGAAACTGTGATTTCAATAGAAATAAAAATCGTTGATCCACAACACCAGTTTTATGCTTGAGCGGCCAGTTGAAAATCTACCCCCAATATTTGATAAAGAATACTGAGCTCCATTTAGACAGGAAAATATGTTAGCATAATAATAATAAAAAACAGCAGAGCATTAAAATGATTCAGAGCCTTTTTTTTCACCATGAAGTATGACAGCAATACAGTCCTTGGTACACGTTACTGAGGAAGAACATTACCTACACTGTATGGAAGGTCACACTGAACCAAACACATCAATATTCTGTTGAATGCAATAAAGAATGTCTTTTTACTTTGATTTAACAGCGGCAGAGATTGTAATTACTGTGTGCGATTGTGTGCGTCTATTTGTTGCTTATTCACTGAATGTTGTTCCACATTGCTCCTCTCCAGATGGCCAGATTACTTTCTTTTACTAAATTGTAGGGATTTAGAATTTTTTCTCTCAGTTCTTGTGAGATTTGTACAGCGATCATTGATGGTGGCCACTGTGCAGCACATCCACTGTATTAGTACCTGACCAAGCATCATGTAAGTAGGTGTGTTGAAATTATTTTGTGTGAATCCCTTGAAGATGTGAATGTGTTAAGGGTGTCAGTTGTAAGTTGTAGCTTGAATGTGATCCCTACTGACTATGAGCATACATGGTTACATAGAATTACATAGAATCTACAGCATAGAAGCAGGCCACTCTACGCAACTGGACTACGTTGACATTTATACTCCACACAAGTTGCTGCAATGTGTACGATCTACCGGATGCACTGCGGCAACTCAACAAACTTATATTGACAGTACCTCCCAGCCCCCAAAGCAGTGAGAAGGACAAGAGCAGCAACGTCATGGGAACATTAGCACCTCCAAGTTACACATCATCCTAACATAGAAACATAGAAGATAGGAGCAGGAGTAGGCCATTCGACCCCTCGAGCCTGCTCCGCCATTCAATGAGATCATGGCTGATCATCCAAATTCAGTACCCTGTCCCTGCCTTCGCCCCATATCCCTTGATCCCTTTAGCCTTAACAAATATATCTAACTCCTTCTTGAACATATTTAATGAATTGGCCTCAACTGCCTTCTGTGGTAGAGAATTCCACAGGTTCACCACTCTCTGGGTGAAGAAATTCCTCCTCATCTCTGTCTTATTTGGTTTACCCCTTATCTTTGGACTGTGACCCCTGGTTCTGGACTCCCCGCCATTGGGAACATCCTTCCTGCATCTAGTCTGTCTAGTCCTGTTAGAATTTTATAAGTTTCAATGAGATCTCCTCTCATCCTTCTAAACTCCAGCGAGTATAAGCCCAATCGACCCAATCGCTCCTCATACGTCATTCCTGCCATCCCAGGTATCAGTCTGGTGAATCTTCGCTGCACTCCCTCCATGGCAAGAATATCCTTCCTCAGATAAGGCGACCAAAACTGCACACAATACTCAAGGTGTGGTCTCACCAAGGCCCTGTACAACTGCAGCAAGAGATCCTTGTTCCTGTACTCAAACCCTATCGCTACGAAGGCCAACATACCATTTGCCTTCTTAACCGCCTGCTGCACCTGCATGCTTACCTTCAGCGACTGGTGCACAAGGACACCCAGGTCTCATTGCACTGCCCCTTCTCCCAATGTATTGTCGTTCAGATAATAATCTGCCTTCCTGTTTTTGCCACCAAAGTGGATAACCTCGCATTTATCCACATTATACTGCATCTGCCATGCATCTGCTCAATCACCCAACCTGTCCAAATCATACTGGAGTTTCTCGGCATCCTCCTCACAGCACACACGCCCACCCAGCTTTGTGTCTTCTGCAAACTTGGAGATATTGCATCTAGTTCCCTCGTCTAGATCATTAATATATATTGTGAATAGCTGAGGTCCTAGGACCGAACCCTGTGGTACCCCACTAGTCGCTGCCTGCCACTCGGAAAAAGACCCGTTTATTCCAACTCTTTGCTTCCTGTCTGCCAACCAGTTCTCTATCCAAGTCAGTACCTTGCCCCCAATCCCATGTGCCTTAACTTTACACGCTAATCTCTTGTGTGGGACCTTATCGAAAGCCTTCTGAAAGTCCAAGTACACCACATCCACTGGTTCTCCCTTATCTATCCTCAAAAAATTCCAGTAGATTAGTCAAGCACAATTTACCTTTTGTAAATCCATGTTGACTTTGTCCGATCCTGTCACTGTTTTCCAAGTGCTCTGCTATTACATCTTTTATAATGGACTCTAGCATTTTCCCCACTACCGATGTCAGGCTTACCGGTCTATAATTCCCCGTTTTCTCTCTACCACCTTTTTTGAACAGTGGGGTAACATTAGCTACCCTCCAATCCATGGGAACTGTTCCAGAGTCTATAGAATTTTGGAAGATGACCAGCAATGCATCTACTATTTCTAGGGCCACTTCCTTAAGTACCCTAGGATGTAGATTATCAGGCCCTGGGGATTTATCGGCCTTCAATCCTGTCAATTTCCCTAACACCATTTCCCTACAAATATTGATTTTATTCAGTTCCTCCCTTTCATCTGACCCCATGTTCCCCGACATCTCTGGGAGGTTATTTGTGTCCTCCTTTGTGAAGTCAGAACCAAAGTGTGTCCTGATATGGATGTTCCTATATCGTCACTGGGTCAAATTCCTGGAATTTGCTACCTAACAACACTGTGGGAATACCATCAGAAGAATGGTTGCACTGGCGCAAGGAGAAGGTCCACCACGGCATGTGCAGGGCAACTGGGGACGGACAATAAACGTGCCCACATCCCAGGAACAAATAAAAAAATAGGGTACATTTTTAGATAATGTGGTTGACTCCTTTTACCTTGCCTGACTTGAGTGGCAAGTGTGTGGGGTCATTAATTCGGCACTGACTGCCCGGGCCACCTTTCTCCACTGGCCATGTGCTGCTCCCTTGGGTGCCCTCCAAACATTATCTGTCCCAAACATTATCTCGCTCCTATCCCTTACCTCCTGCAAAAGAACGACCACATCATTAACTGCAAATCTGCAGGTTCTGTGTCCTCTAATCGTCCACTTCAAAATATTTATCATAGAATCATAGAATGATACAACCCAGAAGGAGGCCATTCAGCCCATCTTGCCTGTGCCGGCTCTCTGAAAGAGCTATATAATTCGTCCCACTCCCCTGCTCTTTCCCCTTCAAGTATTTATCCAATTCCCTTTTGAGTTATTATTGAAACTGCTTCCACCATCCTATCAGGCAGTGCATTCCAGATCACAATAATTCACTGTTTAAAAATATTTAGATTAAGGAATTTCTGCCCTGCCTCCAAAACAAAGTGCTGTGCTCAAAATGCAGAGTGTGTATCACAAGGCTAGTATATAATGAGATGATAAAATGTGAATTGGGCTGTTATGGCTCACCTTTAAGTTGCTTCAGGCCTTTAACACTTGTAGTATTATCCATCTCCCGTCTCCAAATGGACAAGCTCCCAAAGAGAGGAATTGCCACTGCCTGGAACTCTGCCAAATCCTGTAAACGGTGCTTAGCTGGAAACCACAACAGGTCAGCACTAGTGGCAATGGGCAGGTGGAAAACCCATCCTGCCACAATTCTGATGGGGATTGCACGCCACTGAAAATCCAAGCTTTTGTGTTTTGGGCAATTTGGAGAATGTGTTCAACATGTTGAATCCTTACACTTAAAAGGGTAATTTTCTGACTTCCTGCTGCTGGTAAGAAGCCTTGGCCTAGAAATTCAGTGCCCTTAGCACCGATTTTGCGGCGCTAGAGGGCCTAGCGCTGCAATTGGCGCCGGTTCCTAAATTGCTTGGGGCCCTTCCGCGGCGGTAGACCGGTAGCGCTGCGCCGGCACCGATGACGTCATCGGTGTGCGCAGCGTCCCGGTTGCCGTGGTAACCCGGCCCCAAGCCGAAATTCAGTTGCGGCCGCCTCGCCAGTGGCAGCCGCAACTAAGACTCCGGCAAACGAGTGTTGCCGGAGTCTGCGCCGGCGCTTTAAGGAGGCGCGGCGGCCGGCCGCTTTCCCGCCGGCCGCCTGCCCGCAGCTCCCTCCCCGGACTTCTCCCCCCCCCCCCGCCGGAACAGATGCAAGCCCGGCACTTGTCCGAGGTGCCGGGCTCATTTTTGAAGAGATTTGCGCGGGCCGCGGCCGGGTGCAGGCAGCTCCTCCTTAACGGAAGGAGGAGGCCTGCACTTCCCGAGCCTGCCGCACCGCAGCGGGCGCTGCAGCGCCAGAATAGCGCCGCAATGCGGCGCGTTGCGCCAGTTTTCAGGCGCTAAAACCCTTCAGTAGCGCCGGCAGCCGTTTGGGCGCGGCGCTACTGAATTTTTGGCGCGCGCAAAGGGACTTAGCGCCGGCGCTAACTTCCGGCGCTAAAGCCCTGGTGCAGCGCAAACTCAATTTCTAGGCCCTTGTCTGTCAGTAGCACACAACAGAAATTCAGCCACGAGCTGTGCATGATTTTCTGACCATTATTTTTAGATGGTCGAAGAATCATGCTCATTTCACAACCAGATACGTGCTATCGGCGGCAAATACTCTGCCAACAGCACGAAGATAGGAAAATGACCAAGTCTACCAAGGTTCTTCCTGATCTATTAGTGGCGCCTGTCTGTTGCGGTGGCTGCAACATGTTTAAGGCTCGTGCCTGCAGGTTATTACCTGCCCAGTACTATACCAAACAGAAGGACTGGTAAACACAGGCACTTCACAATCTTCGCCACCTGTGCTACAAATGTGCTTTATTCTGTACAAATGGAATAAAGTGCACTTTCAATTACCGCACTGTTAAATGATATTCTGCAGCAGAGTTCATTTACTTTAGAATCTCCAGGCAACCATCTGCGTGAAGGTTTTAATACAACTGTAACAGGAAACCTGTTATCTAAGTCTGATAAACTGGACGTAATGATTATTCATGTGTTTGTTTAAATCATCATAGGCGCTCACTGATGCATGACAAAAGGCAAAACAAGCATTTGCTTCCTCTGAAACTCAGGAAAAAAGTTGTTGTTACCATCAGCAATGGAACTGCAAGGTTGTTTTTGTTGGAAAGTTATAAATTAAGATGCACTGATGTGCCTGGTGCATCTGTTCATCTTAGTGCCCTTTTGTCTTCTGCAAATAGCTCACTGGCTTCAATGCCCGACAGAGAACATTTTCGCAAATGATGTTGAGGTCTGTATCATTAATATTCAACCATTGTCTGTCACAGACATGTTACTGTACATCTGTTATGCAAATGTATGCAAATTTCACCTCACTGACAGCTGCCATTATTTACTCCTTTTAAAAAAAAAAGATTTCTTACATTTTGAAGTTTTCAATCTGCTGCAAAAAAAAGCTTCACCTAATAGTTAGTAATGAGCATTATATGATGAAGAATGGCATTCGGCACTCAAAATTCAGAGGGTGTATTACAATACTGACAGTTAATGAGATGCCAGAATGTGGAATAGGCTGTAAGCAACTTGGTTAGGACCCTCCTGATTGATTTATATTTTCTAATTTGCTTTTGGCTGCATCCTTTTGTTCTTCCCTGCACAGCTTTGCTATGCTGTAACAGTGTTTGCCAGCATTCATCCACAGGCAAAATTAATAATACTTATGCATGGCTGCCCAAAGAGAGTGGAATTTTATTTCTGTGTGTGATTTTGTTTAAATTTTGTGATGCATCCAGATAGTAGACTACATTTAAGAAATGTTTAATTATGAATCTACTTGTTAGGACTATTATGTGTTGCTCCAGTTAATGACATTGCTAAGCCATCACTTGAAGGTTACCAAAAATCCCAGATGATTCTGGTAGCAGGAATTGTGGGTAAGATTATTTGAAACTTAATAGTTTAATGAAACTAGGGGGCCTTCTCACCCACCACACACACACAAGCACACACACACAGACAAACGCACACAGACTAATGCACACACACACAGACTAATACACACACACACAGACTAATGCACACACACACAGACTAATGCACACACACAGACTAATGCACACAAACACAGACTAATGCACACACACACAGACTAATGCACACAAACACAGACTAATGAACACAAACACAGACTAATGCACACACACACAGACTAATGCACACAAACACAGACTAATGCACACACACACAGACTAATGCACACACACACAGATTAATGCACACACACACAGACTAATGCACACAAACACAGACTAATGCACACACACACAGACTAATGCACACACACACAGACAAATACACACACACACACAGACTAATGCACACACACAGACTAATACACACACACACAGACTAATACACACACAGACTAATGCACAGGCACACAGACTAATGCAGACACACACAGACTAATGCACACACATACAGACTAATACACACACACACAGACTAATGCACACACACACAGATTAATGCACACACACACAGACTAATGCACACAAACACAGACTAATGCACACACACACAGACTAATGCAGACACACACAGACTAATGCACACACATACAGACTAATACACACACACACAGACTAATGCACACACACACAGATTAATGCACACACACACAGACTAATGCACACAAACACAGACTAATGCACACACACACAGACTAATGCAGACACACACAGACTAATGCACACACATACAGACTAATACACACACACACAGACTAATGCACACACACACAGATTAATGCACACACACACAGACTAATGCACACAAACACAGACTAATGCACACACACACAGACTAATGCACACACACAGACTAATGCACACAAACACAGACTAATACACACACACACAGACTAATGCACACACACACAGACTAATACACATACACACAGACTAATGCACACACACACAGACTAATGCACACACACACAAACTAATGCACACACATACACAGACTAATGCACACACACACAGACTAATGCACACACACACAGACTAATGCACACACACACGGACAAATGCACACACACACAGACTAATGCACACACACAGACTAATGCACACACACACAGACTAATACACACACACACACACAGACTAATGCACACACACACAGACAAATGCACACAAACACACAGACTAATGCAGGCACACACAGACTAATACACACACACACAGACTAATACACACACGGATTAATGCACACACACATAGACTAATGCACACACACACACACAGACTAATGCACACACACACAGACTCATACACACACACACAGACTAATGCACACACACACAGACTAATGCACACACACACAGACTAATGCACACACACAGAATAATGCACACACACACACAAACTAATGCACACACACACAGACTAATGCACACACACACAGACTCACACACACAGACTAATGCACACACACACAGACTAATGCACACACACACAGACTAATACACACACACACACAGACTAATGCACACACACACAGACTAATGCACACACACACAGACTAATGCACACACACACAGACTAATGCACACACACAGTCTAATGCACACACAAACAGACTAATGCACACACACACACAGACAAATGCACACACACACAGACTAATGCACACACACAGACTAATGCACACACACACAGACTAATGCACACACACAGACTAATGCACACACACACAGACTAATGCACACACACACACAGATTAATGCACACACACACACAGACTAATGCACACACACACACATTCTAATGCACACACACACAGACTAATGCACACACACAGACTAATACACACACACACAGACTAATACACACACACAGACTAATGCACACACACACAGGCTAATGCACACCCACACAGACTAATGCACACACACACACAGACCAATGCACACACACACAGACAAATGCACACACACACAGACTAATGCACACACACACACAGTCTAATGCACACACAAACAGACTAATGTACACGCACAGACTAATACACACACACACAGACTAAAACACACACACAGAGACTAATGCACACACAGACTAATGCACACCCACACAGACTAATGCACACACACACAGACTAATGCACACACACACAGACTAATGCACACACACAGACTAATGCATACACACACAGACTAATGCACACACACAAGCAAACACACACAGGCCAGAAATTCAGTTGCGTGCGCCAGCCGTTAGCGCCTTAGGAGGAGTAGATCTCGAGCGCTAGGCACTTAGCAGCCGGGCGCAGGGCGATCTGCGCCTACGCCCAACTTCAGTAGACATTTAGCGCTGGCGCAAAGTGTTTGCGCGCGCTCAGCTGCGCGTGCAGATTATGACGTCATTTCCTCGTGCAACGCCCTCTGTGCGCCCCAATCCGGAACTTCAGTCGCGCCCGCCCAATGTGGGTGTGGCGCTCCTAAGAACTGTGAACTGGAACGCAGCAGAGGCCATGCGGGCCTCGGGGAGCGCTAATTAAAGGGCACTTACCCTGAACTATAAAGGCCAGCCATTTTGCAGCAATCACTCTTGTGCAACGGATTTCTGGACAGAGACCAAGGAAGAGAGCTTACTGCTTTGGCCCAACATAGGAGAGGTATTTTTGGCTTCAGGCCAGAGCTTGGCAATTCGCCTTCATTGTGAGGTCATTGTTTGCCAGTATTTTATGGGGGCTGCATGGGGTGCCAACCCTCAGTTTCAGCATTATGTGCGAAGGGCTCGCAGACGCTGTGTGAGAGGGGCAGCCCTGGCTAGATGCAGAGGGGGCAACAGGCGTCCGCTACCTAGGCCTTACCCACTCAGGAAATACCGACAGCAGGTGTCCTATCTCACCATGCCTGCCGCGCAGTGTGTTAGGAGGCTGCGCTTCAGAAGGGAGGTGGTTGCAGAGATCTGCCATCTGCTTCACAGAGATCTGCGTCCACAGCTGAGGTGCAGGACGTCTCTGTCGGTGGAAGTGAAGGTCACAGTGGCTCTGAACTTCTATGCAAGCGGCTCCTTCCAAGCCGCTGTTGGGGACATTGCTAACATACCCCAGTTCGCCGTGCATTGCTGCATCCGCCAGGTGACCAATGCCCTTTTCAGAAGGAGACACCAATTCATCTCCTTCCCCATGACCCTGGAGAAGCAGCAGCAGCGTGCAGTGGGATTTGCGAGAACAGCGGGCTTCCCCATGGTGCAGGGCGCCATTGACTGCACGCATGTGGCTTTGCGGGCACCTATCCACAATGCCGAGGATTACCGCAACCGGAAGGGCTACCATTCCCTCAATGTACAGCTGGTGTGTGACCACAGGCAGCGCATCCTAGCTGTCAATGCCCGCTTTCCAGGCAGCAGCCACGATGCATTTATCCTGCGACAGACTACTGTGGCTGACATGTTCCAGGCACAGCCTCCCCCAAGAGGATGGCTTATCGGGGACAAAGGCTATCCTTTGTGTACCTGGCTCATGACCCCGCTCCGCGCGCCCAGGACCCCTGCTGAGGAGGCATACAACGAAAGCCATCAAGCCACTAGGAACATCATAGAACAAACGATTGGTGTCCTCAAGCAACGGTTCCGCTGCCTGGATCGTTCCGGAGGATCTCTGCAGTATTCGCCGGAGAGAGTCTCCCAGGTCGTGGTCATCTGCTGCATGCTGCACAACCTGGCTATCCGCAGGACTCAGGCACTGCCACCTCACGCTGGAGCACCACCTCAGGAGGAGGAGCAGGAGGAGCATGAGGAGGAGGAGGAGGAGGAGGAGGAGTACCAGCCCAGGAGGGAGGCACAAGGTCCAAGGGCCGCCCGTCGGCGGCTTATTGAACGGCACTTCTAGGCCCCCTGTCAGGGAATGGCTTGTGGCAATGAAGGGACCTGAATGCAGCCGCTCCGCAAGCCCTCAGCCGGTTAAGGCAACAACCACTTCAAACATCAAACATGGACAAGCTGAATAAATAAAATGCTTTATTGAACAAACTCAGGGCCCTTCCCACATGAAACCCAAAAACAGACAACACCCCCAAAAAACAGTCACACACATGACTCACTCCCACAGCCTGGGGAGGAATAACAAAACATTTCCACCAAAATGGCCTTCATCCTCGGCCTTACAAAAACAACCATCCCCATATAAAAACACATTTGCCCACACCCTCTACTTTGTGGCCCGCGAGGGCGATTCCTTGACCAGCCTTTTGCGGCCCCTGGCCGCCCTGCTGCACCTCCTCAAAGTGTGCCCAGTGGCTGCTGCAAGGCTGGGGGAAGGTTCCTGAGGGGCACATGGCGTGACGGGAGGTGCCCTTGGGGGTCTGCCTAGACGAGCTCTGGCCCTCGAGGGGCCGGCTGGTGACTGCTGCAGCTGTGGCTGGCCAGCAGCAGGCTCTCCAGCAGCTCGTCGAAGCTCCACTGGGGGAGTGGCAGTGGCGGCTGCAGGAATGGGGGTAAGCTGGCTGATGGCAGGTGCTCGCTGTTCGCCTGAGACACTGGCACTCGCCCGGGCCATCACTGCAGCATGCGCAGCAATCTGCTGAAGGACAGACCGCTGTGCTGATGCAGTGCGGCGGGTGCCCTGGCGATGCCTGGCTGACACAGCGAGTGTGGCAGCAGTGAGTGCCCGTACTGCCCTGGTCTGTGCCCGCATCAGACCAGCCAGTGACTGCATGGCACCACTGATCACCTGTCGACTCGCGGACTGCTCTGCCCCGAAATCTGCCCGACTCGCGGACTGCTCTGCCCCGAATTCTGCCCGACTCGCGGCCTGTGCTGCTTTGAATTGTTCGAAACTCCTGGCCTGTGAGGCGCCGAAATCGGCCACACTATGAGCCAGGGACTCGATGGCCTCAGGCAACCGTGCCACAACCCCCATGAACTCGGTGTGCCGGCGATCCGAGTCCACGGACATTTGATCGAGGAGGCGCACCTCCTTGGCGAGGACTGTCTCCGGACTGGAGGTCGGACTCTCCCTCTGGGGAGAAGGCCGCCGAGCTGGCCGACCCTTCCCGCGTTGCTGGATGCCACTGGGCCCAGCAACTACACTCCCCTGCGACCCATCCCCCCTCTGGGAAGAAGGCCGCCGAGCTGGCCGTCCCTTCCCGCGTTGCTGCACGCCACTGGGCACAGGAGCTACACTCCCCTGCGACACTTCCCCCTGGCTGTTCTCCAGGGAAGACGTGTCCCCTCCATTGGCATCCCCTGGCGCGGCTGAGGGTTCCCCTGATGGGCTGCCTTGCTCTTCCTCTTCCTTCTCCTCCTCCTCCTCTTCTGAGGGGCTGTCACTGGCAAGTTCAGGGACCTCCTCCTCACCATCTGAAAGCAGGAAGGCACAAGAGTAGCTTTAGAGTGAGGAGAGGGCGTCAGCGAGGGAGGCATGAGTGGTGGCATTCAGCGCATTGGTCGGACAGTGGCAAAGGATGTAGATCTGAAGCGCAAGTGGGACGAGAGAGGTCGAAAAGGTGATGTCCTTACCATTGGTGCCCAGAACAGGGTCGGCATCTCCAGATGCAACGGGGCCAATCACCCGGGCACCCATGAGGCTACCCACGCGCTCTTCAAGGTCACTGAGCTGCTGGATCTGGGGACCGCCTCCCCCGGTCACAGTCTGGCTCTTCTGATTGTGTGCCAGCTTGGCCTGCAAGAGAAGGACGGCCTCTAAGTACAGTGTGGTGCCGTGATCTTGTGTGCACTGCCTCCCATGGTCGAATAGCTTGGCCAGTGTGGTGCCCTGATCTTGTGTGCACTGCCTCCCATGGTCGAATAGCTTGGCCAGTGTGGTGCCCTGATCTTGTGTGCACTGCCTCCCATGGTCAAATAGCTTGGCCAGTGTGGTGCCCTGATCTTGTGTGCACTGCCTCCCATGGTCGAATAGCTTGGCCAGTGTGTAAAGTGCAGAATGTGCAATTGATGTTCATGCCAGTCCCATAGCTGCTGGATGAGGGCTGGCCATTAGGGCTTTTAGGTCCCTTTGCCCATAATGTGAGGTGCACATGCAAGGATGAGGAGGACACTGGAAAGGGCACTCACCCTGACAATCCTTGTGAGGTCATTGAATTTTTTCCGGCATTGGACACCAGTCCTGGGGACCTCGCTGTTGGATGTGACCCTGTGGGCGACCTCCCTCCAGGCTTTCCTGTAGACGCCGGTGGTAGGCTTCTTGCCACTGTCCGGGAACAAGTGTTTGCGTCTCCTCTCCAAAGCCCTAACCAGCACCCTCAAATCATGGCCAGTGAAGCGCTGCGCTCGTTCACGGGCCTTCTGCATCTATCCCAGCGCTATTTCTGTTCAGCAGCAGTGTTTAGGCCTAGCTGGAGGGCTGCAGTGTCCAGGGCGTGGCAGCAGACGAACTCGACCCTTCCCCCTTTAAGAGCTGGCCGGCGCCAGGGTGTCAGCTGTCAATCAAGAAATGACCGCACCTGCACTGCGCCTGGCCTCGGCGGTTTAGCTCAGCACCGCCTGCTTTGCGCCTAAAGATAGTTGTGTAACGCCAGTTTTAGCGATCGAGCAAACTCTTAGTGCGAAGCTACTGAATATCGGCGAAGTGGCTTCGACTTTGCGCCGGGCGCAAACATTACCGGCCGCCCGACTTTTCCACCCCAAAAGTGGCTATACTGAATTTCTAGGCCACAGACTAATGCACACACTCACAGACTAATGCACACACACACAGACTAATAAACACACACACAGACTAATAAACACACACACAGACTAATGCACACACACAGACTAATGCAGACACACACAGTCTAATGCACACACACACAGACTAATACACACACACACAGACTAATGCACACACACAGACTAATGCAGACACACACAGTTTAATGCACACACACACAGACTAATACACACACACACAGACTAATGCACACACACATACAGACTAATGCACACACACACACAGACTAATGCACACACACACAGACTAATGCACACATACACAGACTAATGCACACACACAGACTAATGCACACACACACAGACTAATGCACACACACACAGGCTAATACACACACACACAGACTAATGCACACACACACACACTAATGCACACACACACAGAATAATGCACACACACACAGACGAATGCACACACACAGACTAATGCACACACACACAGATTAATGCACACACACACAGACTAATACACACACAGACAGACTAATGCACACACACACAGACTAATGCACACACACAGACTAATACACACACACACAGACTAATACACACACACAGACTAATGCACACACACACAGGCTAATGCACACCCACACAGACTAATGCACACACACACACAGACCAATGCACACACACACAGACAAATGCACACACACACAGACTAATGCACACACACACACAGTCTAATGCACACACAAACAGACTAATGTACACGCACAGACTAATACACACACACACAGACTAAAACACACACACAGAGACTAATGCACACACAGACTAATGCACACCCACACAGACTAATGCATACACACACACACTAATGCACACACACACAGAATAATGCACACACACACAGACGAATGCACACACACAGACTAATGCACACACACACAGATTAATGCACACACACACAGACTAATACACACACAGACAGACTAATGCACACACACACAGACTAATACACACACACACAGACTAATGCACACACAAACAGACTAATGCACACACACACAGACTAATGCACACACACAGACTAATGCATACACACACAGACTAATGCACACACACAAGCAAACACACACAGACTAATGCACACACACACAGACTAATGCACACACACACAGACTAATACACATACACACAGACTAATGCACACACACAGACTAATGCACACAAACACAGTCTAATGCACACACACACAGACTAACACACACACACACAGACTAATGCACACACACACACAGACAAATGCACACACACACAGATTAGTGCACACATACACAGACTAATGCACACACACACACAGACTAATGCACACACACACAGACTAATGCACACACACACAGACTAATGCACACACACACACAGACTAATGCACACACACAGACTAATGCACACACACAGACTAATGCACACACACTGACTAATGCACACACGCATTCTAATGCACACACACACAGACTAATACACACACACAAAGACTAATGCACACACACATTAATACACACACACAGCCTAATGCACACCCACACAGATTAATGCAGACACACACAGAATGATGCACATGCACACAGACTAATGCACACACACACAGACTAATGCACACACACACAGACTAATGGACACACACACAGACTAATACACACACACACAGAATAATGCACACACACACAGACTAATGCATACACATACAAACTAATGCACACACACACAGCCTAATGCCCACACACACAGAATAATGCACACACACACAGCCTAAAGCCCACACACACAGAATAATGCAAACACACACAGAATAATGCACACACACACAGACTAATGCACACACACACAGACTAATGCACACACATACAAACTAATGCGCACACACACAGCCTAATGCCCACACACACAGAATAATGCACACACACACAGACTAATGCACACGCACACAGACTAATGCACACTCATAAAGACTAATGCACACACACACAGACTAATGCACATACACACAGACTAATGCACACACACACAGACGAATGCACAATTACACAGACTACTACACACACACAGGCTAATGCACACACACACACACACAGACTAATGCACATAGACACAGACTAACGCACACACACACACAGATGAATGCACACACACACAGACTATTGCACACATACACAGACTAATGCACACACACACAGACTAATACACACACACACAGACTAATGCACACACACACAGACTAATGCACACAAACACAGACTAATGCACACACACACACACACTAATGCACACACACACAGAATAATGCACACGCACACAGATGAATGCACACACACAGACTAATGCACACACACACAGACTAATGCACACACACAGACGAATGCACACACACAGACTAATGCACACACACGCAGACTAATGCACACACACAGACTAATGCACACACACACAGATTAATGCACACACACACAGACTAATATACACACACACAGACTAATGCACACACACACAGACTAATGCACACACACACACAGACTAATGCACACACACACAGACTAATACACACACACAGACTAATATACACACACAGACTAATGCACACCCACACAGACAAATGCACACACACACCGACTAATGCACACACACAGACTAATGCAAACACCCACAGACTAATGCACACACTCACAGACTAATGCACACACACACAGACTAATGCACACACACACAGACTAATGCACACACACAGAGATTAATACACACACACAGACTAATGCACACACAGACTAATGCACACACACACAGTCTAATGCACACACACACAATTACACACACACAGAGACTAATGCACACACACATACAGACTAATGCACACACACACATGCAGACTAATGCACACACACAGACTAATGCACACATACACAGACTAATGCACACACAAACACAGACAAATGAACACGCACACAGACTAATGCACACTCACACAGACTAATGCACACACACACACAGACTAATGCACACACACACAGACTAATGCACACACAGACTAATGCCCACACACAGACTAATGCACACACACACAGACTAAGACACACACACAGACTAATGCACGCACAAACAGAGACAAATGCACACACACACAGAGACTAATGCACACACACACAGACTAATGCACACACACACAGACTAATACACACACACAGACTAATGCACACACATACAGACAAATGCACACACACACAGACTAATCCAAACACACACACAGACTCATGCACACACACACACAGACTAATGCACACACACAGACTAATGCACACACACACAGTCTAATGCACACACTCACAGACTAATACACACACACACAGACTAATGCACACACACACAGACTAATGCACACACACAGACTAATGCACACACAAACAGACTAATGCACACACACAGACTAATGCACACACACAGACTAATGCAAACACACACAGACTAATGCACACACACAAGCAAACACACACAGACTAATGCACACACTCACAGACTAATGCACACACACACAGACTAATGCACACACACACAGACTAATGCACACACACACAGACTAATACCCACACACAGACTAATGCACACACACAGACTAATGCACACACACACAGTCTAATGCACACACACACAGACTAATGCACACACACACACAGACTAATGCACACACACACAGACGAATGCACACACACGCAGACTAATGCCCACACACAGACTAATGCACACACACACAGACTAATACACACACACAGACTAATGCACACACAAACAGAGACTAATGCACACAGACACAGTCTAATGCACACACACACAGACTAATACACACACACAAAGACTAATGCACACACACACACACTAATACACACACACAGACTAATGCACACACACACAGACTAATGCACACACACACAGACTAATGCACACACACACAGACTAATGCACACACACACAGACTAATACACACACACAGCCTAATGCACACCCACACAGACTAATGCACACACACACAGACTAATGCACACACACACAGACTAATGCACACACACACATACTAATGCACACAAACAGACAGACTAATGCACACACACACAGACCAATGCACACACACACAGACTAATGCACACACACACACAGACTAATGCACACCCACACAGACTAATGCCCACACACACACAGACTAATGCACACACACACAGACTAATGCACACACACACAGATTAATGCACACACACAGAGACTAGTGCACACACACACACACTAATGCAGACACACACAGACTAATACACACACACACAGACTAATGCACACACACACAGACTAATGCACACACACACAGACTAATGCACACACATACAAACTAATGCACCCACACACAGACTAATGCCCACACACACAGAATAATGCACACACACACAGACTAATGCACACACACACAGACTAATGCACACACACACAGACTGAAGCACACAAATACAGATTAATGCACACACACACAGACTAATGCACACACACACAGACTAATGCACAAATACACAGGCTAATACACACACACACACACAGTCTAATGCACACACACACAGACTAATACACACAAACACAGACTAATGCACACACACACAGACTAATGCACACACACACACAGAATAATGCACACATACACAGACGAATGCACACACACACAGGCTAATGCACACACACACAGACTAATGCACGCATACATACAGACTAATGCACACACACACAGACTAATGCACAGACACACAGACTAATGCACACACACAGACTAATGCACACACACACAGACTAATACACACACACACAGACTAATGCACACACACACAGACTAATGCACACACACACAGTCTAATGCACACACACACAGACTAATGCACACACACACAGGCTAATACACACACACACAGACTAATGCACACACACACAGACTAATGCACACCCACACAGACTAATGCACACACACAAAGACTAATGCACATACACACAGACTAATGCACACACACACAGACTAATGCACACACACACACAGACTAATGCACACACACACAGACTAATGCACACACACACACAGACTAATACACACCCACACAGACTAATGCACACACACACACACACAGACTAATGCACATACACACAGACTAATGCGCACACACACACACACAGATTAATGCACACACACACAGACCAAGGCACACACACACAGACTAATACACACACACAGACTAATGCATACACACACAGACTAATGCACACACACAGACTAATGCATACACACACAGACTACTGCACACACACACAGACTAATGCACACACACACAGAATAATGCACACACACAGACTAATGCACACACACACAGACTAATGCACACACACACAGACTAATGCACACACACACAGACTAATGCACACACACACAGACTAATGCACACAACACAGACTAATGCACACACATACAAACTAATGCACACACACACAACCTAATGCCCACACACACAGAATAATGCACACGCACACAGCCTAAAGCCCACACACACAGAATAATGCACACACACACAGAATAATGCACACACACACAGACTAATGCACACACACACAGACTAATGCACACACATACAAACTAATGCACACACACACAGCCTAATGCCCACACACACAGAATAATGCACACACACACAGACTAATGCACACACACACAGACTAATGCACACTCACAAAAAATAATGCACACACACACAGTCTAATGCACACACACAGACTAATGCACACACACACAGATTAATGCACACACACACAGACTAATTCACACACACACAGACTAATGCACACTCATAAAAACTAATGCACACACACACAGTCTAATGCAAACACACAGACTAATGCACACAAACACAGACTAATGCACACATACACAGACTAATGCACACACACACACACACTAATGCACACACACACAGAATAATGCACACGCACACAGACAAATGCACACACACAGACTAATGCACACACACACAGACTAATGCACATACACAGACGAATGCACACACACAGACTAATGCACACACACACAGCCTAATGCACACGCACAGACTAATGCACACACACACAGATTAATGCACACACACACAGACTAATACACACACACACAGACTAATGCACACACACACAGACTAATACACACACAGACTAATACACTCACACAGACTAATGCACACCCACACAGACAAATGCACACACACACCGACTAATGCATACACACAGACTAATGCACACACAAACAGACTAATGCACACACGCACAGACTAATGCACACACACAGACTAATGCATACACACACAGACTAATGCACACACTCACAGACTAATGCACACACACACAGACTAATGCACACACACACAGACTAATGCACACACACAGAGACTAATACACACACACACAGATAAATGCACACACACACAGTCTAATGCACTCACACACAAATACACACACACACAGACTAATGCACACACACATACAGACTAATGCACACACACACACACAGACTAATGAGCACACACAGACTAATGCACACATACACAGACTAATGCACACTCACACACAGACTAATGAACACGCACACAGACTAATGCAGACACACACAGACTAATGCATACATACACACAGACTAATGCACACACACACAGACTAATGCACACACACACAGACTAATGCCCACACACAGACTAATGCACACACACACAGACTAATACACACACACAGACTAATGCACACACAAACAGAGACTAATGCACGCACACACAGAGACTAATACACACACACACAGACTAATGCACACACACACAGACTAATACACACACAGACTAATGCACACATACACAGACTAATGCACGCACACACAGACTAATGCACACACACAAAGACTAATGCACACACATACAGTCAAATACACACACAGACTAATCCACACAAACACACAGACTAATGCACACACACACACAGACTAATGCACACACACAGACTAATGCACACACACACAGTCTAATGCACACACTCACAGATTAATACACACACACACAGACTAATGCACACACACAGACTAATGCACACACAGAGACTAATGCACACACACCGACTAATGCATACACACACAGACTAATGCACACACACACAGATTAATGCACACACACAGACTAATGCATACACACACAGACTAATGCACACACACAAGCAAACACACACAGACTAATGCACACACTCACAGACTAATGCACACACACACAGACTAATGCACACACACACAGACTAATGCACACACACACAGACTAATACACACACACAGACTAATGCACACACACAGACTAATGCACACACACACAGTCTAATGCACACACACACAGACTAATACACACACACAGACTACTGCACACACACATACAGACTAATGCACACACACACACAGACTAATGCACACACACACAGACTAATGCACACATACATAGACTAATGCACACACACACACATACTAATGCACACACACAGACGAATGCACACACACACACAGACTAATGCACACACACACAGACTAATGCACACACACACAGACTAATGCCCACACACAGACTAATGCACACACACACAGACTAAAACACACACACAGAGTAATGCACACACAAACAGAGACTAATGCACACACACACAGACTAATGCACACACACACAGACTAATACACACACAGAGACTAATGCACACACACAGACTAATGCACACACACACAGACTAATGCACACACACACAGACTAATGCACACACATACAGACTAATGCACACACACACAGACTAATGCACACACACACACAGACTAATGCACACACACAGACTAATGCACTCACACACAGTCTAATGCACACACACACAGACTAATACACACAAACACTGACTAATGCACACACACACACAGACTAATGCACACACACACACAGACTAATGCCCGCACACACAGACTAATGCACACACACACAGACTAATGCACACACATACAGTCTAATGCACACACACACAGACTAATCCACACACACACACAGACTAATGCACACACACACACAGACTAATGCACACACACAGACTAATGCACACACACACAGTCTAATGCACACACTCACAGATTAATGCACACACACACAGACGAATGCACACACACACAGACTAATGCACACACAGAGACTCATGCATACACACACAGACTAATGCACACACACAAGCAAACACACACAGACTAATGCACACACTCACAGACTAATGCACACACACACAGACTAATGCACACACACAGACTAATGCACACACACACAGACTAATACACACACACAGACTAATGCACACACACAGATTAATGCACACACACAGACTAATGCACACACAAACAGACTAATGCACACACACACAGACTAATCCACACACACACACAGACTAATGCACACACACACAGACTAATGCACACACACACACAGACTAATGCACACACACAGACTAATGCACACACACACAGTCTAATGCACACACACACAGACTAATACACACACACACTGACTAATGCACACACACACACAGACTAATGCACACACACACACAGCCTAATGCACACACACACACAGACTAATGCACACACACACAGACTAATGCAAACACACACAGACTAATGCACACACACACAGACTAATGCACACACACACAGACTAATGCACGCACACACAGACTAATGCACACACACACAGACTAATGCACACACATACAGTCTAATGCACACACACACAAACTAATCCACACACACACACAGACTAATGCACACACACACACAGACTGATGCACACACACAGACTAATGCACACACACAGTCTAATGCACACACTCACAGATTAATGCACACACACACAGACTAATGCACACACACACAGACTAATGCACACACAGAGACTAATGCATACACACACAGACTAATGCACACACACAAGCAAACACACACAGACTAATGCACACACTCACAGACTAATGCACACACACACAGACTAATGCACACACACAGACTAATGCACACACACACAGGCTAATACACACACACAGACTAATGCACACACACAGATAAATGCACACACACAGTCTAATGCACACACACACAGACTATACACACACAGACTAATGCAAACACGCATAAAGACTAATGCACACACACACACAGACTAATGCACACACACACAGACTAATGCACACATACACAGACTAATGCACACACACACACAGATTAATGCACACACACACAGACTAATGCACCCACACACACAGACTAATGCACACACACACAGACTAATGCACACACACACAGACTAATGCCCACACACAGACCAATGCACACACACACAGACTAATACACACACACAGAGTAATGCACATACAAACAGAGACTAATGCACACACACACAGACTAATGCACACACACACAGACTAATACACACACAGAGACTAATGCACAGACACACAGACTAGTGCACACACACACAGACTAATGCACACACACACAGTCAAATGCACACACACACAGACTAATCCACACAAACACACAGACTAATGCACACACACACACAGACTAATGCACACACACAGACTAATGCACACACACACAGTCTAATGCACACACTCACAGATTAATACACACACACACAGACTAATGCACACACACAGACTAATGCACACACAGAGACTAATGCACACACACCGACTAATGCATACACACACAGACTAATGCATACACACAGATTAATGCACACACACAGACTAATGCATACACACACAGACTAATGCACACACACAAGCAAACACACACAGACTATTGCACACACTCACAGACTAATGCACACACACACAGACTAATGCACACACATACAGACTAATGCACACACACACAGACTAATACACACACACAGACTAATGCACACACACAGACTAATGCACACACACACAGTCTAATGCACACACACAGACTAATACACACACACAGACTAATGCACACACACATACAGACTAATGCACACACACACACAGACTAATGCACACACACACAGACTAATGCACACATACATAGACTAATGCACACACACACACATACTAATGCACACACACAGACGAATGCACACACACACACAGACTAATGCACACACACACAGACTAATGCACACACACACAGACTAATGCCCACACACAGACTAATGCACACACACACAGACTAAAACACACACACAGCGTAATGCACACACAAACAGAGACTAATGCACACACACACAGACTAATGCACACACACACAGACTAATACACACACAGAGACTAATGCACACACACACAGACTAATGCACACACACACAGACTAATGCACACACACACAGACTAATGCACACAAATACAGACTAATGCACACACACACAGACTAATGCACACACACACAGACTAATACACACACACAGACTAATGCACACACACAGACTAATGCACACACACACAGTCTAATGCACACACACACAGACTAATACACACACACAGACTAATGCACACACACATACAGACTAATGCACACACACACACAGACTAATGCACACACACACAGACTAATGCACACGTACATAGACTAATGCACACACACACACATACTAATGCACACACACAGACGAATGCACACACAAACAGAGACTAATGCACACACACACAGACTAATGCACACACACACAGACTAATACACACACAGAGACTAATGCACACACACACAGACTAATGCACACACACACAGACTAATGCACACACACACAGACTAATGCATACACATACAGACTAATGCACACACACACAGACTAATACACACACACACTGACTAATGCACACACACACACAGACTAATGCACACACACACACAGCCTAATGCACACACACACACAGACTAATGCCCGCACACACAGACTAATGCACACACACACAGACTAATGCACACACATACAGTCTAATGCACACACACACAGACTAATCCACACACACACACAGACTAATGCACACACACACACAGACTAATGCACACACACACAGTCTAATGCACACACTCACAGATTAATGCACACACACACAGACGAATGCACACACACACAGACTAATGCACACACAGAGACTAATGCATACACACACAGACTAATGCACACACACAAGCAAACACACACAGACTAATGCACACACTCACAGACTAATGCACACACACACAGACTAATGCACACACACAGACTAATGCACACACACACAGACTAATACACACAAACACACAGACTAATGCACACACACACACAGACTAATGCACACACACAGACTAATGCACACACACACAGTCTAATGCACACACTCACAGATTAATACACACACACACAGACTAATGCACACACACAGACTAATGCACACACAGAGACTAATGCACACACACCGACTAATGCATACACACACAGACTAATGCATACACACAGATTAATGCACACACACAGACTAATGCATACACACACAGACTAATGCACACACACAAGCAAACACACACAGACTATTGCACACACTCACAGACTAATGCACACACACACAGACTAATGCACACACATACAGACTAATGCACACACACACAGACTAATACACACACACAGACTAATGCACACACACAGACTAATGCACACACACACAGTCTAATGCACACACACACAGACTAATACACACACACAGACTAATGCACACACACATACAGACTAATGCACACACACACACAGACTAATGCACACACACACAGACTAATGCACACATACATAGACTAATGCACACACACACACATACTAATGCACACACACAGACGAATGCACACACACACACAGACTAATGCACACACACACAGACTAATGCACACACACAGACTAATGCACACACACACAGTCTAATGCACACACACACAGACTAATACACACACACACTGACTAATGCACACACACACACAGACTAATGCACACACACACACAGCCTAATGCACACACACACACAGACTAATGCACACACACACAGACTAATGCAAACACACACAGACTAATGCACACACACACAGACTAATGCACACACACACAGACTAATGCACGCACACACAGACTAATGCACACACACACAGACTAATGCACACACATACAGTCTAATGCACACACACACAAACTAATCCACACACACACACAGACTAATGCACACACACACACAGACTGATGCACACACACAGACTAATGCACACACACAGTCTAATGCACACACTCACAGATTAATGCACACACACACAGACTAATGCACACACACACAGACTAATGCACACACAGAGACTAATGCATACACACACAGACTAATGCACACACACAAGCAAACACACACAGACTAATGCACACACTCACAGACTAATGCACACACACACAGACTAATGCACACACACAGACTAATGCACACACACACAGGCTAATACACACACACAGACTAATGCACACACACAGATAAATGCACACACACAGTCTAATGCACACACACACAGACTATACACACACAGACTAATGCAAACACGCATACAGACTAATGCACACACACACACAGACTAATGCACACACACACAGACTAATGCACACATACACAGACTAATGCACACACACACACAGACTAATGCACACACACACAGACTAATGCACCCACACACACAGACTAATGCACACACACACAGACTAATGCACACACACACAGACTAATGCCCACACACAGACCAATGCACACACACACAGACTAATACACACACACAGAGTAATGCACATACAAACAGAGACTAATGCACACACACACAGACTAATGCACACACACACAGACTAATACACACACAGAGACTAATGCACAGACACACAGACTAGTGCACACACACACAGACTAATGCACACACACACAGTCAAATGCACACACACACAGACTAATCCACACAAACACACAGACTAATGCACACACACACACAGACTAATGCACACACACAGACTAATGCACACACACACAGTCTAATGCACACACTCACAGATTAATACACACACACACAGACTAATGCACACACACAGACTAATGCACACACAGAGACTAATGCACACACACCGACTAATGCATACACACACAGACTAATGCATACACACAGATTAATGCACACACACAGACTAATGCATACACACACAGACTAATGCACACACACAAGCAAACACACACAGACTATTGCACACACTCACAGACTAATGCACACACACACAGACTAATGCACACACATACAGACTAATGCACACACACACAGACTAATACACACACACAGACTAATGCACACACACAGACTAATGCACACACACAGTCTAATGCACACACACACAGACTAATACACACACACAGACTAATGCACACACACATACAGACTAATGCACACACACACACAGACTAATGCACACACACACAGAATAATGCACACATACATAGACTAATGCACACACACACACATACTAATGCACACACACAGACGAATGCACACACACACACAGACTAATGCACACACACACAGACTAATGCACACACACACAGACTAATGCCCACACACAGACTAATGCACACACACACAGACTAAAACACACACACAGAGTAATGCACACACAAACAGAGACTAATGCACACACACACAGACTAATGCACACACACACAGACTAATACACACACAGAGACTAATGCACACACACACAGACTAATGCACACACACACAGACTAATGCACACACACACAGACTAATGCACACAAATACAGACTAATGCACACACACACAGACTAATGCACACACACACAGACTAATACACACACACAGACTAATGCACACACACAGACTAATGCACACACACACAGTCTAATGCACACACACACAGACTAATACACACACACAGACTAATGCACACACACATACAGACTAATGCACACACACACACAGACTAATGCACACACACACAGACTAATGCACACGTACATAGACTAATGCACACACACACACATACTAATGCACACACACAGACGAATGCACACACACACACAGACTAATGCACACACACACAGACTAATGCACACACACACAGACTAATGCCCACACACAGACTAATGCACACACACACAGACTAAAACACACACACAGCGTAATGCACACACAAACAGAGACTAATGCACACACACACAGACTAATGCACACACACACAGACTAATACACACACAGAGACTAATGCACACACACACAGACTAATGCACACACACACAGACTAATGCACACACACACAGACTAATGCATACACATACAGACTAATGCACACACACACAGACTAATGCACACACACACACAGACTAATGCACACACACAGACTAATGCACTCACACACAGTCTAATGCACACACACACAGACTAATACACACACACACTGACTAATGCACACACACACACAGACTAATGCACACACACACACAGCCTAATGCACACACACACAGACTAATGCCCGCACACACAGACTAATGCACACACACACAGACTAATGCACACACATACAGTCTAATGCACACACACACAGACTAATCCACACACACACACAGACTAATGCACACACACACACAGACTAATGCACACACACACAGTCTAATGCACACACTCACAGATTAATGCACACACACACAGACGAATGCACACACACACAGACTAATGCACACACAGAGACTAATGCATACACACACAGACTAATGCACACACACAAGCAAACACACACAGACTAATGCACACACTCACAGACTAATGCACACACACACAGACTAATGCACACACACAGACTAATGCACACACACACAGACTAATACACACAAACACACAGACTAATGCACACACACACACAGACTAATGCACACACACAGACTAATGCACACACACACAGTCTAATGCACACACTCACAGATTAATACACACACACACAGACTAATGCACACACACAGACTAATGCACACACAGAGACTAATGCACACACACCGACTAATGCATACACACACAGACTAATGCATACACACAGATTAATGCACACACACAGACTAATGCATACACACACAGACTAATGCACACACACAAGCAAACACACACAGACTATTGCACACACTCACAGACTAATGCACACACACACAGACTAATGCACACACATACAGACTAATGCACACACACACAGACTAATACACACACACAGACTAATGCACACACACAGACTAATGCACACACACACAGTCTAATGCACACACACACAGACTAATACACACACACAGACTAATGCACACACACATACAGACTAATGCACACACACACACAGACTAATGCACACACACACAGACTAATGCACACATACATAGACTAATGCACACACACACACATACTAATGCACACACACAGACGAATGCACACACACACACAGACTAATGCACACACACACAGACTAATGCACACACACACAGACTAATGCCCACACACAGACTAATGCACACACACACAGACTAAAACACACACACAGCGTAATGCACACACAAACAGAGACTAATGCACACACACACAGACTAATGCACACACACACAGACTAATACACACACAGAGACTAATGCACACACACACAGACTAATGCACACACACACAGACTAATGCACACACACACAGACTAATGCACACAAATACAGACTAATGCACACACACACAGACTAATGCACACACACACAGACTAATACACACACACAGACTAATGCACACACACAGACTAATGCACACACACACAGTCTAATGCACACACACACAGACTAATACACACACACAGACTAATGCACACACACATACAGACTAATGCACACACACACACAGACTAATGCACACACACACAGACTAATGCACACGTACATAGACTAATGCACACACACACACATACTAATGCACACACACAGACGAATGCACACACACACACAGACTAATGCACACACACACAGACTAATGCACACACACACAGACTAATGCCCACACACAGACTAATGCACACACACACAGACTAAAACACACACACAGCGTAATGCACACACAAACAGAGACTAATGCACACACACACAGACTAATGCACACACACACAGACTAATACACACACAGAGACTAATGCACACACACACAGACTAATGCACACACACACAGACTAATGCACACACACACAGACTAATGCATACACATACAGACTAATGCACACACACACAGACTAATGCACACACACACACAGACTAATGCACACACACAGACTAATGCACTCACACACAGTCTAATGCACACACACACAGACTAATACACACACACACTGACTAATGCACACACACACACAGACTAATGCACACACACACACAGCCTAATGCACACACACACACAGACTAATGCCCGCACACACAGACTAATGCACACACACACAGACTAATGCACACACATACAGTCTAATGCACACACACACAGACTAATGCACACACACAGTCTAATGCACACACTCACAGATTAATGCACACACACACAGACGAATGCACACACACACAGACTAATGCACACACAGAGACTAATGCATACACACACAGACTAATGCACACACACAAGCAAACACACACAGACTAATGCACACACTCACAGACTAATGCACACACACACAGACTAATGCACACACACAGACTAATGCACACACACACAGACTAATACACACACACAGACTAATTCACACACACAGATTAATGCACACACACAGACTAATGCACACACAAACAGACTAATGCACACACACACAGACTAATCCACACACACACACAGACTAATGCACACACACACAGACTAATGCACACACACACACAGACTAATGCACAAACACAGACTAATGCACACACACACAGTCTAATGCACACACACACAGACTAATACACACACACACTGACTAATGCACACACACACACAGACTAATGCACACACACACACAGCCTAATGCACACACACACACAGACTAATGCACACACACACAGACTAATGCAAACACACACAGACTAATGCACACACACACAGACTAATGCACACACACACAGACTAATGCACGCACACACAGACTAATGCACACACACACAGACTAATGCACACACATACAGTCTAATGCACACACACACAAACTAATCCACACACACACACAGACTAATGCACACACACACACAGACTGATGCACACACACAGACTAATGCACACACACACAGTCTAATGCACACACTCACAGATTAATGCACACACACACAGACTAATGCACACACACACAGACTAATGCACACACAGAGACTAATGCATACACACACAGACTAATGCACACACACAAGCAAACACACACAGACTAATGCACACACTCACAGACTAATGCACACACACACAGAATAATGCACACACACAGACTAATGCACACACACACAGGCTAATACACACACACAGACTAATGCACACACACAGATAAATGCACACACACAGTCTAATGCACACACACACAGACTATACACACACAGACTAATGCAAACACGCATACAGACTAATGCACACACACACACAGACTAATGCACACACACACAGACTAATGCACACATACACAGACTAATGCACACACACACACAGACTAATGCACACACACACAGACTAATGCACCCACACACACAGACTAATGCACACACACACAGACTAATGCACACACACACAGACTAATGCCCACACACAGACCAATGCACACACACACAGACTAATACACACACACAGAGTAATGCACATACAAACAGAGACTAATGCACACACACACAGACTAATGCACACACACACAGACTAATACACACACAGAGACTAATGCACAGACACACAGACTAGTGCACACACACACAGACTAATGCACACACACACAGACTAATGCACACACATACACACTAATGCACACTCACACAGTCTAATCCACACACACACACAGACTAATGCACACACACACAGACTAATGCACACACACACACAGACTAATGCACACACACAAAGACTAATGCACACACATACAGTCAAATGCACACACACACAGACTAATCCACACAAACACACAGACTAATGCACACACACACACAGACTAATGCACACACACAGACTAATGCACACACACACAGTCTAATGCACACACTCACAGATTAATACACACACACACAGACTAATGCACACACACAGACTAATGCACACACAGAGACTAATGCACACACACCGACTAATGCATACACACACAGACTAACGCACACACAAACAGACTAATGCACACACACACAGACTAATGCACGCACACACACAGGGTAATGCACACACACACAGACTAATGCACGCACACACAGAATAATGCACACACACACAGACTAATACAAACACACACAGACTAACGCACACACAAACAGACTAATGCACACACACACAGACTAATGCACGCACACACACAGGGTAATGCACACACACACAGACTAATGCACGCACACACAGACTAATACACACACACACAGACTAATGCACACACACAGACTAATGCACACACACACACACTAATGCACACACACACAGACTAATGCACACACACACACACACTAATGCACACACACACAGACTAATGCACACACACACAGACGAATGCACACACACAGACTAATGCACACACACACAAACTAATGTACACACACAGACTAATGCACACACACACAGATTAATGCACACACACACAGACTAATGCACACACACACAGACTAATGCACAGACACACAGACTAATGCACACACACACAGACTAATGCAGACACACACAGACTAATACACACACACACAGACTGATACACACACACAAACAGACTAATACACACACACACAGACTAATGCACACCCACACAGACGAATGCACACACACACTGACTAATGCACACACACACAGACTAATGCACACACACAAGCAAACACACACAGACTAATGCACAAACACGTACAGGCTAAAAGGAGTGCTACACATCATGGAGATGATAAACTTCATTGGAAAGTTCATTCCTAACTTGTCAGCCAAGACAACCTGTCTGCGAGGCCTGCTACATAAAACAAATGAGTTCGCATGGACAGAAAGACATGAACAAGAGTGGATGAACCTCAAAACAGTGCTGACAACCACACCTGTACTCACTTTCTTTGACCCAACAAAGAGAATCAAAGTGTCAACGGATGCATCAAAAGATTGCCTAGGCGCGGTCTTGCTACAAGCAGAGGGTGAAGATTGGAAGTCTGTTGCCTATGCCTCCAGGTCTATGACTGATTCTGAGTGTCGATACACCCAGATTGAAAAGGAATGTCTAGGCTTGGTAGTTGGACTAGAAAAGTTTCATGGCTACATATATGGACTTCCCACCTTCACAGTTGAGACAGACCACAGCCCAGTGGTTGCCATCATAAAAAAAAATCTGAATGAGATGTCTCCAAGGATTCAACGACTCATGATGAAGCTGCAAAGATATGACTTTGAACTGATCTACACACCAGGCAAATACATAGTGTTAGCAGATGCACTATCCTGAGCACCCACAATGAGTCAAGTGAGCTCTACTGAAGAAGACGTGGATGTTCATGTGAGTATGGCCACTGCTGCGCTGCCCATGTCAGACACAAAATCAAAGCAAATAGCAGAAGAAACAGTAAAAGATACAGTATTACAAACAGTAATAGAGAACATTCATCATGGTTGGCCAAAAGGTTCCTGTCCAAAATATTTTCACATAAGGTCAGAATTGAGTGTCGTAAGTGGACTGTTACTAAAACAGAACAGAATAGTCATTCCACAGGCTCTACGTCAAGACATGCTCAAAAGGATTCATGAGGGACACCTCGGAATTGAAAAATGCAAAAGGAGAGCAAGAGACACTGTTTATTGGCCTGGCATAAATAAGGACATTGAGAACATGATAGGCATATGTGAGACATGTCAGAAACACCAAAACAAACAAACAAAGGAACCAATGATAGTAGCTGACATACCAACAGCACCATGGCAAAAGGTTGGTATGGACCTTTTTCATTTAAATGGTAAAGAAGATCTAATAGTGATTGACTACTATTCTAACTATCCTGAGATGGCGCTGCTCTCAAGCACCACAGCAAGCAGTGTCATAATGCATGTGAAATCCATCTTCGCCAGACATGGAATTCCCAGGATTGCCATTAGCGACAATGGTCCGTGCTTCAACTGTAAGGAGTGGCAACAGTTTGCAGCACAGTTTGACTTTCAGCACATCACATCCAGTCCTCTGTATGCTCAGTCGAATGGTAAGGCAGAGAAAGGTGTTCAAGTTCTCAAGCAGCTACTGAAGAAAGCGACAGAAAGCAAGTCTGATCCTTTTCTCGCCCTGCTGAGCTACCGAGCCTCACCTTTAGACTGTTGTTCTTCACCTGCTGAACTACTAATGGGTCGCAAGTTGTGCACCACGCTGCCCTGCTGTGCAAATGAAAAGCAAAGTAAGGAACTAAGACAGAGACTTCAACTGTTAAAGCTGAAACATAAAGCATACCATGACAAGTCATCCAAGACTCTAAAACGATTGACAAGGGATGATGTTGTCAGGATCGAGGACCCAGATGCATGGAACAGGAAAGCTACAGTTCTTGAGGAAGTAGGACCAAGGTCATACACCGTTAGAACTGAGGAAGGACAGATTCTCAGGAGGAACCGCCGTTCCCTCCTGAAGACACAGGAAACTATCCAAGAGCAGATTGATGACTATGCCGCAACTGAATCTTATCATTCACCACCAGAAGGATCTCTTGCAAACACATCAGACTTACCCGTGCTGAGAAGATCCACACATGAGGTAAAAAAGCCTGATAGACTTAGGCCTAGAAATTTGGTTTTGGCGCAGCGAGGGCTTCAGCGCCGGAAGTTAGTGCCGGCACTAAGTCCCCCTGCGCGCGCCAAAAATTCAGTAGCGCCGCGCCCAAATGGCTGCCGGCGCTACTGAGGGGTCTCAGCGCCTCAAAACTGGCACCACGTGCCGCATTGCGGCGCTATTCCGGCGCTGCGGCGCCCACTGCGGTGCGGCAGGCTCGGGAAGTGCAGGCCTCCTCCTTCCGTTAAGGAGGAGCTGCCTGCACCCGGCCGCGGCCCGCGATAATCTTTTTAAAAATGAGCCCGGCACCTCGGACAAGTGCCGGGCTTGCTTCTGTTCCGGGGGCGGGTGGGGGGGGAAGTCCGGGGAGGGAGCTGCGGCCAGGCGGCCGGCGGGAAAGCGGCCGGCCGCCGCGGGGCCTTTAATGCGCCGGCGCAAAGTTCTGTAAGGCACCTCTGCCAGAACGTTGCTTGCGGCTGCCACGGGCGAGGCGGCCGCAACTCAATTTCCGAGTTCGGGCGGGTTACCATGGCAACCGGGACACTGCGCACACCGATGACGTCATCGGTGCCGGCGCAGCGCTACCGGCCTAACGCCGATTTAGGGCCCCTGTCAATTTCTAAACTGGCCATAACTTCGGCGCTAGGCCCTCTAGCGCCTCAAAAGCGGCGCTAAGGCAAGTGAATTTCTAGGCCTTAATCTTTGAGTATAAAGTAAAGCTTTGAAAATGTGTTGACTGTTGTGAAAATGTTTATGTTTATAGAGCACTAGCAAAAGTGTTACTGATATCATCTTTATCGTTTTTCTTGAAAGTTGATTGATATTGATTGATGTTGATTTTGTTTAACCTCAAAGAAAGGGGGATGTAATGATCAATAACATGTCATTCTAGAATGGTACACTAGATGGAGCCATAGAGCTGTATTGCTGTGTATATAGTTGTATGTGTTTAAGACTACACTACCCATGATGCACTAGGCTACCCAGAAGGCAGTAGTCAAGATGGAAGCCTGCAAACAGAAGCATACATGCGGAATCTCCACAGATGCTGTACCTAGAGAACGTGTACTGAATAAATAACTAGCTAGAAGCTAGCTGTGTTCAAAAGAAGAATGTCTAGTTATTAATGAACATAACACTTCACCAGGTGGGTGGATCTCAGGATTGGGTGCAGAGTCCCGTTCACCAGGTGTGTGGATCAGAGGATTGGGCGCAGAGACTCGTTCACCAGGCATGTGGATTGCAGGATTGGGTGCATAGTCTCGTTCACCAGGTGTGTGGATCGCAGGATTGGGTGCAGAGTCTCGTTCACCAGGTGTGTGGATCACAGGATTGGGTGCAAATCTCATTCAGCAGGTTTGTGTGTCAGAGGATTGGGTGCAGAGTCCCGTTCACCAGGTGTGTGGATCGCAGGATTGGGTGTGCAGTCTCATTCACCAGCTGTGTGGATCAGCAGATTGGGTGCAGAGTCTCGTTCACCAGGTGTGTGGATCACAGGATTAGGTGCAGACTCTCGTTCACCAGGTGTGTGGATCAGAGAAATGGGTGCAGAGTCCCATTCACCAGGTGTGTGAATCGCAGGATTGGGTGCAGAGTCTCGATCACCAGGTGTGTCGATCAGAGGATTGGGTGCAGAGTCTCGTTCACCAGGTGTGTGAATCACAGGATTGGGCGCAGAGACTCGTTCACCAGGTGTGTGGATCAGAGGATTGGGCGCAGAGTCTCGTTCACCAGTTGTGTGGGTCAAAGGATTGGGTGCAGAGTCCCGTTCACCAGGTGTGTGGATTGCAGGATTGGGTGCAAAGTCTCATTCACCAGTTGTGTGGGTCAAAGGATTGGGTGCAGAGTCTCGTTCACCAGGTGTGTGAATCACAGGATTGGGTGCAGAGTCTCGTTCACCAGGTGTGTGAATCACAGGATTGGGTGCAGAGTCTCGTTCACCAGGTGTGTGAATCACAGGATTGGGTGCAGAGTCCCGTTCACCAGGTGTGTGAATCACAGGATTGGGTGCAGAGTCTCGTTCACCAGGCGTGTGGATCAGAGGATTGGGTGCAGAGTCCCGTTCATCAGGCGTGTGGATCGCAGGATAG
This sequence comes from Somniosus microcephalus, assembly GCF_052327205.1. Classification (NCBI taxonomy): domain Eukaryota; kingdom Metazoa; phylum Chordata; class Chondrichthyes; order Squaliformes; family Somniosidae; genus Somniosus; species Somniosus microcephalus. The sequence continues at coordinate 168,416,953 of NC_140988.1, forward strand.
GGTGCAGAGTCTCGTGCACCAGGTCTGTGGATCCGAGGAGTGGGTGCAGAGTCGCGTTCCCCAGGTGTGTGGATGAGAGGATTGGGTCCAGAGTCTCCTTCACCAGGGGTGTGGATCGCAGGAATGAGTGCAGAATCTCGTTCAGCAGGTATGTGGATCGCAGGATTGTGTGCAGACTCCCGTTCCCCAGGTGTGTGCAACACAGCATTGGGTGCAGAGTTCCGTTCACGAGGTGTGTGGATCAGAGCATTGGGTGCAGAGTCCCATTCACCAGGTGCGTGAATCGCAGGATTGGGCACAGAGTCTCGTTCACCAGGTGTGTGGATCAGAGGATTGGCTGCAGAGTCTCGTTCACCAGGTGTGTGGATCACAGGATTGGGAGCAGACACCCATTCACAAGGTGTGTGGATCGCAGGATTGGATACAGAGTCTCGTTCCCCAGGTGTGTCGATCAGAGCATTGGGTGCAGAGTCTCGTTCACCAAGCATGTGGATCAGAGGATTGGGTGCAGAGTCTCATTCACCAGGCGTGTGGATCACAGGATTAGGTGCAGTGTCCCGTTCTTCAGGCGTGTGGATCACAGGATAGTTTGCAGCGTCTCGTTCACCAGGTCTGTGGATCCGCGGAATGGCTGCAGAGGCCCGTTCCCCAGGTGTGTGGATCAGAGGATTGGGTGCAGAGTCTCCTTCACCAGGTGTGTGGATCGCAGGATTGGGTGCAGAGACACGTTCACCAGGTGCGTGGATCGCAGGATTGGGTGCAGAGTCCCGATCACCAGGTATGTGGATCAGAGGATTGGGTGCAGAGTCTCGTTCACCAGGTGTGTGGATCAGAGGATTGGGTGCAGAGTCTCTTTCACTAGGCGTGTGGATCACAGGATTGGGTGCAGTGTCCCGTTTACCAAGCATGTGGATAGCAGGTGGAGCATAGTTCCGTTCACCAGCTGTGTGGATTGCAGGATTGGGTGCAGAGTCTCGTTCACCAGGTGTGTGGATCAGAGGATTGGGTGCAAAGTCTCGTTCACCAGTTGTGTGTGTCAAAGGATTGGGTGCAGAGTCCCGTTCACCAGGTGTGTGGATCGCAGGATTGGGTGTCGAGTCTCATTCACCAGGTGTGTGGATCAATGGATTGGGTGCAGAGTCTCGTTCACCAGGTGTGTGGATTGCAGGATTAGGTGGAAAGTCTCATTCACCAGTTGTTTGGGTCAAAGGATTCGGTGCAGAGTCTCGTTCAGCAGGTGCGTGGATCGCAGGATTGGGTGCCGAATCCCGTTCACCAGTTTTGTGGATCAGAGGATTGGGTGCAGAGTCTCGTTCACCAGGTGTGTGGATCAGAGGATTGGGTGCAGTGTCCCGTTCACCAGGCATGTGGATCGCAGGTTTGGGAGCATAGTTCCGTTCACCAGGTGTGTGGATCGCAGGATTGGGTGCAGAGTCTCGTTCACCAGGTGTGTGGATCAGAGGATTGGGTGCAAAGTCTCGTTCACCAGTTGTGTGGGTCAAAGGATTCGGTGCAGAATCCCGTTCACCAGGTGTGTGGATCGCAGGATTGGGTGTCGAGTCTCGTTCACCAGGAGTGTGGATCAACGGATTGGGTGCAGAGTCTCGTTCACCAGTTGTGTGGGTCAGAGGATTGGGTGCAGAGTCCCGTTCACCAGGTTGGTGAGTCACAGGATTCGGCGCAGAGTCTCGTTCACCAGTTGTGTGGATCAGAGGATTGGGTGCGGAGTCTCGTTCACCAGCTGTGTGGATCAGAGGATTGGGTGCAGAGTCCCATTCACCAGGTGTGCGAATCGCAGTATTGGGTGCAGAGTCTCGTTCACCAGGTTTGTGGATCAGAGGATTGGGTGCAGAGTCCCGTTCACCAGGTTTGTGAATCACAGGATTGGGCGCAGAGTCTCGTTCACCAGTTGTGTGGATCAGAGGATTGGGTGCAGAGTCTCGTTCACCAGGTGTGTGGATCAGAGGATTGGGTGCAGAGTCTCCTTCACCAGGTGTGTGCATCGCAGGACTGGGTGTAGAGTCTCATTCACCAGGTGTGTGGATCGCAGGATTGGGTGCAGAGTCCCGTTCACCAGTTATGTGGATCAGAGGATTGGGTGCTGTGTCTCATTCACCGGGTGTGTGGATCAGAGGATTAGGTGCAGAGTCTCATTCACCAGGCGTGTGTATCACAGGATTGGGTGCAGAGTTCCATTCACCCGCTGTGTGTATCACAGGATTGGGTGCAGAGTTCCGTTCACCAGGTGTGTGGATCGCAGGATGGGGTTCAGAATATCGTTCACCAGGTGTGTGGATCAGAGGATTGGGTGCAATGTCTCGTTAATCAGGTGTGTGGGTCAGAGGATTGGGTGCAGAGTGTCGTTCACCAGGTGTGAGGATCAGAGGATTGGGTGCAGAGTCTCGTTCAACAGGTGTGTGGATCATAGGATTGGGTGCAGAGTCTCGTTCACCAGGCGTGTGGATCGCAGGATTGGGTGCAGAATCTCGTTCACCAGGCGTGTGGATCAGAGGATTGGGTACAGTGTCTCGTTCATCATGTGCGTGGATCAGTTATTGGGTGCAGAGTCCCGTTCACCAGGTTTGTGGATCACAGAATTGGGTGCAGAGTCTCGTTCACCAGGTGTTTGGATCGCAGTATGGGGTGCAGAGTCTCGTTCACCAGGTGTGTGGATCAGAGGATTGGGTGCAGAGACTCGTTCACCAGGTGTTTGGATCAGTGGATTGGGTGCAGAGTCCCGTTCACCAGGTGTGTGAATCGCAGGATTGGGTGCAGAGTTTCGTTCACCAGGTGTGTGGATCAGAGGATTGGGTGCAGAGTGTCGTTCACCAGGTGTGTGGGTCAGAGGATTGGATGCAGAGTCTCGTTCACCAGGCGTGTGGATCGCAGGATAGGGTCCAGAGTCTCGTTCACCAGGTCTGTGGATCCGAGGAGTGGGTGCAGAGTCCCGTTCCTCAGGTGTGTGGATGAGAGGATTGGGTGCAGAGTCTCCTTCACCAGATGTGTGGATCGCAGGATTGGGTGCAGAGTTCCGTTCACCAGGTGTGTGGATTGCAGGTTTGGGTGCAGACTCTCGTTCACCAGGTGTGTGGATCAGAGGATTGGGTGCAGAGTCCCTTTCACCAGGTGTGTGAATTGCAGGATTGGGTGCAGAATCTCGTTCACCAGGTGTGTGGATCACAGGGTTGGGCGCAGAGTCTCGTTCACCATGTGTGTCGATCAGAGGATTGGGTGCAGAGTCTCGTTCACCAGGCGTGTGGATCAGAGGATTAGGTGCAGAGTCCCGTTCATCAGGCATGTGGATCGCAGGATGGTTTGCAGATTCTCGTTCACCAGTTCTGTGGATCCAAGGATTGGGTGCAGAGTCCCGTTCCCCAGGTGTGTGGATCAGAGGATTGGGTGCAGAGTCTCCTTCACCAGGTGTGTGGATCGCAGGATTGGGTGCAGAGTCCCGTTCACCAGGTATGTGGATCAAAGGATTCGGTGCAGATTCTCGTTCACCAGTTGTGTGGATCAGAGGATTGGGTGCAGAGTCTCGTTCACCACGCGTGTGGTTCGCAGGATTTGGTGAAGAGTCCCATTCACCAGGCATTTGGATCGCAGGTTTGGGTGCAGAGATCCGTTCACCGGGTGTGTGGATCGCAGGATTGGGTGCAATGTCTCGTTCACCAGTTGTGTTGCTCGGAGGATTGGGTGCAGAGTCCCGTTCACCAGGTGTGTGGATTGCACGATTGGGTGTGGAGTCTCATTCACCAGGTGTGTTGATCAATGGATTGGGTGCAGAGTCTCGTTCACCAGGTGTGTGGATCGTAGGATTAGGTGCAGACTCTCATTCACCAGATGTGTGAATCAGAGGATTAGGTGTACAGTCCCGTTCACCAGGTGTGTGAATCGCAGGATTGGGTGCAGAGTCTCGTTCACCAGGTGTGTGGATCAGAGGATTGGGTGCAGAGTCCCGTTCACCAGGTGTGTGAATCACAGGATTGGGCGCAGTGTCTCGTTCACCAGTTGTGTGGATCAGAGGATTGGGTGCAGAGTCTCCTTCACCAGGTGCGTGGATCGCAGGACTGGGTGCAGAGTCTCGTTCACCAGGTGTGTGGTTCGCAGGATTGGGTGCCGAGTCTCATTCACCAGGTGTGTGGATCAACGGATTGGGTGCAGAGTCTCGTTCACCAGTTGTTTGGGTCAAAGGATTGGGTGCTGTGTCTCGTTCACCGGGTGTGTGGATCAGAGGATTAGGTGCAGAGTCTCGTTCACCAGGCGTGTGTATCGCAGGATTGGGTGCAGAGTCCCATTCACCCGCTGTGTGTATCACAGGATTGGGTGCAGAGTTCCGTTCACCAGGTGTGTGGTTCGCAGGATGGGGTTCAGAATATCGTTCACCAGGTGTGTGGATCAGAGGATTGGGTGCAATGTCTCGTTAATCAGGTGTGTGGGTCAGAGGATTGGGTGCAGAGTCCAGTTCATCAGGCATGTGGATCAGAGGATTGGGTGCAGAGTCTCGTTCACCAGGTGTGAGGATCAGAGGATTGGGTGCAGAGTCTCGTTCAACAGGTGTGTGGATCGTAGGATTGGGTGCATAGTCTCGTTCACCAGGCGTGTGGATCGCAGGATTGGGTGCTGAATCTCGTTCACCAGGCGTGGGGATCAGAGGATTGGGTACAGTGTCTCGTTCACCATGTGCGTGGATCAAGTATTGGGTGCAGAGTCCCGTTCACCAGGTTTGTGGATCACAGAATTGGGTGCAGAGTCTCGTTCACCAGGTGTGTGGATCACAGGATGGGGTGCAGAGTCTCGTTCACCAGGTGTGTCGATCAGAGGATTGGGTGCAGAGTCTCGTTCACCAGGTGTTTGGATCAGTGGATTGGCTGCAGTGTCTCATTCACCAGGCATGAGGATCAGAGGATTGGGTGCAGTGTCTCGTTCACCAGGCGTGTGGATCCGAGGAGTGGGTGCAGAGTCCCGTTCCTCAGGTGTGTGGATGAGAGGATTGGGTGCAGATTCTCCTTCACCAGGTGTGTGGATCGCAGGATTGGGTGCAGAGTCTCGTTCAGCAGGTGTGTGATTCGCAGGATGGTTTGCAGACTCCCGTTCCCCAGGTGTGTGGATCACAGCATTGGGTGCAGAGTTCCGTTCACCAGGTGTGTGGATCAGAGGATTGGGTGCAGAGTCTCGTTCACCAGGTGTGTCGATCAGAGGATTGGGTGCAGAGTCTCGTTCACCAGGCATGTGGATCAAAGGATTAGGTGCAGAGCACCGTTCATCAGGCATGTGGATCGCAGGATAGTTTGCAGATTCTCGTTCACCAGTTCTGTGGATCCAAGGATTGGGTGCACAGTCCCGTTCCCCAGGTGTGTGGATCAGAGGATTGGGTGCAGAGTCTCCTTCACCAGGTGTGTGGATCGCAGGATTGGGTGCAGAGTTTCGTTCACCAGGTGTGTGGATCGCAGGACTGGGTGCAGAGTCTCGTTCACCAGGCGTGTGGATCGCAGGATTTGGTGAAGAGTCCCATTCACCAGGCATTTGGATCGCAGGCTTGGGTGCAGTGTTCCGTTCACCAGGTGTGTGGATCGCAGGATTGGGTGCAGAGTTTCGTTCACCAGGTGTGTGGATCAGAGGATTGGGTGCAAAGTCTCGTTCACCAGTTGTGTTGGTCAGAGGATTGGGTGCAGAGTCCCGTTCACCAGGTGTGTGGATCGCATGATTGGGTGTGGAGTCTCGATCACCAGGTGTGCGGATCAATGGATTGGGTGCAGAGTCTGGTTCACCAGGTGTGTGGATCGTAGGATTAGGTGCAGACTCTCAATCACCAGGTGTGTGGATCAGAGGATTGGGTGTAGAGTCCCGTTCACCAGGTGTGTGAATCGCAGGATTGGGTGCAGAGTCTCGTTCACCAGGTGTGTGAATCACAGGATTGGGCACAGAGTCTCGTTCACCAGTTGTGTGGATCACAGGATTGGGTGCAGAGTCTCCTTCACCAGGTGTGTGGATCGCAGGACTGGGTGCAGAGTCTCGTTCACCAGGTGTGTGGATCGCAGGATTGGATGCAGAATCCCATTCACCAGTTTTGTGGATCAGAGGATTGGGTGCAGAGTCCCGTTCTCCAGGTGTGTGGATCAGAGGATTGGGTGCAGAGTCTCCTTCACCAGGTGCGTGCATCGCAGGACTGGGTGCAGAGTCTCGTTCACCAGGTGTGTGGATCGCTGGATTGGGTGCAGAGTACAGTACACCAGTTATGTGGATCAGAGAATTGGGTGCAGAGTCTCGTTCACCGGGTGTGTGGATCAGCGAATTAGGTGCAGAGTCTCATTCACCAGGCGTGTGGATTGCACGATTGGGTGCAGAGTCCCGTTCACCCGCTGTGTGTATCGCAGGATTGGGTGCAGAGTTCCATTCACCAGGTGTGTGGATCCCAGGATTGGGTTCAGAATCTCATTCACCAGGTGTGTGGATCAGAGGATTGGGTGCAATGTGTCATTCATCAGGTGTGTGGGCCAGAGGATTGGGTGCAGATGCTCGTTCACCAGGTGTGTGGATCAGTGGATTGGGTGCAGAGTCTCGTTCACCAGGTGTGTGGATCAGAGGATTGGGTGCAGACTCTAGTTCAGCAGGCGTGTGGATCGCAGGATTGGGTGCAGAGTCCCATTCATCAGGCATGTGGATCAGAGGATTGGGTGCAGAGTCCCGTTCACCAGGCTTGTGAATCACAGGATTGGGCGCAGAGTCTCGTTCACCAGCTGTGTGGATCAGAGGATTGGGTGCAGACTCCCGTTCACCAGGTTTGTGAATCACAGGATTGGGCGCAGATTCTCGTTCACCAGTTGTGTGGATCAGAGGATTGGGTGCAGAGTCTCGTTCACCAGGTGTGTGGATCAGAGGATTGGGTGCAGAGTCTCCTTCACCAGGTGTGTGCATCACAGGACTGGGTGCAGAGTCTCATTCACCAGGTGTGTGGATCGCAGGATTGGGTGCAGAGTCCCGTTCACCAGTTATGTGGATCAGAGGATTGGGTGCTGTGTCTCGTTCACCGGGTGTGTGGATCAGAGGATTAGGTGCAGAGTCTCGTTCACCAGGCGTGTGTATCGCAGGATTGGGTGCAGATTCTCGTTCACCAGGTGTGTGGATCAGACGATTGGGTGCAGACTCTCGTTCAGCAGGCGTGTGTATCGCAGGATTGGGTGCAGAGTCCCGTTCATCAGGCATGTGGATCAGAGGATTGGGTGCAGAGTCTCGTTCAACAGATGTGTGGATCGTAGGATTGGGTGCAGAGTCTCGTTCACCAGGCGTGTGGATCGCAGGATTGGGTGCAGAATCTCGTTCACCAGGTGTGTGGATCAGACGATTGGGTACAGTGTCTCATTCACCATGTGCGTGGATCAGTTATTGGGTGCAGAGTCCCGTTCACCAGGTTTGTGGATCACAGAATTGGGTGCAGAGTCTCGTTCACCAGGTGTGTGGATTGCAGGATGGGGTGCAGAGTCTAGTTCACCAGGTGTGTGGATCAGAGGATTGGGTGCAGTGTCTCGTTCACCAGGTCTGTGGATCCGAGGAGTGGGTGCAGAGTCCCGTTCCTCAGGTGTGTGGATGAGAGGATTGTGTGAAGATTCTCCTTCACCAGGTGTGTGGATCGCAGGATTGGGTGCAGAGTCTCGTTCAGCAGGTGTGTGATTCGCAGGATGGTTTGCAGACTCCCGTTCCCCAGGTGTGTGGATCACAGCATTGGGTGCAGAGTTCCGTTCACCAGGTGTGTGAATTGCAGGATTGGGTGCTGAGTCTCGTTCACCAGGTTTGTGGATCACAGGATTGGGCGCAGAGTCTCGTTCACCAGGTGTGTCGATCAGAGGATTGGGTGCAGAGTCTCGTTCACCAGGCATGTGGATCGCAGGATAGTTTGCAGATTCTCATTCACCAGTTCTGTGGATCCAAGGATTGGGTGCTCAGTCCCGTTCCCCAGGTGTGTGGATCAGAGGATTGGGTGCAGAGTCTCCTTCACCAGGTGTGTGGATCGCAGGATTGGGTGCAGAGTCTCGTTCACCAGGTGTGTGGATCGCAGGATTGGGTGCAGAGTCTCGTTCACCAGGCGTGTGGATCGCAGGATTTGGTGAAGAGTCCCATTCACCAGGCATTTGGATCGCAGGCTTGGGTGCAGAGTTCCGTTCACCAGGTGTGTGGATCGCAGGATTGGGTGCAGAGTCTCGTTCACCAGGTGTGTGGATTAGAGGATTGGGTGCAAAGTCTCGTTCACCAGTTGTGTTGGTCAGAGGATTGGGTGCAGAGTCCCGTTCACCAGGTGTGTGGATCGCATGATTGGGTGTGGAGTCTCGTTCACCAGGTGTGTGGATCAATGGATTGGGTGCAGAGTCTGGTTCAGCAGGTGTGTGGATCGTAGGATTAGGTGCAGACTCTCATTCACCAGGTGTGTGGATCAGAGGATTGGGTGTAGAGTCCCGTTCACCAGGTGTGTGAATCGCAGGATTGGGTGCAGAGTCTCGTTCACCAGGTGTGTGGATCAGAGGATTGGGTGCAGAGTCCCGTTCACCAGGTGTGTGAATCACAGGATTGGGCACAGAGTCTCGTTCACCAGTTGTGTGGATCACAGGATTGGGTGCAGAGTCTCCTTCACCAGGTGTGTGGATCGCAGGACTGGGTGCAGAGTCTCGTTCACCAGGTGTGTGGATCGCAGGATTGGATGCAGAATCCCATTCACCAGTTTTGTGGATCAGAGGATTGGGTGCAGAGTCCCGTTCTCCAGGTGTGTGGATCAGAGGATTGGGTGCAGAGTCTCCTTCACCAGGTGTGTGCATCGCAGGACTGGGTGCAGAGTCTCGTTCACCAGATGTGTGGATCGCAGGATTGGGTGCAGAGTACAGTACACCAGTTATGTGGATCAGAGAATTGGGTGCAGAGTCTCGTTCACCGGGTGTGTGGATCAGTGGATTAGGTGCAGAGTCTCATTCACCAGGCGTGTGCATTGCACGATTGGGTGCAGGGTCCCGTTCACCCGCTGTGTGTATCGCAGGATTGGGTGCAGAGTTCCGTTCACCAGGTGTGTGGATCCCAGGATTGGGTTCAGAATCTCATTCACCAGGTGTGTGGATCAGAGGATTGGGTGCAATGTCTCGTTCATCAGGTGTGTGGGCCAGAGGATTGGGTGCAGATGCTCGTTCACCAGGTGTGTGGATCAGTGGATTGGGTGCAGAGTCTCGTTCACCAGGTGTGTGGATCAGAGGATTGGGTGCAGACTCTCGTTCAGCAGGCGTGTGAATCGCAGGATTGGGTGCAGAGTCCCATTCATCAGGCATGTGGATCAGAGGATTGGGTGCAGAGTCCCGTTCACCAGGTCTGAGGATCAGTGGATTGGGTGCAGAGTCTCGTTCACCAGCTGTGTGGATCAGAGGATTGGGTGCAGACTCCCGTTCACCAGGTTTGTGAATCACAGGATTGGGCGCAGAGTCTCGTTCACCAGCTGTGTGGATCAGAGGATTGGGTGCAGACTCCCGTTCACCAGGTTTGTGAATCACAGGATTGGGCGCAGAGTCTCGTTCACCAGTTGTGTGGATCAGAGGATTGGGTGCAGAGTCTCCTTCACCAGGTGTGTGCATCAAAGGACTGGGTGCAGAGTCTTATTCACAAGGTGTGTGGATCGCAGGATTGGGTGCAGAGTCCCGTTCACCAGTTATGTGGATCAGAGGATTGGGTGCTGTGTCTCGTTCACCGGGTGTGTGGATCAGAGGATTAGGTGCAGAGTCTCGTTCACCAGGCGTGTGTATCGCAGGATTGGGTGCAGAGTCCCGTTCACCCGCTGTGTGTATCACAGGATTGGGTGCAGAGTTCTGTTCACCAGGTGTGTGGATCGCAGGATGGGGTTCAGAATCTCGTTCACCAGGTGTGTGGATCAGAGGATTGGGTGCAATGTCTTGTTAATCAGGTGTGTGGGTCAGAGGATTGCGTGCAGAGTCTCGTTCACCAGGTGTGAGGATCAGAGGATTGGGTGCAGAGTCTCGTTCAACAGATGTGTGGATCGTAGGATTGGGTGCAGAGTCTCATTCACCAGGCGTGTGGATCGCAGGATTGGGTGCAGAATCTCGTTCACCAGGCGTGTGGATCAGACGATTGGGTACAGTGTCTCATTCACCATGTGCGTGGATCAGTTATTGGGTGCAGAGTCCCGTTCACCGGGTTTGTGGATCACAGAATTGGGTGCAGAGTCTCGTTCACCAGGTGTGTGGATCGCAGGATGGGGTGCAGAGTCTAGTTCACCAGGTGTGTGGATCAGAGGATTGGGTGCAGAGTCTCGTTCACCAAGTGTGTGGATCAGAGGATTGGGTACAGAGCGTCTTTCACCAGGCATGAGGATCAGAGGATTGGGTGCAGTGTCTCGTTCACCAGGCGTGTGGATCAGAGGATTGGGTGCAGAGTCCCGTTCATCAGGCGTGTGGATCGCAGGATAGGGTGCAGCGTCTCGTTCACCAGGTCTGTGGATCCGAGGAGTGGGTGCAGAGTCCCGTTCCTCAGGTGTGTGGATGAGAGGGTTGGGTGCAGAGTCTCCTTCACCAGGTGTGTGGATCGCAGGATTGGGTGCAGAGTCTCGTTCAGCAGGAGTGTGGATCGTAGGATTGTTTGCAGACTCCCGTTCCCCAGGTGTGTGGATCACAGCATTGGGTGCAGAGTTCCGTTCACCAGGTGTGTGGATCAGAGCATTGGGTGCAGAGTCTCGTTCACCAGGCATGTGGATTGCAGGTTTGGGTGCAGACTCTCGTTCACCAGGTGTGTGGATCAGAGGATTGGGTGCAGAGTCTTGTTCACCAGGTGCGTGGATTGCAGGTTTGGGTGCAGACTCTCGTTCACCAGGTGTGTGGATCAGAGGATTGGGTGCAGAGTCCCTTTCACCAGTTGTGTGAATTGCAGGATTGGGTGCAGAGTCTTGTTCACCAGGTGTGTGGATCAGAGGATTGGGTGCAGAGTCCCTTTCACCAGTTGTGTGAATTGCAGGATTGGGTGCAGAGTCTCGTTCACCAGGTGTGTGGATCAGAGGATTGGGTGCAGAGTCTCGTTCACCAGGTGTGTGAATCACAGGATTGGGCGCAGAGTCTCGTTCACCAGGTGTGTCGATCAGAGGATTGGGTGCAGAGTCTCGTTCACCAGGCGTGTGGATCAGAGGATTAGGTGCAGAGTCCCGTTCATCAGGCATGTGGATCGCAGGATAGTTTGCAGATTCTCGTTCACCAGTTCTGTGGATCCAAGGATTGGGTGCAGAGTCCCGTTCCCCAGGTGTGTGGATCAGAGGATTGGGTGCAGAGTCTCCTTCACCAGGTGTGTGGATCGCAGGATTGGGTGCAGAGTCTCGTTCACCAGGTGTGTGGATCGCAGGACTGGGTGCAGAGTCCCGTTCACCAGGTATGTGGCTCAAAGGATTGGGTGCAGAGTCTCGTTCACCAGGTGTGTGGATCAGAGGATTGGGTGCAGAGTCTCGTTCAACAGGCGTGTGGATCGCAGGATTGGGTGAAGAGTCCCATTCACCAGGCATGTGGATCGCAGGTTTGGGTGCAGAGTTCCGTTCACCAGGTGTGTGGATCGCAGGATTGGGTGCAGAGTCTCGTTCACCAGGTGTGTCGATCAGAGGATTGGGTGCAAAGTCTCGTTCACCAGTTGTGTTGGTCAGAGGATTGGGTGCAGAGTCCCATTCAGCAGGTGTGTGGATCGCACGATTGGGTGTGGAGTCTCATTCACCAGTTGTGTGGATCAATGGATTGGGTGCAGAGCCTCGTTCACCAGGTGTGTGGATCATAGGATTAGGTGCAGACTCTCATTCACCAGGTGTGTGGATCAGAGGATTGGGTGCAGAGTCCCATTCACCAGGTGTGTGAATCACAGGATTGGGCGCAGAGTCTTGTTCACCAGTTGTGTGGATCAGAGGATTGGGTGCAGAGTCTCCTTCACCAGGTGAGTGCATCGCAGGACTGGGTGCAGAGTCTCGTTCACCACGTGTGTGGATCGCAGGATTGGGTGCAGAGTACCGTACACCAGTTATGTGGATCAGAGAATTGGGTGCAGAGTCTCGTTCACCGGGTGTGTGGATCAGCGGATTAGGTGCAGAGTCTCATTCACCAGGCGTGTGGATTGCACGATTGGGTGCAGAGTCCCGTTCACCCGCTGTGTGTATCGCAGGATTGGGTGCAGAGTTCCGTTCACCAGGTGTGTGGATCCCAGGATTGGGTTCAGAATCTCATTCACCAGGTGTGTGGATCAGAGGATTGGGTGCAATGTCTCGTTCATCAGGTGTGTGGGCCAGAGGATTGGGTGCAGATGCTCGTTCACCAGGTGTGTGGATCAGTGGATTGGGTGCAGAGTCTCGTTCACCAGGTGTGTGGATCAGAGGATTGGGTGCAGAGTCCCGTTCACCAGGTGTGTGGATAGCAGGATTGGGTGCAGAGTCTCGTTCACCAGGTGTGTAGGTCAGAGGATTGGGTGCAGAGTCCCGTTCACCAGGTTTGTGAATCACAGGATTGGGCGCAGAGTCTCGTTCACCAGGTGTGTGGATCAGAGGATTGGGTGCAGAGTCCCATTCATCAGGTGTGTGAATCACAGGATTGGGCGCAGAGTCTCGTTCACCAGCTGTGTGGATCAGAGGATTGGGTGCAGACTCCCGTTCACCAGGTTTGTGAATCACAGGATTGGGCGCAGAGTCTCGTTCACCAGGTGTGTGGATCAGAGGATTGGGTGCAGAGTCTCCTTCACTAGGTGTGTGGATCGCAGGATTGGGTGCAGAGTCCCATTCACCAGTTATGTGGATCAGAGGATTGGGTGCTGTGTCTCGTTCACCGGGTGTGTGGATCAGAGGATTAGGTGCAGAGTCTCGTTCACCAGGCGTGTGTATCGCAGGATTGGGTGCAGAGTCCCGTTCACCCGCTGTGTGTATCACAGGATTGGGTGCAGAGTTCCGTTCACCAGGTGTGTGGATCGCAGGATGGGGTTCAGAATCTCGTTCACCAGGTGTGTGGATCAGAGGATTGGGTGCAATGTCTCGTTAATCAGGTGTGTGGGTCAGAGGATTGGGTGCAGATTCTCGTTCACCAGGTGTGTGGATCAGACGATTGGGTGCAGACTCTCGTTCAGCAGGCGTGTGTATCGCAGGATTGGATGCAGAGTCCCGTTCATCAGGCATGTGGATCAGAGGATTGGGTGCAGAGTCTCGTTCACCAGGTGTGAGGATCAGGGGATTGGGTGCAGAGTCTCGGGAAAAATAGGGACATTGGCAAAGGAGGAACTGACGCAAATCAATATCTCTAAGGATATGGTGTTAAGGAAGCTAAAGGGATTGAAGGTGGACAAATCCCCAGGGCCTGATAACATGCATCCTAGGGTACTGAAGGAGGTGGCCCTAGAGATAGCGGATGCACTAAGGATGATTTTTCAGAATTCATTAGACTCGGGAACAGTGCCGATGGATTGGAGGGTAGCTAACGTTACCCCACTATTCAAAAAGGGGGGTAGGGAAAAAGCAGGTAATTACAGACCTGTAAGCCTTACATCAGTTGTGGGCAAAATGCTGGAGTCCATCATTAAGGATGAAATAGCGGAGCACTTAGCAAATGGGGACAGGATAGGACAGAGTCAACATGGATTTACAAAGGGTAAATCGTGCTTGACTAATCTATTGGAATTTTTTGAGGGAGTAACTGGTAGAATAGATGGGGGAGAGCCAGTAGATGTGGTGTACCTGGACTTCCAAAAGGCCTTCGATAAGGTCCCACATAAAAGATTAGCATGGAAAATTGAGGCTCATGGGATAAAGGGGAAAGTTTTGGCGTGGATAGGGAACTGGCTGTCAGATAGAAAACAGAGAGTTGGAATAAACGGCTCATTTTCTGAATGGCAGGCAGTAACAAGTGGGGTACCACAGGGATCTGTCCTGGGCCCCCAGCTGTTCACAATTTACATTAATGACCTGGATCAGGGAGTCGGATGCAGCATTTCCAAATTTGCAGACGACACTAAACTAGGAGGGGGGGTGGGCTCAGAGGAAGAGACCAGGAAGCTCCAGAGCGATTTGGACAGACTGGGCGATTGGGCGGATAAATGGCAGATGCACTATAATGTGGACAAGTGCGAAGTTATCCACCTTGGGTGCAGGAACGGGAGGGCAAATTATTATTTAAATGGCAATAGATTGGGAGAGGGGGAAGTACAGAGAGACCTGGGTGTTCTTGTACACCAGTCACTGAAGGCGAGCATGCAGGTGCAACAGGCGGTCAAGAAGGCAAACGGTATGCTGGCCTTCATAGCAAAAGGGTTAGAATACAGGAACAGGGATACCTTGCTGCAGCTGTACAGGGCACTGGTGAGACCACACCTCGAGTACTGTGTACAGTTTTGGTCGCCTCATCTGAGGAAGGATGTTCTTGCCATGGAGGGGGTGCAGCGGCGATTCACCAGGCTGATACCAGGAATGGCGGGAATGACCTATGAGGAGAGACTATGTAGTTTAGGGATGTACACACTGGAGTTTAGAAGATTGAGAGGGGACCTCATAGAAGTGTATAAAATTCTGACAGGTCTAGACAGACTGGATGCAGAAGGAATGTTTCCCTTGGCGGGTGAGAACAGAACTAGAGGACATAATTTAAGGATAAGGGCTAAACCATTTAGGACAGAGATGAGGGGGAATTTCTTCACTCAGAGAGTGGTGAACCTGTGGAACTCATTGCCACAGAGGGCAGTGTACGCCAGCTCATTAAATATATTTAAGAGGGAATTAGATATATTTCTACGGGCAAAAGGGGTTAAGGGTTACGGAGAGAAGGCGGGGACGGGATACTGAATTAAAGGATCAGCCATGATCTCATCGAATGGCGGAGCAGGCACGAAGGGCCGAATGGCCTACTCCTGCTCCTATCTTCTATGTATCTATGTATCTATGTAACAGATGTGTGGATCGTAGGATTGGGTGCAGAGTCTCGTTCACCAGGCGTGTGGATGGCAGGATTGGGTGCAGAATCTCG
Source organism: Somniosus microcephalus (assembly GCF_052327205.1). Taxonomy (NCBI): domain Eukaryota; kingdom Metazoa; phylum Chordata; class Chondrichthyes; order Squaliformes; family Somniosidae; genus Somniosus; species Somniosus microcephalus. Next base: position 168,431,955 of record NC_140988.1, read on the forward strand.
TTCACCAGGCGTGTGGATCAGACGATTGGGTACAGTGTCTCATTCACCATGTGCGTGGATCAGTTATTGGGTGCAGAGTCCCGTTCACCAGGTTTGTGGATCACAGAATTGGGTGCAGAGTCTCGTTCACCAGGTGTGTGGATCGCAGGATTGGGTGCAGAGTCTAGTTCACCAGGTGTGTGGATCAGAGGATTGGGTGCAGAGTCTCGTTCACCAGATGTGTGGATCAGAGGATTGGGTGCAGAGCGTCGTTCACCAGGCATGAGGATCAGAGGATTGGGTGCAGTGTCACGTTCACCAGGCGTGTGGATCAGAGGATTGGGTGCAGAGTCCCGTTCATCAGGCGTGTGGATCGCAGGATAGGGTGCAGAGTCTCGTTCACCAGGTCTGTGGATCCGAGGAGTGGGTGCAGAGTCCCGTTCCTCAGGTGTGTGGATGAGAGGGTTGGGTGCAGAGTCTCCTTCACCAGGTGTGTGGATCGCAGGATTGGGTGCAGAGTCTCGTTCAGCAGGAGTGTGGATCGTAGGATTGTGTGCAGACTCCCGTTCCCCAGGTGTGTGGATCACAGCATTGGGTGCAGAGTCTCGTTCACCAGGCATGTGGATCGCAGGATTGGGTGCAGAGTCTTGTTCGCCAGGTGCGTGGATTGCAGGTTTGGGTGCAGACTCTCGTTCACCAGGTGTGTGGATCACAGGATTGGGTGCAGAGTCTCGTTCACCAGGTGTGTGGATCAGAGGATTGGGTGCAGAGTCCCTTTCACCAGTTGTGTGAATTGCAGGATTGGGTGCAGAGTCCCGTTCACCAGGTGTGTGGATCAGAGGATAGGGTGCAGAGTCCCGTTCACCAGGTGTGTGAATCACAGGATTGGGCGCAGAGTCTCGTTCACCAGGTGTGTCGATCAGAGGATTGGGTGCAGAGTCCCGTTCATCAGGCATGTGGATCGCAGGATAGTTTGCAGATTCTCGTTCACCAGTTCTGTGGATCCAAGGATTGGGTGCAGAGTCCCGTTCCCCAGGTGTGTGGATCAGAGGATTGGGTGCAGAGTCTTGTTCACCAGGTGTGTGGATCGCAGGATTGGGTGCAGAGTCTCGTTCACCAGGTGTGTGGATCGCAGGACTGGGTGCAGAGTCCCGTTCACCAGGTATGTGGCTCAAAGGATTGGGTGCAGAGTCTCGTTCACCAGGTGTGTGGATCAGAGGATTGGGTGCAGAGTCTCGTTCACCAGGTGTGTGGATCGCAGGATTGGGTGAAGAGTCCCATTCACCAGGCATGTGGATCGGAGGATTGGGTGCAGAGTTCCGTTCACCAGGTGTGTGGATTGCAGGATTGGGTGCAGAGTCTCGTTCACCAGGTGTGTGGATCAGAGGATTGGGTGCAAAGTCTCGTTCACCAGTTGTGTTGGTCAGAGGATTGGGTGCAGTGTCCCATTCAGCAGGTGTGTGGATCGCACGATTGGGTGTGGAGTCTCATTCACCAGTTGTGTGGATCAATGGATTGGGTGCAGAGTCTCGTTCACCAGGAGTGTGGATCATCGGATAAGGTGCAGACTCTCATTCACCAGGTGTGTGGATCAGAGGATTGGGTGTAGAGTCCCATTCCCCAGGTGTGTGGATCAGAGGATTGGGTGCAGAGTCCCATTCACCAGGTGTGTCAATCACAGGATTGGGCGCAGAGTCTTGTTCACCAGTTGTGTGGATCAGAGGATTGGGTGCAGAGTCTCCTTCACCAGGTGTGTGGATCGCAGGACTGGGTGCAGAATCTCGTTCACCAGGTGTGTGGATCGCAGGATTGGGTGCAGAATCCCGTTCACCAGTTTTGTGGATCAGAGGATTGGGTGCAGAGTCCCGTTCTCCAGGTGTGTCGATCAGAGGATTGGGTGCAGAGTCTCCTTCACCAGGTGTGTGCATCGCAGGACTGGGTGCAGAGTCTCGTTCACCACGTGTGTGGATCGCAGGATTGGGTGCAGAGTACCGTACACCAGTTATGTGGATCAGAGAATTGGGTGCAGAGTCTCGTTCACCGGGTGTGTGGATCAGCGGATTAGGTACAGAGTCTCGTTCACCAGGCGTGTGGATTGCACAATTGGGTGCAGAGTCCCGTTCACCCGCTGTGAGTATCGCAGGATTGGGTGCAGAGTTCCGTTCACCAGGTGTGTGGATCCCAGGATTGGGTTCAGAATGTCGTTCACCAGGTGTGTGGATCAGTGGATTGGGTGCAGAGTCTCGTTCACCAGGTGTGTGGATCAGAGGATTGGGTGCAGACTCTCGTTCAGCAGGCGCGTGGATCGCAGGATTGGGTGCAGAGTCCCGTTCATCAGGCATGTGGATCAGAGGATTGGGTGCAGAGTCTCGTTCACCAGGTGTGAGGATCAGTGGATTGGGTGCAGAGTCTCGTTAAACAGGCGTGTGGATCGCACAATTGGATGCAGAACCTCGTTCTCCAGGCGTGTGGATCAGAGGATTGGGTACAGAGTCTCGTTCACCATGTGCGTGTATCAGTTATTGGGTACAGAGTCCCGTTCACCAGGTGTGTGGATCAGAGGATTGGGTGCAGAGTCCCGTTCATCAGGCGTGTGGATCGCAGGATAGGATGCAGAGTCTCGTTCACCAGGTCTGTGGATCCGAGGAGTGGGTGCAGAGTCCCGTTCCTCAGGTGTGTGGATGAGAGGGTTGGGTGCAGAGTCTCCTTCACCAGGTGTGTGGATCGCAGGATTGGGTGCAGAGTCTCGTTCAGCAGGAGTGTGGATCGTAGGATTGTTTGCAGACTCCCGTTCCCCAGGTGTGTGGATCAGAGCATTGGGTGCAGAGTCTCGTTCACCAGGCGTGTGGATCAGAGGATTGGGCGCAGACTCTCGTTCACCAGGTGTGTGGATCACAGGATTGGGTGCAGAGTCTCGTTCACCAGGCGTGTGGATCAGAGGATTGGGTGCAGAGTCCCTTTCACCAGGCGTGTGGATCGCAGGATTGGGTGCAGAGTCTTGTTCACCAGGTGCGTGGATTGCAGGTTTGGGTGCAGACTCTCGTTCACCAGGTGTGTGGATCAGAGGATTGGGTGCAGAGTCCCTTTCACCAGTTGTGTGAATTGCAGGATTGGGTGCAGAGTCTCGTTCACCAGGTGTGTGGATCGCAGGACTGGGTGCAGAGTCCCATTCACCAGGTGTGTGAATCACAGGATTGGGCGCAGAGTCTCGTTCACCAGGTGTGTCGATCAGAGGATTGGGTGCAGAGTCTCGTTCACCAGGCGTGTGGATCAGAGGATTAGGTGCAGAGTCCCGTTCATCAGGCATGTGGATCGCAGGATAGTTTGCAGATTCTCGTTCACCAGTTCTGTGGATCCAAGGATTGGGTGCAGAGTCCCGTTCCCCAGGTGTGTGGATCAGAGAATTGGGTGCAGAGTCTCCTTCACCAGGTGTGTGGATCGCAGGATTGGGTGCAGAGTCTCGTTCACCAGGTGTGTGGATCGCAGGACTGGGTGCAGAGTCCCGTTCACCAGGTATGTGGATCAGAGGATTGGGTGCAATGTCTCGTTAATCAGGTGTGTGGGTCAGAGGATTGGGTGCAGAGTCTCGTTCACCAGGTGTGAGGATCAGAGGATTGGGTGCAGAGTCTCGTTCAACAGATGTGTGGATCGTAGGATTGGCTGCAGAGTCTCGTTCACCAGGCGTGTGGATCGCAGGATTGGGTGCAGAATCTCGTTCACCAGGCGTGTGGATCAGACGATTGGGTACAGTGTCTCATTCACCATATGCGTGGATCAGTTATTGGGTGCAGAGTCCCGTTCACCAGGTTTGTGGATCACAGAATTGGGTGCAGAGTCTCGTTCACCAGGTGTGTGGATCAGAGGATTGGGTGCAGAGTCTCGTTCACCAAGTGTGTGGATCAGAGGATTGGGTGCAGAGCGTCTTTCACCAGGCACGAGGATCAGAGGATTGGGTGCAGTGTCTCGTTCACCAGGCGTGTGGATCAGAGGATTGGGTGCAGAGTCCCGTTCATCAGGCGTGTGGATCGCAGGATAGGGTGCAGAGTCTCGTTCACCAGGTCTGTGGATCCGAGGAGTGGGTGCAGAGTCCCGTTCCTCAGGTGTGTGGATGAGAGGGTTGGGTGCAGAGTCTCCTTCACCAGGTGTGTGGATCGCAGGATTGTTTGCAGACTCCCGTTCCCCAGGTGTGTGGATCACAGCATTGGGTGCAGAGTCTCGTTCACCAGGCGTGTGGATCAGAGGATTGGGTGCAGAGTCTTGTTCACCAGGTGCGTGGATTGCAGGTTTGGGTGCAGAATCTCGTTCACCAGGTGTGTGGATCAAAGGATTGGGTGCAGAGTCCCTTTCACCAGTTGTGTGAATCGCAGGATTGGGTGCAGAGTCTCGTTCACCAGGTGTGTGGATCAGAGGATAGGGTGCGGAGTCCCATTCACCAGGTGTGTGAATCACAGGATTGGGCGCAGAGTCTCGTTCACCAGGTGTGTCGATCAGAGGATTGGGTGCAGATTCTCGTTCACCAGGCGTGTGGATCAGAGGATTAGGTGCAGAGTCCCGTTCATCAGGCATGTGGATCGCAGGATAGTTTGCAGATTCTCGTTCACCAGTTCTGTGGATCCAAGGATTGGGTGCAGAGTCCCGTTCCCCAGGTGTGTGGATCAGAGGATTGGGTGCAGAGTCTCCTTCACCAGGTGTGTGGATCGCAGGATTGGGTGCAGAGTCTCGTTCACCAGGTGTGTGGATCGCAGGACTGGGTGCAGAGTCCCGTTCACCAGGTATGTGGCTCAAAGGATTGGGTGCAGAGTCTCGTTCACCAGGTGTGTGGATCAGAGGATTGGGTGCAGAGTCTCGTTCACCAGGCGTGTGGATCGCAGGATTGGGTGAAGAGTCCCATTCACCAGGCATGTGGATCGCAGGTTTGGGTGCAGAGTTCCGTTCACCAGGTGTGTGGATCGCAGGATTGGGTGCAGAGTCTCGTTCACCAGGTGTGTCGATCAGAGGATTGGGTGGAAAGTCTCGTTCACCAGTTGTGTTGGTCAGAGGATTGGGTGCAGAGTCCCATTCAGCAGGTGTGTGGATCGCACGATTGGGTGTGGAGTCTCATTCACCAGTTGTGTGGATCAATGGATTGGGTGCAGAGCCTCGTTCACCAGGTGTGTGGATCATAGGATTAGGTGCAGACTCTCATTCACCAGGTGTGTGGATCAGAGGATTGGGTGCAGAGTCCCATTCACCAGGTGTGTGAATCACAGGATTGGGCGCAGAGTCTTGTTCACCAGTTGTGTGGATCAGAGGATTGGGTGCAGAGTCTCCTTCACCAGGTGTGCGGATCGCAGGACTGGGTGCAGATTCTCGTTCACCAGGTGTGTGGATCGCAGGATTGGGTGCAAAATCCCGTTCACCAGTTTTGTGGATCAGAGGATTGGGTGCAGAGTCCCGTTCTCCAGGTGTGTGGATCAGAGGATTGGGTGCAGAGTCTCCTTCACCAGGTGAGTGCATCGCAGGACTGGGTGCAGAGTCTCCTTCACCACGTGTGTGGATCGCAGGATTGGGTGCAGAGTACCGTACACCAGTTATGTGGATCAGAGAATTGGGTGCAGAGTCTCGTTCACCGGGTGTGTGGATCAGCGGATTAGGTGCAGAGTCTCATTCACCAGGCGTGTGGATTGCACGATTGGGTGCAGAGTCCCGTTCACCCGCTGTGTGTATCGCAGGATTGGGTGCCGAGTTCCGTTCACCAGGTGTGTGGATCCCAGGATTGGGTTCAGAATCTCATTCACCAGGTGTGTGGATCAGAGGATTGGGTGCAATGTCTCGTTCATCAGGTGTGTGGGCCAGAGGATTGGGTGCAGATGCTCGTTCACCAGGTGTGTGGATCAGTGGATTGGGTGCAGAGTCTCGTTCACCAGGTGTGTGGATCAGAGGATTGGGTGCAGAGTCCCGTTCACCAGGTGTGTGGATAGCAGGATTGGGTGCAGTGTCTCGTTCACCAGGTGTGTAGGTCAGAGGATTGGGTGCAGAGTCCCGTTCACCAGGTTTGTGAATCACAGGATTGGGCGCAGAGTCTCGTTCACCAGGTGTGTGGATCAGAGGATTGGGAGCAGACTCCCGTTCACCAGGTTTGTGAATCACAGGATTGGGCGCAGAGTCTCGTTCACCAGCTGTGTGGATCAGAGGATTGGGTGCAGACTCCCGTTCACCAGGTTTGTGAATCACAGGATTGGGCGCAGAGTCTCGTTCACCAGGTGTGTGGATCAGAGGATTGGGTGCAGAGTCTCCTTCACCAGGTGTGTGGATCGCGGGATTGGGTGCAGAGTCCCGTTCACCAGTTATGTGGATCAGAGGATTGGGTGCTGTGTCTTGTTCACCGGGTGTGTGGATCAGAGGATTAGGTGCAGTGTCTCGTTCACCAGGCGTGTGTATCGCAGGATTGGGTGCAGAGTCCCGTTCACCCGCTGTGTGTATCACAGGATTGGGTGCAGAGTTCCGTTCACCAGGTGTGTGGATCGCAGGATGCGGTTCAGAATCTCGTTCACCAGGTGTGTGGATCAGAGGATTGGGTGCAATGTCTCGTTAATCAGGTGTGTGGGTCAGAGGATTGGGTGCAGATTCTCGTTCACCAGGTGTGTGGATCAGACGATTGGGTGCAGACTCTCGTTCAGCAGGCGTGTGTATCGCAGGATTGGGTGCAGAGTCCCATTCATCAGGCATGTGGATCAGAGGATTGGGTGCAGAGTCTCGTTCACCAGGTGTGAGGATCAGGGGATTGGTTGCAGAGTCTCGTTCAACAGATGTGTGGATCGTAGGATTGGGTGCAGAGTCTCGTTCACCAGGTGTGTGGATCGCAGGATGGGGTGCAGAGTCTAGTTCACCAGGTGTGTGGATCAGAGGATTGGGTGCAGAGTGTCGTTCACCAGGCATGAGGATCAGAGGATTGGGTGCAGTGTCACGTTCACCAGGCGTGTGGATCAGAGGATTGGGTGCAGAGTCCCGTTCATCAGGCGTGTGGATCGCAGGATAGGGTGCAGAGTCTCGTTCACCAGGTCTGTGGATCCGAGGAGTGGGTGCAGAGTCCCGTTCCTCAGGTGTGTGGATGAGAGGGTTGGGTGCAGAGTCTCCTTCACCAGGTGTGTGGATCGCAGGATTGGGTGCAGAGTCTCGTTCAGCAGGAGTGTGGATCGTAGGATTGTTTGCAGACTCCCGTTCCCCAGGTGTGTGGATCACAGCATTGGGTGCAGAGTTCCGTTCACCAGGTGTGTGGATCAGAGCATTGGGTGCAGAGTCTCGTTCACCAGGCATGTGGATCGTAGGATTGGGTGCAGAGTCTTGATTCCCAGGCGTGTGGATCAGAGGATTGGGTGCAGAGTCTCGTTCACCAGGTGTGTGGATCACAGGATTGGGTGCAGAGTCTCGTTCACCAGGCGTGTGGATCAGAGGATTGGGTGCAGAGTCCCTTTCACCAGTTGTGTGAATTGCAGGATTGGGTGCAGAGTCTCGTTCACCAGGTGTGTGGATCAGAGGATAGGGTGCAGAGTCCCGTTCACCAGGTGTGTGAATCACAGGATTGGGCGCAGAGTCTCGTTCACCAGGTGTGTCGATCAGAGGATTGGGTGCAGAGACTCGTTCACCAGGCGTGTGGATCAGAGGATTAGGTGCAGAGTCCCGTTCATCAGGCATGTGGATCGCAGGATAGTTTGCAGATTCTCGTTCACCAGTTCTGTGGATCCAAGGATTGGGTGCAGAGTCCCGTTCCCCAGGTGTGTGGATCAGAGGATTGGGTGCAGAGTCTCCTTCACCAGGTGTGTGGATCACAGGATTGGGTGCAGAGTCTCGTTCACCAGGTGTGTGTATCGCAGGACTGGGTGCAGAGTCCCGTTCACCAGGTATGTGGCTCAAAGGATTGGGTGCAGAGTCTCGTTCACCAGGCGTGTGGATCGCAGGATTGGGTGAAGAGTCCCATTCACCAGGCATGTGGATCGAAGGTTTGGGTGCAGAGTTCCGTTCACCAGGTGTGTGGATCGCAGGATTGGGTGCAGAGTCTCGTTCACCAGGTGTGTGGATCAGAGGATTGGGTGCAGAGTCTTGTTCACCAGGTGCGTGGATTGCAGGTTTGAGTGCAGACTCTCGTTCACCAGGTGTGTGGATCAGAGGATTGGGTGCAGAGTCCCTTTCACCAGTTGTGTGAATTGCAGGATTGGGTGCAGAGTCTCGTTCACCAGGTGTGTCGATCAGAGGATTGGGTGCAGAGTCTCGTTCACCAGGCGTGTGGATCAGAGGATTAGGTGCAGAGTCCCGTTCATCAGGCATGTGGATCGCAGGATAGTTTGCAGAGTCCCGTTCCCCAGGTGTGTGGATCAGAGGATTGGGTGCAGAGTCTCCTTCACCAGGTGTGTGGATCGCAGGATTGGGTGCAGAGTCTCGTTCACCAGGTATGTGGCTCAAAGGATTGGGTGCAGAGTCTCGTTCACCAGGTGTGTGGATCAGAGGATTGGGTGCAGAGTCTCGTTCACCAGGCGTGTGGATCGCAGGATTGGGTGAAGAGTCCCATTCACCAGGCATGTGGATCGGAGGTTTGGGTGCAGAGTTCCGTTCACCAGGTGTGTGGATCGCAGGATTGGGTGCAGAGTCTCGTTCACCAGGTGTGTGGATCAGAGGATTGGGTGCAAAGTCTCGTTCACCAGTTGTGTTGGTCAGAGGATTGGGTGCAGTGTCCCATTCCGCAGGTGTGTGGATCGCACGATTGGGTGTGGAGTCTCATTCACCAGTTGTGTGGATCAATGGATTGGGTGCAGAGTCTCGTTCACCAGGTGTGTGGATCATAGGATAAGGTGCAGACTCTCATTCACCAGGTGTGTGGATCAGAGGATTGGGTGCAGAGTCCCATTCACCAGGTGTGTGAATCACAGGATTGGGCGCAGAGTCTTGTTCACCAGTTGTGTGGATCAGAGGATTGGGTGCAGAGTCTCCTTCACCAGGTGTGTGGATCGCAGGACTGGGTGCAGAATCTCGTTCACCAGGTGTGTGGATCGCAGGATTGGGTGCAGAATCCCGTTCACCAGTTTTGTGGATCAGAGGATTGGGTGCAGAGTCCCGTTCTCCAGGTGTGTCGATCAGAGGATTGGGTGCAGAGTCTCCTTCACCAGGTGTGTGCATCGCAGGACTGGGTGCAGAGTCTCGTTCACCACGTGTGTGGATCGCAGGATTGGGTGCAGAGTACCGTACACCAGTTATGTGGATCAGAGAATATGGTGCAGAGTCTCGTTCACCGGGTGTGTGGATCAGCGGATTAGGTACAGAGTCTCGTTCACCAGGCGTGTGGATTGCACAATTGGGTGCAGAGTCCCGTTCACCCGCTGTGAGTATCGCAGGATTGGGTGCAGAGTTCCGTTCACCAGGTGTGTGGATCCCAGGATTGGGTTCAGAATGTCGTTCACCAGGTGTGTGGATCAGTGGATTGGGTGCAGAGTCTCGTTCACCAGGTGTGTGGATCAGAGGATTGGGTGCAGACTCTCGTTCAGCAGGCGCGTGGACCGCAGGATTGGGTGCAGAGTCCCGTTCATCAGGCATGTGGATCAGAGGATTGGGTGCAGAGTCTCGTTCACCAGGTGTGAGGATCAGTGGATTGGGTGCAGAGTCTCGTTAAACAGGCGTGTGGATCGCAGGATTGGATGCAGAACCTCGTTCTCCAGGCGTGTGGATCAGAGGATTGGGTACAGAGTCTCGTTCACCATGTGCGTGTATCAGTTATTGGGTACAGAGTCCCGTTCACCAGGTGTGTGGATCCGAGGAGTGGGTGCAGAGTCCTGTTCCTCAGGTGTGTGGATGAGAGGATTGGGTGCAGAGTCTCCTTCACCAGGTGTGTGGATCACAGCATTGGGTGCAGAGTCTCGTTCACCAGGCATGTGGATTGCAGGTTTGGGTGCAGACTCTCGTTCACCAGGTGTGTGGATCAGAGGATAGGGTGCAGAGTCCCGTTCACCAGGTGTGTGGATCAGAGGATTAAGTGCAGAGTCCCGTTCATCAGGCATGTGGATCGCAGGATAGTTTGCAGATTCTCGTTCACCAGTTCTGTGGATCCAAGGATTGGGTGCAGAGTCCCGTTCCCCAGGTGTGTGGATCAGAGGATTGGGTGCAGAGTCTCCTTCACCAGGTGTGTGGATCGCAGGATTGGGTGCAGAGTCTCGTTCACCAGGTGTGAGGATCAGAGGATTGGGTGCAGAGTCTCGTTCAACAGATGTGTGGATCGTAGGATTGGGTGCAGAGTCTCGTTCACCAGGCGTGTGGATCGCAGGATTGGGTGCAGAATCTCGTTCACCAGGCGTGTGGAACAGACGATTGTGTACAGTGTCTCATTCACCATGTGCGTGGATCAGTTATTGGGTGCAGAGTCCCGTTCATCAGGCATGTGGATCGCAGGATAGTTTGCAGAGTCTCGTTCACCAGGTCTGTGGATCCAAGGATTGGGTGCAGAGTCTCCTTCACCAGGTGTGTGGATCGCAGGATTGGGTGCAGAGTCTCGTTCACCAGGTGTGTGGATCGCAGGACTGGGTGCAGAGTCCCGTACACCAGGTATGTGCATCAGAGCTTTGGGTGCAGAGTCTCCTTCACCAGGTGTGTGGATCGCAGGATTGGGTGCAGTCTCGTTCACCAGGCGTGTGGATCGTAGGATTGTTTGCAGACTCCCGTTCCCCAGGTGTGTGGATCACAGCATTGGGTGCAGAGTCTCGTTCACCAGGCATGTGGATCAGAGGATTGGGTGCAGAGTCTCGTTCACCAGGTGTGTGGATTGCAGGTTTGGGTGCAGACTCTCGTTCACCAGGTGTGTGGATCAGAGGATTGTTTGCAGACTCCCGTTCCCCAGGTGTGTGGATCACAGCATTGGGTGCAGAGTCTCGTTCACCAGGCATGTGGATCAGAGGATTGGGTGCAGAGTCTCGTTCACCAGGTGTGTGGATTGCAGGATTGGGTGCAGAGTCTCGTTCACCAGGTGTGTGGATCAGAGGATTGGGCGCAGACTCTCGTTCACCAGGTGTGTCGATCAGAGGATTGGGTGCAGAGTCTCGTTCACCAGGCGTGTGGATCAGAGGATTAGGTGCAGAGTCCCGTTCATCAGGCATGTGGATCGCAGGATAGTTTGCAGATTCTCGTTCACCAGTTCTGTGGATCCAAGGATTGGGTGCAGAGTCCCGTTCCCCAGGTGTGTGGATCAGAGGATTGGGTGCAGAGTCTCCTTCACCAGGTGTGTGGATCGCAGGATTGGGTGCAGAGTCTCGTTCACCAGGTGTGTGGATCGCAGGACTGGGTGCAGAGTCCCGTTCACCAGGTATGTGGCTCAAAGGATTGGGTGCAGAGTCTCGTTCACCAGGTGTGTGGATCAGAGGATTGGGTGCAGAGTCTCGTTCACCAGGCGTGTGGATCGCAGGATTGGGTGAAGAGTCCCATTCACCAGGCATGTGGATCGGAGGTTTGGGTGCAGAGTTCCGTTCACCAGGTGTGTGGATCGCAGGATTGGGTGCAGAGTCTCGTTCACCAGGTGTGTGGATCAGAGGAATGGGTGCAGAGTCTCGTTCACCAGTTGTGTTGGTCAGAGGATTGGGTGCAGTGTCCCATTCAGCAGGTGTGTGGATCGCACGATTGGGTGTGGAGTCTCATTCACCAGTTGTGTGGATCAATGGATTGGGTGCAGAGTCTCGTTCACCAGTTGTGTGGATCAATGGATTGGGTGCAGACTCTCATTCACCAGGTGTGTGGATCCGAGGATTGGGTGTAGAGTCCCGTTCCCCAGGTGTGTGGATCAGAGGATTGGGTGCAGAGTCTCCTTCACCAGGTGTGTGGATCGCAGGACTGGGTGCAGAATCTCGTTCACCAGGTGTGTGGATCGCAGGATTGGGTGCAGAATCCCGTTCACCAGTTTTGTGGATCAGAGGATTGGGTGCAGAGTCCCGTTCTCCAGTTGTGTCGATCAGAGGATTGGGTGCAGAGTCTCCTTCACCAGGTGTGTGCATCGGAGGACTGGGTGCAGAGTCTCGTTCACCACGTGTGTGGATCGCAGGATTGGGTGCAGAGTACCGTACACCAGTTATGTGGATCAGAGAATTGGGTGCAGAGTCTCGTTCACCGGGTGTGTGGATCAGCGGATTAGGTACAGAGTCTCGTTCACCAGGCGTGTGGATTGCACAATTGGGTGCAGAGTCCCGTTCACCCACTGTGAGTATCGCAGGATTGGGTGCAGAGTTCCGTTCACCAGGTGTGTGGATCCCAGGATTGGGTTCAGAATGTCGTTCACCAGGTGTGTGGATCAGTGGATTGGGTGCAGAGTCTCGTTCATCAGGCATGTGGATCAGAGGATTGGGTGCAGAGTCTCGTTCACCAGGTGTGTGGATCAGAGGATTGGGTGCAGAGTCTCGTTCATCAGGCATGTGGATCAGAGGATTGGGTGCAGAGTCTCGTTCACCAGGTGTGAGGATCAGTGGATTGGGTGCAGAGTCTCGTTAAACAGGCGTGTGGAGCGCAGGATTGGATGCAGAACCTCGTTCTCCAGGCGTGTGGATCAGAGGATTGGGTACAGAGTCTCGTTCACCATGTGCGTGTATCAGTTATTGGGTACAGAGTCCCGTTCACCAGGTGTGTGGATCAGAGGATTGGGTGCAGAGTCCCGTTCATCAGGCGTGTGGATCGCAGGATAGGATGCAGAGTCTCGTTCACCAGGTCTGTGGATCCGAGGAGTGGGTGCAGAGTCCCGTTCCTCAGGTGTGTGGATGAGAGGATTGGGTGCAGAGTCTCCTTCACCAGGTGTGTGGATCACAGCATTGGGTGCAGAGTCTCGTTCACCAGGCATGTGGATCGCAGGATTGGGTGCAGAATCTTGTTCACCAGGTGTGTGGATTGCAGGTTTGGGTGCAGACTCTCGTTCACCAGGTGTGTGGATCAGAGGATAGGGTGCAGAGTCCCGTTCACCAGGTGTGTGAATCACAGGATTGGGTGCAGAGTCTCGTTCACCAGGCGTGTGGATCAGAGGATTAAGTGCAGAGTCCCGTTCATCAGGCATGTGGATCGCAGGATAGTTTGCAGATTCTCGTTCACCAGTTCTGTGGATCCAAGGATTGGGTGCAGAGTCCCGTTCCCCAGGTGTGTGGATCAGAGGATTGGGTGCAGAGTCTCCTTCACCAGGTGTGTGGATCGCAGGTTTGGGTGCAGAGTCTCGTTCACCAGGTGTGTGGATCGCAGGATTGGGTGCAGAGTCCCGTTCACCAGGTATGTGGATCAAAGGATTGGGTGCAGAGTCTCGTTCACCAGGTGTGTGGATCAGAGGATTGGGTGCAGAGTCTCGTTCACCAGGCGTGTGGATCGCAGGATTGGGTGAAGAGTCCCATTCACCAGGCATGTGGATCGCATGTTTGGGTGCAGAGTTCCGTTCACCAGGAGTGTGGATCGCAGGATTGGGTGCAGAGTCTCGTTCACCAGGTGTGTGGATCAGAGGATTGGGTGCAAAGTCTCGTTCACCAGTTGTGTTGGTCAGAGGATTGGGTGCAGAGTCCCGTTCAGCAGGTGGCTGGATCGCACGATTGGGTGTGGAGTCTCATTCACCAGGTGTGTGGATCAATGGATTGGGTGCAGAGTCTCGTTCACCAGTTGTGTGGATCAGAGGATTGGGTCCAGAGTCTCCTTCACCAGGTGTGTGGATCGCAGGACTGGGTCCAGAGTCTCCTTCACCAGGTGTGTGGATCGCAGGATTGGGTGCAGAGTACCGTGCACCAGTTATGTGGATCAGAGAATTGGGTGCAGAGTCTCGTTCACCAGTTGTGTGGATCAGAGGATTGGGTCCAGAGTCTCCTTCACCAGGTGTGTGGACCGCAGGACTGGGTCCAGAGTCTCCTTCACCAGGTGTGTGTATCGCAGGACTGGGTGCAGAGTCCCGTTCACCAGGTATGTGGCTCAAAGGATTGGGTGCAGAGTCTCGTTCACCAGGTGTGTGGATCAGAGGATTGGGTGCAGAGTCTCGTTCACCAGGCGTGTGGATCGCAGGATTGGGTGAAGAGTCCCATTCACCAGGCATGTGGATCGAAGGTTTGGGTGCAGAGTTCCGTTCACCAGGTGTGTGGATCGCAGGATTGGGTGCAGAGTCTCGTTCACCAGGTGTGTGGATCAGAGGATTGGGTGCAGAGTCTTGTTCACCAGGTGCGTGGATTGCAGGTTTGGGTGCAGACTCTCGTTCACCAGGTGTGTGGATCAGAGGATTGGGTGCAGAGTCCCTTTCACCAGTTGTGTGAATTGCAGGATTGGGTGCAGAGTCTCGTTCACCAGGTGTGTCGATCAGAGGATTGGGTGCAGAGTCTCGTTCACCAGGCGTGTGGATCAGAGGATTAGGTGCAGAGTCCCGTTCATCAGGCATGTGGATCGCAGGATAGTTTGCAGATTCTCGTTCACCAGTTCTGTGGATCCAAGGATTGGGTGCAGAGTCCCGTTCCCCAGGTGTGTGGATCAGAGGATTGGGTGCAGAGTCTCCTTCACCAGGTGTGTGGATCGCAGGATTGGGTGCAGAATCCCGTTCACCAGTTTTGTGGATCAGAGGATTGGGTGCAGAGTCCCGTTCTCCAGTTGTGTCGATCAGAGGATTGGGTGCAGAGTCTCCGTTCAGCAGGTGGCTGGATCGCACGATTGGGTGTGGAGTCTCATTCACCAGGTGTGTGGATCAATGGATTGGGTGCCGAGTCTCGTTCACCAGTTGTGTGGATCAGAGGATTGGGTCCAGAGTCTCCTTCACCAGGTGTGTGGATCGCAGGACTGGGTCCAGAGTCTCCTTCACCAGGTGTGTGGATCGCAGGATTGGGTGCAGAGTACCGTGCACCAGTTATGTGGATCAGAGAATTGGGTGCAGAGTCTTGTTCACCGGGTGTGTGGATCAGCGGATTAGGTGCAGAGTCCCGTTCACCCGCTGTGAGTATCGTAGGATTGGGTGCAGAGTTCCGTTCACCAGGTGTGTGGATCAGAGGATTGGGTGCAGAGTCTCGTTAAACAGGCGTGTGGATCGCAGGATTGGATGCAGAACCTCGTTCTCCAGGCGTGTGGATCAGAGGATTGGGTACAGAATCTCGTTCACCATGTGCGTGGATCAGTTATTGGGTACAGAGTCCCGTTCACCAGGTGTGTGGATCGCAAGATTGGGTGCAGAGTCTCGTTCACCAGCTGTGTGGATCAGAGGATTGGGTGCAGAGTCCCGTTCACCAGGTTTGTGAATCACAGGATTGGGTGCAGAGTCCCGTTCATCAGGCGTGTGGATCGCAGGATAGGGTGCAGAGTCTCGTTCACCAGGTCTGTGGATCCGAGGAGTGGGTGCAGAGTCCCGTTCCCCAGGTGTGTGGATGATAGGATTGTGTGCAGTGTCTCCTTCACCAGGTGTGTGGATCGCAGGATTGTGTGCAGAGCTCCGTTCACCAGGTGTCTGCTACAGAGCATTGGGTGCAGAGTCTCGTTCACCAGGCGTGTGGATCGCAGGATTGGGTGCAAAGTCTTTTTCCCCAGGCGTGTGGATCAGAGGATTGGGTGCAGAGCCTTGTTCACCAGGTGTGTGGATTGCAGGATTGGGTGCAGGCTCTCGTTCACCAGGTGTATGGATCAGAGGATTGGGTGCAGAGTCCCGTTCACCAGGTTTGTGAATCACAGGATTGGACGCAGAGCCTCGTTCACCAGTTGTGTGGATCAGAGGATTGGGTGCAGAGTCTCGTTCACCAGGTGTGTGGATCAGAGGATTGGGTGCAGAGTCTCCTTCACCAGGCGTGTGCATCGCATGACTGGGTGCAGAGTGTCATTCACCAGGTGTGTGGATCGCAGGATTGGGTGCAGAGTCCCGTTCACCAGTTATGTGGATCAGAGAATTGGGTGCAGAGTCTTGTTCACCGGGTGTGTGGATCAGCGGATTAGGTGCAGAGTCTCGTTCACCAGGCGTGTGGATTGCACGATTGGGTGCAGAGTCCCGTTCACCCGCTGTGAGTATCGCAGGATTGGGTGCAGAGTTCCTTTCACCAGGTGTGTGGATCAGAGGTTTGGGTGCAGAGTCTCGTTAAACAGGCGTGTGGATCGCAGGATTGGATGCAGAACCTCGTTCTCCAGGCGTGTGGATCAGAGGATTGGGTACAGAGTCTCGTTCACCATGTGCGTGGATCAGTTATTGGGTACAGAGTCCCATTCACCAGGTGTGCGGATCGCAAGATTGGGTGCAGAGTCTCGTTCACCAGCTGTGTGGATCGCAGGATACGATGCAGAGTCTCGTTCACCAGGTCTGTGGATCCGAGGAGTGGGTGCAGAGTCTCGTTCACCAGGTGTGTGGATCAAAGGATTGGGTGCAGAGTCTCCTTCACCAGGTGTGTGCATCGCATGACTGGGTGCAGAGTCTCATTCACCAGGTGTGTGGATCGCAGGATTGGGTGCAGAGTCTCGTTAAACAGGTGTGAGGATCAGTGGATTGGGTGCAGAGTCTCGTTAAACAGGCGTGTGGATCGCAGGATTGGATGCAGAACCTCGTTCTCCAGGCGTGTGGATCAGAGGGTTGGGTACAGAGTCTCGTTCACCATGTGCGTGGATCAGTTATTGGGTACAGAGTCCCGTTCACCAGGTGTGTGGATCGCAAGATTGGGTGCAGAGTCTCGTTCACCAGCTGTGTGGATCAGAGGATTGGGTACAGAGTCCCGTTCACCAGGTTTGTGAATCATAGGATTGGGTGCAGAGTCCCGTTCATCAGGCGTGTGGATCGCAGGATAGGGTGCAGAGTCTCGTTCACCAGGTCTGTGGATCCGAGGAGTGGGTGCAGAGTCCCGTTCCCCAGGTGTGTGGATGATAGGATTGGGTGCAGTGTCTCCTTCACCAGGTGTGTGGATCGCAGGATTGTGTGCAGAGCTCCGTTCACCAGGTGTCTGCTACAGAGCATTGGGTGCAGAGTCTCGTTCACCAGGCGTGTGGATCGCAGGATTGGGTGCAGAGTCTTTTTCCCCAGGCGTGTAGATCAGAGGATTGGGTGCAGAGCCTTGTTCACCAGGTGTGTGGATTGCAGGATTGGGTGCAGGCTCTCGTTCACCAGGTGTATGGATCAGAGGATTGGGTGCAGAGTCCCGTTCACCAGGTTTGTGAATCACAGGATTGGGCGCAGAGCCTCGTTCACCAGTTGTGTGGATCAGAGGATTGGGTGCAGAGTCTCGTTCACCAGGTGTGTGGATCAGAGGATTGGGTGCAGAGTCTCCTTCACCAGGTGTGTGCATCGCATGACTGGGTGCAGAGTCTCATTCACCAGGTGTGTGGATCGCAGGATTGGGTGCAGAGTCCCATTCACCAGTTATGTGGATCAGAGAATTGGGTGCAGAGTCTCGTTCACCGGGTGTGTGGATCAGCGGATTAGGTGCAGAGTCTCGTTCACCAGGCGTGTGGATTGCACGATTGGGTGCAGAGTCCCGTTCACCCGCTGTGAGTATCGCAGGATTGGGTGCAGAGTTCCTTTCACCAGGTGTGTGGATCAGAGGATTGGGTGCAGAGTCTCGTTAAACAGGCGTGTGGATCGCAGGATTGGATGCAGAACCTCGTTCTCCAGGCGTGTGGATCAGAGGATTGGGTACAGAGTCTCGTTCACCATGTGCGTGGATCAGTTATTGGGTACAGAGTCCCGTTCACCAGTTGTGTGGATCGCAAGATTGGGTGCAGAGTCTCGTTCACCAGCTGTGTGGATCGCAGGATACGGTGCAGAGTCTCGTTCACCGGTCGGTGGATCCGAGGAGTGGGTGCAGAGTCTCGTTCACCAGGTGTGTGGATCAAAGGATTGGGTGCAGAGTCTCCTTCACCAGGTGTGTGCATCGCATGACTGGGTGCAGAGTCTCGTTCACCAGTTATGTGGATCAGAGGATTGGGTGCTGTGTCTCGTTCACCGGGTGTGTGGATCAGAGGATTAGGTGCAGAGTCTCGTTCACCAGGCGTGTGTATCGCAGGATTGGGTGCAGAGTCCCGTTCACCCGCTGTGTGTATCAAAGGATTGGGTGCAGAGTTCCGTTCACCAGTTATGTGGATCAGAGGATTGGGTGCTGTGTCTCGTTCACCAGGTGTGTGGATCACTGGTTTGGGTGCAGAGTCTCGTTCACCAGGTGTGTGGATCAGAGGATTGGGTGCAGACTCTCGTTCAGCAGACGTGTGGATCGCAGGATTGGGTGCAACGTCCCGTTCATCAGGCATGTGGATCAGAGGATTGGGTGCAGAGTCTCGTTCACCAGGTGTGAGGATCAGTGGATTGGGCGCAGAGTCTCGTTAAACAGGCGTGTGGTTCGCAGGATTGGATGCAGAACCTCGTTCTCCAGGCGTGTGGATCAGAGGATTGGGTACAGAGTCTCGTTCACCATGTGCGTGGATCAGTTATTGGGTACAGAGTCCCGTTCACCAGGTGTGTGGATCGCAAGATTGGGTGCAGAGTCTCGTTCAAGAGGCGTGTGGATCAGAGGATTGGTGCAGAGTCCCGTTCATCAGGCGTGTGGATCGCAGGATAGGGTGCAGAGTCTCGTTCACCAGGTCTGTGGATCCGAGGAGTGGGTGCAGAGTCCCGTTCCCCAGGTGTGTGGATGATAGGATTGGGTGCAGTGTCTCCTTCACCAGGTGTGTGCTACAGAGCATTGGGTGCAGAGTCTCGTTCACCAGGCGTGTGGATCGCAGGATTGGGTGCAGATTCTTTTTCCCCAGGCGTGTGGATCAGAGGATTGGGTGCAGAGCCTTGTTCACCAGGTGTGTGGATTGCAGGATTGGGTGCAGGCTCTCGTTCACCAGGTGTATGGATCAGAGGATTGGGTGCAGAGTCCCGTTCACCAGGTTTGTGAATCACAGGATTGGGCGCAGAGCCTCGTTCACCAGTTGTGTGGATCAGAGGATTGGGTGCAGAGTCTCGTTCACCAGGTGTGTGGATCAGAGGATTGGGTGCAGAGTCTCGTTCACCAGGCGTGTGGATCAGAGGATTAGGTGCAGTGTCCCCTTCATCAGGCATGTGGATCGCAGGTGTGATGAAATATTCCATTCATCACTCATCAGTATTTCTCTGCCTGTGACTGTGGTTGGTTTCAGTTTCATTTCCATTGTATTGTACTGTGTGTAGGGCTCCGCCCATACCTGGCTCCTATGTAAGCTGGCCCAGCCTGCAGCACATCCAGTACGGCAGACCTCTGGATGGAAGATACATTCTCCTCTGTGTGTTACCTTCTAAGTCAATAAAAGCCTTGTTTTGTTTCGCTAACATCGAGTCTCGGGTTTATTGAGGCACATCAATTTTATTGACTTAATTTTCAACACAATGGATCAACTCTTGAAACCCGAACGTTTGGATTTGGACCAGCATGCTTCGGACGCATCGGCACGCTTTGGACACTGGTTTATGTGTATGGAATTCTTCCTGGACAATTCCGCAGCCGTCAAAGACGCTACGGACGCTGCGAGTATGAAACTCGAAATTCTGCGGAATTGGGTAAGCCACCGGGTTTACCCCCTCATCCAAGACGCCGACACGTACCCGGCCGCCTGCGACATCTTAAAGGCGCATTACCAGCAGCCTACGAATGAGGTGTATGCTAGGCATCTGCTCGCTACTCGCGCACAGCGACCTGGGGAATCGGTGGAGGAGTTCCTAGGCACCCTGAAAACGCTTGGCAAAGACTGCAAGTGCCAAGATGTAAAAGCCGTAGTGTACACTGACGAGCTTGTTCGCGATGCCTTTATCACAGGCCTCAGCTCCACTTACATCCGGCAGAGACTGCTGGAAAAAACGGGATTGGACCTGAAACAGGCTGCGGACACAGCACGATCCCTGGATGTGGCCCAGAGAAACTCGGACGCCTACTCTTCAGCCCGTGCCGTCCACGCCGCCACGTGTGCACCAAGGGCACCGCCATCTTGGAAGGCATCTTCCCCGCCCGGCAGCCCGACACCGTCGGGGCCCCGCTCTCCCCCCAGAAGCCCTACGACAGCCGCGACGCGTCGGGGACCCAACTGCTACTTCTGCGGGCAGCCGAAGCACACCAGAAACCTGTGCCCGGCGAAAGGCACCACCTGCTTTAAGTGCGGTAAGAAGGGGCACTTCAGGAAGGTGTGCAGAGGGAACCCCGCCGGAAAACCCGCCACCGCCGCGTGTGCGCCGTGGGAGCGGCCATCTTGGACGCCATCTTGCCCGACCTCGTGGGGTCCGCCATCTTGTGAGCAGACAGCGTGGACGCCATCTTGTCTCGATCAGGGCCCTACAATGGCATCGGTCACAGTGGACCAGACCAGGCCGCACCCGCTATCCAAATCAATGGTGGACATCGAGGTAAACGGGTGCAGGGTTAAATGTTTAATTGACAGTGGAAGCACGGAGAGTTTTATCCACCCTGAACTGGTACAACAACTCTCCCTAAAGGTGGTCCCTACTCGGGGTACCATCTCCATGGCTGATAAAACCCAGACATCGACCATTATGGGTTACTGCACGGTACAATTGTCCTTTAACGGAACTGTATACGATAATTTTAAAGTATTAATCATGAAGAATCTATGTACGAGCGTGATCTTGGGCCTGGATTTCCAGTGCTACCACTAAAGCATCACGCTCAATTACGGTGGGTCCCAGCCACCCCTCACAGTGTGTGGTCTGGCTACCCTGAAGGTAAAGCCGCCTTTGCTATTCACGAACCTTACCCCTAACTGCCGGCCAATAGCGACCAAAAGCAGGAGGTACAGCTGGGAGGACAGGCGGTTTATCGCGACCGAGGTAGACAGGCTCCTGAAAGAGCGCATTATTGAATGCAGCAATAGCCCGTGGCGCGCCCAAGTGATGGTGGTAAGGGGTAGCGAGAAGAAACGGATGGTGATCGACTATAGCCAAACGATCAACAGGTACACCCAACTAGACGCCTACCCGTTACCCCGCATATCAGAAATGGTGAACCAAATCGCCCAATACCGGGTGTTCTCCACCATCGACCTCAAGTCAGCGTACCACCAGCTCCCTATCAGACCAGAGGACCGCCCGTACACCGCCTTCGAGGCGAACGGACGCCTCTACCAATTCCTCAGAGTCCCCTTTGGGGTGACGAATGGGGTCTCGGTCTTCCAGAGGGAGATGGACCGCATGGTCGATGACCACCACTTGCAGGCAACCTTCCCCTACCTCGACAACATCACCATCTGCGGTCACAACCAGCAGGATCATGACTCGAACCTCGAGAGGTTCCTGAAAACCGCACAAAAACTCAACCTCACCTACAACGAGGACAAGTGCGTTTGCAACACCACGCGCCTCTGCATACTAGGCAGCGTGGTGGAGAATGGGGAAATCGGACCAGACCCCGACCGATTGCGCCCCCTATGGGAGCTGCCCCTGCCCAACACTCCCAAAGCCCTGAAAAGGTGCCTGGGGTTATTTTCTTATTATTCCCAATGGGTCCCCAACTACTCCGACAAAGCCCGCCCCCTCTTGAATGCATCCTCTTTTCCGCTCTCTGCTGAGGCCCATGCCGCCTTCAAAAGCATTAAGCAGGATATTGAGCGGGCCACGCTACAGGCAGTGGACGAGAACACTCCCTTTCAAGTGGAAAGTGATGCGTCTGACTTTGCCTTGGCGGCCACCCTCAACCAGGCGGGGCGGCCCGTAGCTTTCTTCTCGAGGACCCTCCAAGGGCCCGAGATCAGACACTCCTCCGTAGAAAATGAGGCCCAAGCCATCGTGGAGGCAGTGCGCCACTGGCGCCACTACCTAGCCAGCAAACACTTCACCCTTCTTACCGACCAGCGGTCGGTAGCGTTTATGTTCAATAATAAACAGAGGGGGAAGATTAAAAATGATATGATTCTTAGGTGGCGGATCGAGATCTCCACCTTCAATTATGACATCATTTACCGGCCAGGGGCCCTTAACGAATCCCCCGACGCCCTCTCACGAGGGATGTGTGCCAGCGCCACCGGGGATCGGCTACAGACCCTCCACAATGACCTCTGCCACCCAGGGGTCACGCGGCTGTTCCACTTCATAAAGTCCCGCAACTTACCCTACTCGATTGAGGAAGTTCGGTCCCTGACCAGGAACTGTCGCACTTGCGCTGAGTGCAAGCCTCGGTTCTACCGCCCAGATAGAGCCCACTTAATCAAAGCTACACGGCCCTTTGAGCGGCTCAGCTTAGATTTCAAGGGCCCCCTCCCGTCCGTCGACCGCTATGTTTACTTCCTGAACATTGTGGATGAATACTCTCGTTTCCCATTCGCCTTCCCCTGCCCAGACATGACCAGCGCCATGGTCATTAAATGCCTCAACAGCCTGTTCTGCCTGTTCGGTATGCCGAGCTACATCCATACGGATATGGGGGCGTCCTTCATGAGTGAAGAGCTACGCCAGTACATGCTGTCCAAGGGGATCGCCACGAGCCATACCACCAGCTACAACCCCCGGGGTAACGGTCAAGTGGAGCGAGAGAATGGGACAGTATGGAAAGCAGTCACTCTAGCTCTAAGGACCAAAGGCCTCCCTATCTCCCGCTGGCAGGAAGTCCACCCAGATGTGCTCCATTCGATACGGTCGCTATTGTGTACTGCCACTAATGCCACGCCTCATGAGCAAATGTTTGTCTTTCCCCGGAAATCCACCTCAGGCGTATCCATGCCGTCATGGCTCTCCACCCCAGGTCTGGTATTCGTGTGAAGGCATGTGAGGGGCCACAAGACGGACCCTCTCGTGGAGTCAGTGCACCTACTCCACGCCAACCCCCAATACGCGTATGTCCGGCACGCCGACGGAAGGGAGGACACCGTGTCCATAAAAGACGTCGCCCCAGCCGGTAACGACAACAACCACGACAACAGCAGCAACAACGACCACAGCAACTCTTACCCACCCACTACTCTTTCATCACCCCCGGAAGAACATCGACCAACGGTACCCCCACCAACTACCCCTTCAACAACCCTGGCAGCACCCCCAGCAGAGACCCAGGAGGCCACCGGGGACACCCAGCCAACACCCGCGGCACCACAACAGCCATGTTGGTCACAGAGGACTATCAAACCCCCGAACAGACTAAATCTATAGAAGGGGTGAATGTGATGAAATATTCCATTCATCACTCATCAGTATTTCTCTGCCTGTGACTGTGGTTGGTTTCAGTTTCATTTCCATTGTATTGTACTGTGTGTAGGGCTCCGCCCATACCTGGCTCCTATGTAAGCTGGCCCAGCCTGCAGCACATCCAATACGGCAGACCTCTGGATGGAAGATACATTCTCCAATGTGTGTTACCTTCTAAGTCAATAAAAGCCTTGTTTTGTTTCGCTAACATCGAGTCTCGGATTTATTGAGGCACATCAGCAGGATAGTTTGCAGATTCTCGTTCACCAGTTCTGTGGATCCAAGGATTGGATGCAGAGTCCCGTTCCCCAGGTGTGTGGATCAGAGGATTGGGTGCAGAGTCTCCTTCACCAGGTGTGTGGATCAGAGGATTGGGTGCAGAGTCCCGTTCACCAGGTGTGTGAATCACAGGATTGGGCGCAGAGTCTCATTCACCAGGTGTGTGGATCAGAGGATTGGGTGCAGAGTCTCGTTCACCAGGTGTGTGGATCGCAGGATTGGGTGCAGAACCCCGTTCAACAGTTTTGTGGATCAGAGGATTGGGTGCAGAGTCTCCTTCACCAGGTGTGTGCATCGCAGGACTGGGTGCAAAGTCTCATTCACCAGGTGTGTGGATCACAGGATTGGGTGCAGAGTACCGTACACCAGTTACGTGGATCAGAGAATTGGGTGCAGAGTCTCGTTCACCGGGTGTGTGGATCAGCGGATTAGGTGCAGAGTCTCGTTCACCAGGCATGTGGATTGCACGATTGGGTGCAGAGTCCCGTTCACCCGCTGTGAGTATCGCAGGATTGGGTGCAGAGTTCCGTTCACCAGGTGTGTGGATCCCAGGATTGGGTTCAGAATCTCGTTCACCAGGTGTGTGGATCAGAGGATTGGGTGCAATGTCTCGTTCATCAGGTGTGTGGGTCAGAGGATTGGGTGCAGATGCTCGTTCACCAGGTGTGTGGATCAGTGGATTGGGTGCAGAGTCTCGTTCACCAGGTGTGTGGATCAGAGGATTGGGTGCAGACTCTCATTCAGCAGGCGTGTGGATCGCAGGATTGGGTGCAGAGTCCCGTTCATCAGGCATGTGGATCAGAGGATTGGGTGCAGAGTCTCGTTCACTAGGTGTGAGGATCAGTGGATTGGGTCCAGAGTCTCGTTAAACAGGCATGTGGATCGCAGGATTGGATGCAGAACCTCGTTCTCCAGGCGTGTGGATCAGAGGATTGGGTACAGAGTCTCGTTCACCATGTGCGTGGATCAGTTATTGGGTACAGAGTCCCGTTCACCAGGTGTGTGGATCGCAGGATTGGGTGCAGAGTCTCGTTCACCAGGCGTGTGGATCAGAGGATTGGGTGCAGACTCTCGTTCAGCAGGCGTGTGGATCGCAGGATTGGGTGCAGAGTCTCGTTCACCAGGCGTGTGGATCAGAGGATTGGGTGCAGAGTCCCGTTCATCAGGCGTGTGGATCGCAGGATAGGGTGCAGAGTCTTGTTCACCAGGTCTGTGGATCCGAGGAGTGGGTGCAGAGTCCCGTTGCCCAGGTGTGTATCAGAGCATTGGGTGCAGAGTCTCGTTCACCAGGCGTGTGGATCGCAGGATTGAGTGCAGAGTCTTTTTCCCCAGGCGTGTGGATCAGAGGATTGGGTGCAGAGCCTTGTTCACCAGGTGTGTGGATTGCAGGATTGGGTGCAGACTCTCGTTCACCAGGTGTATGGATCAGAGGATTGTGTGCAGAGTCCCTTTCACCAGGTGTGTGAATTGCAGGATTGGGTGCAGAGTCTCGTTCACTAGGTGGGTGGATCAGAGTATAGGGTGCAGAGCCCCGTTCACCAGGTGTGTGAATCGCAGGATTGGGCGCAGAGTCTCGTTCACCAGGTGTGTGGATCAGAGGATTGGCTGCAGAGTCTCATTCTCCAGGTGTGTCGATCAGAGGATTGGGTGCAGAGTCTCGTTCACCAGGTGTGTGGATCGCAGGATTGGGAGCAGACTCCCATTCACCAGGTGTGTGGATCGCAGGATTGGGTGCAGAGTCCCGTTCCCCAGGTGTGTGGATCAGAGGATTTGGTGCAGAGTCTCATTCACCAGGTGTGTGGATCGCAGGATTGGGAGCAGACTCCCATTCACCAGGTGTGTGGATCGCAGGATTGGGCGCAGAGTCTCGTTCACCAGGTGTGTGGATCAGAGGATTGGCTGCAGAGTCTCATTCTCCAGGTGTGTCGATCAGAGGATTGGGTGCAGAGTCTCGTTCACCAGGTGTGTGGGTCGCAGGATTGGGAGCAGACTCCCATTCACCAGGTGTGTGGATCCAAGGATTGGGTGCAGAGTCCCGTTCCCCAGGTGTGTGGATCAGAGGATTTGGTGCAGAGTCTCATTCACCAGGTGTGTGGATCGCAGGATTGGGAGCAGACTCCCATTCACCAGGTGTGTGGATCGCAGGATTGGGTGCAGAGTCCTGTTCACCAGGTATGTGAATCAGAGGATTGGGTGCAGAGTCTCGTTCACCAGTGTGATGAAATATGTCATTCATCAGACTCTGTAGTTAACTGTATACATTGTATTGCCTGCTCCGGTGTTTGTACCTTGTATTTTGTATAGGGCACCGCCCCCTTTCTGTGTCGGCTCCGCCCATACCTGGCCCTACTTAAGACAAGTCCAGGCTTGTCCTGCAGTAGAACAGCAGCACGCCAGGTGAAGCTAGGTGCAGCCACCGGCATCCTTTCTTTGCTAATAAAAGCCTTTGTTTTATTCTGCTAACTTCGAGTCTTGAAGTTATTGAGGCACGTCAATTTTATTAGCAAACCTTTAACGATGGATCAACTTTTGAAACCGGAACGCTTGGACTTGGACCCGCATGCTTCGGATGCATCGGCATGGTTTGGACACTGGTTCCAGTGCTTGGAATTCTTTATGGCCAACTCCGAAGCCGTCACAGCCTCTACAGCCATCGGAGATGTGAAACTCGGGATCCTACAGAATCGGGTAAGCCACCGGGTTTTTCCACTCATACAAGACGCCGCCAGCTACCTGGATGCCTGCAACATCCTAAAGGCCCACTATCAGCGGCCTACCAACGAAGTGTACGCCAGGCACCTGCTTGCTACCTGCACACAGCGACCCGGAGAGTCGCTAGAGGACTTTCTAGTCACCCTAAAAGTGCTTGGCAAAGACTGCAAATGCAAAGACATGAAAGCCACGGTATACACAGATGAGCTGATTCGGGATGCCTTTATCGCAGGCCTTAGCTCTAATTATATCCGGCAGAGACTGCTAGAGAAAACGGGCCTAGATCTGACACAGGCTGTGGACACAGCGCGATCGTTGGATGTGGCTCAGAAGAACTCTGACTCCTACTCGGCAGGCCGCGCAGCCCACGCCGCCTCTGTTTCCCAGCCCGGTAGCCAAACACCGTCGGGGCCCTGCTCTCCACCCAGAAGCCCTACGACCGCCGCGACGCATCGGGGCCCCAAATGCTACTTCTGCGGGCAGCCGAAGCACACCAGGAACTTGTGCCCGGCGAAAGGCACCACCTGCTTTAAGTGCGGTAAGAAGGGGCATTTTGGGAAGGTGTGCAGAGGGAACCCCGCAGGCAAAACCGCCACCGCTGCGTGCGCGCCGTGGGAGCAGCCATCTTGGACGCCACCTTGTCCGACCTCGTGGGGTCCGCCATCTTGTCCCAATCAGGGCCCTACAGTGGCGTCGATCACAGTGGACCAGTCCAGACCGCAGCCACTGTCCAAATCGATGGTGGACATTGAGGTAAACGGGTGCAAGGTTAAATGTTTAATTGACAGCGGGAGCACAGAGAGCTTCATTCACCCTGATCTGGTACAACGACTCTCTCTAACTATAGTCCCTACTCAGGGCAGGAACTCTATGGCCGACAAAACCCAGATATCGACTATTGCGGGTTACTGCGCGGTACGATTGTCCGTTAAAGCCACTGTATATAATAATTTTAAACTGTTAATTATGAAAGATTTATGTGTGAGCGTGATCTTGGGCCTGGATTTTCAGTGCCACCACCAACGCATCACGTTCAATTTCGGTGGGACCCAGCCACCCCTCACAGTGTGCGGCCTGGCTACCCTGAAGGTAAAGCCACCTTCGCTATTCGCGAACCTTACCCCTAACTGCCGGCCAATAGCGACCAAAAGCAGGAGGTACAGCTGGGAGGACAGGTGGTTTATCACGACCGAGGTAGACAGGCTCCTGAAGGAGCGCATTATTGAACGCAGCAACAGCCCGTGGCGCGCCCAAGTGGTGGTGGTGAGGGTTAGCGAGAAGAAGCGGGTGGTGATTGACTATAGTCAAACAGTCAACATCTATACCCAACTAGACGCCTACCCGCTACCCCGCATATCCGAGATGGTGAACCAAATCACCCAATACCGGGTGTTCTCCACCATCGACCTCAAGTCAGCGTACCACCAGCTCCCTATCAGACCAGAGGACCATTCGTACACTGCCTTCGAGGCAAACGGACGCCTCTACCAGTTCCTCAGAGTCCCCTTTGGGGTGACGAATGGGGTCTCGGTCTTTCAGAGGGAGATGGACCGCATGGTCGATGACCACCACTTGCAGGCAACCTTCCCCTACCTCGACAATGTCACCATCTGCGGCCACAACCAACAGGACCACGACTCAAACCTCGCGAGGTTTCTGAAAACCGCACAAAAACTCAACCTCACCTACAACGAGGACAAGTGCGTTTTCAACACCACGTGCCTTTGCATACTTGGCAGCGTGGTGGAGAATGGGGAAATCGGACCAGACCCCGACCGATTGCGCCCCCTACAGGAGCTGCCCCTGCCCAACACTCCCAAAGCCCTGAAAAGGTGCCTGTGGTTATTCTCGTATTATGCCCAATGGGTCCCTAACTACTCCGATAAAGCCCGTCCCCTCTTGAAAGCATCCTCTTTCCCGCTCTCTGCTGAGGCCCATGCTGCCTTCAAAAGCATTATGCAGGATATTGAGCGGGCCACGCTACAGGCAGTGGATGAGAACACTCCCTTTCAAGTGGAAAGTGATGCGTCTGACTTTGCCTTGGCGGCCACCCTCAACCAGGCAGGGCGGCCCGTAGCTTTCTTCTCGAGGACCCTCCAGGCGCCCGAGATCAGACACTCCTCCGTGGAAAAGGAGGCCCAAGCCATCGTGGAGGCAGTGCGCCACTGGCGGCACTACCTAGCCAGCAAACGCTTCACCCTACTTACCGACCAGCAGTCGGTAGCGTTTATGTTCAATAATAAACAGAGGGGGAAGATTAAAAATGATAAGATTCTTAGGTGGCGGATCGAGCTCTCCACCTTCGAGTACGACATCATATACCGGTCGGGGGCCCTTAACGAATCCCCCGACGCCTTCTCACGAGGGATGTGTGCCAACGCCACCGGGGATTGGCGACAGACCCTCCACAACGACCTCTGCCACCCAGGGGTCACACGGCTGTTCCACTTCATAAAGTCCCGCAACTTACCCTACTCGATTGAGGAAGTTCGGTCTCTGACCAGGAACTGCCGCACCCGCGCTGAGTGCAAGCCTCGGTTCTACCGCCCTGATAGAGCCCACCTTATCAAAGCTACACGGCCCTTTGAGCGGCTTAGCTTAGATTTCAAGGGCCCCCTCCCGTCCGTCGACTGCAATGTTTACTTCCTGAACATTGTGGACGAATACTCCCATTTCCCATTCGCCTTCCCCTGCCCAGACATGACCAGCGCCACGGTCATTAAATGCCTCAACAGCCTGTTCTGCCTGTTCGGTATGCCAAGCTATATCCACACGGATAGGGGGGCGGCCTTCATGAGTGAAGAGCTACGCCAGTACATGCTGCCCAAGGGGATTGCCATGAGTCGTACCACCAGCTACAACCCCCGGGGTAACGGTCAGGTGGAGAGAGAGAATGGGACAGTATGGAGGGCAGTCACCCTAACTCTAAGGACCAAGGGCCTCCCTATCTCCCGCTGGCAGGAAGTCCTCCCAGATGTGCTCCACTCAATACGGTCACTATTGTGTACCGCCACTAATGCCGCGCCTCATGAGCTAATGTTTGTGTTTCCCCGGAAATCCACCTCAGGCGTATCCATACCGTCATGGCTCTCCACCCCAGGTCCGGTACTTCTGCAGAAGCATATGAGGGGCCACAAGACGGACCCCCTTGTGGAGCCAGTGCACCTGCTCCATGCCAACCCACAACATGTGTATGTCCGGCACGCCGACGGACGGGAGGACACTGTGTCCATAAAAGACAGTGTGGATCAGAGGATTGGGCGCAGAGTCTCGTTCACCAGTTGTGTGGATCAGAGGATTGGGTACAGAGTCTCGTTCACCAGGTGTGTGGATCAGAGGATTGGGTGCAGATTCTCCTTCACCAGGTGTGTGGATCACAGGACTGGGTGCAGAGTCTCGTTCACCAGGTGTGTGGATCGCAGGATTGGGTGCAGAGTCCCGTTCACCAGTTATGTGGATCAGAGGATTGGGTGCAGAGTCCCGTTCACCGGGTGTGTGGATCAGGGATTGGGTGCAGAGTCTTGTTCACCAGATCTGTGGATCCGAGGAGTGGGTCCAGAGTTCCATTCACCTGGTGTGTGGATCGCAGGGTTGGGTTCAGAATCTCGTTCACCAGGTGTGTGGATCAGAGGATTGGGTGCAATGTCTCGTTCATCAGGTGTGTGGGTCAGAGGATTGGGTGCAGATTCTCGTTCACCCGGTGTGTGGATCAGTGGATTGGGTGCAGAGTCTCATTCACCAGGTGTGTGGATCAGAGGATTGGGTGCAGACTCTCGTTCAGCAGGCGTGTGGATCGCAGGATTGGGTGCAGAGTCCCATTCATCAGGCATGTGGATCAGAGGATTGGGTGCAGAGTCTCGTTCACCAGGTGTGAGGATCAGTGTATTGGGTGCAGAGTCTCATTCAACAGGTGTGTGGATAAGAACATACGAACATAAGAACATAAGAGCATAAGAAATAGGAGCAGGAGTAGGCCAATCGGCCCCTCGAGCCTGCTCCGCCATTCGATAAGATCATGGCTGATCTGATCCTAACCGCCAATCTACTATCACAGAACCATCTCCTGAATCTAACAGAATTAGACACACGAAATAGGAGCAGCATCAAGCTACACGGCCCCTGGGCCCGCTCCACTACCCACAGGGCCATGACCGATCCGAACCTAGACTCATGTCCAAATTCCTGCCCGCTCCCCATAACGCTTTATTCCCTTTACTTCTAGGAAACTGTCGATTTCTGTTTTAAATTTATGTAATGATGTAGCTTCTACAGCTTTTTGGGGCAGCATATTCCATGGACCTACCACCCTCTGAGTGAAGTAGTTCCTCCTCATCTCAGTTTTGAAAGAGCAGCCCCTTATTCTAAGACTATGCCCCCTAGTTCTAGTTTCACCCATCATCAGGAGCATCCTCCCCGCATCCACCCGATCCAACCCCTTCACAATCTTATATGTTTCAATAAGATCGCCTCTCATTCTTCTGAACTCCAATGAGCAGAGTCCCAATCTACTCAACCTCTCCTCATATGTCCACCCCTCATCCCCGGGATTAACCAAGTGAACCTTCTTTGTACTGACTCGAGAGCAAGTATGTCTTTTCTTAAGTATGGACACCAAAACTGTATGCAGTATTCCAGGTGCGGTCTCACCAATACCTTGTACAACTGAAGCAATACCTCCCTATTCTTATATTCTATCCCCTTAGCAATGAAAGCCAACATTCCATTGGCCTTCTTAATCACTTGCTGCACCTGCATACTAACCTTTTGAGTTTCGTGCACCAGGGCCCCCAGATCCCTTTGTACTTCAGGACTTCCCAGTTTCTTGCCATTAAGATAATAACTTGCTCTACGACTTTTCCTGCCAAAGTGCATAACCTCACACTTTCCAGTATTGTATTCCATCTGCCAAATCTCTGCCCATTTACTTAGCCTGTCTATGTCCCCTTGCAGGTTTTTTATGTCCTCCTCACTCATTACTTTCCCTCCCATCTTAGTATCATCTGCAAACTTTGATATGTTACACTCGGTCCCCTCCTCCAAATCGTTAATATAGATTGTAAAGAGTTGGGGACCCAGCACTGACCCCTGTGGAACACCACTTGTTACTGATTGCCAGTCCAAGAATGAACCATTTATCCCAACTCTCTGCCTTCTGTTAGATAGACAATCCTCTATCCATGCCAGAGTATTACCCCCAATCCCGTGATTTTTTATCTTAAGCAATAATCTTTTGTGTGGCACCTTGTCAAATGCCTTTTGGAAGTCTAAATACACTACTTCCACTGGTTCCCCTTTATCCACCCTATATGTTACTTCCTAAAAGAACTCCAACAAATTTGTCAAACATGACTTCCCCTTCATAAAACCATGCTGACTTTGTCCTATTAAATTATGATTATCCAAATGTCCGGTTACTGTCTCCTTAATAATGGACTCCAATATTTTACCTACCACAGATGTTAGGCTAACCGGTCTATAGTTTCCAGCCTTCTGTCTACTGCCCTTTTTAAATAAGGGTGTTACATTAGCAGTTTTCCAGTCTGCCGGGACCTTTGCTAAGTCCAGGGAGGTTTGGAAAATTATTACCAATGCATCGACAATCCCTACCGCCACTTCCCTCAAGACCCTAGGATGTAAGCCATCAGGTCCAGGTGATTTATCCGCCTTGAGTCCCATTATTTTACCGAATACCACTTCCTTAGTGATTTTGATCCTGTTTAGCTCCTCCCCCCCTATAGCGCCCTGTTTGTCCAGTGTTGGGATATTCTTAGTGTCTTCTACTGTAAAGACTGATACAAAATATTCATTCAGTGTTTTTGCCATCTCCATATTTCCCACCATTAATTTCCTGGTCTCATCCTCTAAGGGACCAACATTTACTTTAGCCATCCTTTTTCTTTTTATATAACTATAAAAACTCTTACTATCTGTTTTAATATTTTTTGCTCATTTACTTTCATAATCTATCTTCCCTTTCTTAATCAATCTTTTTGTTATTTTTTGCTGTCTTTTAAAGTTTTCCCAATCCTCTATCCTCCCACTAGATTTGGCTACCTTATATGCCCTTGTTTTTAGTCGAATACTATCCTTAATTTCTTTACTTAGCCACGGATGGCTGTCTTTTCTTTTACACCCTTTTCTTCTCTGTGGAATATATATTTTTTGGAAGTTGTAAAATAACTCCTTAAATGTACACCACTGATCATGTATCGTCTTACCCTTTAATCTATTTTCCCAATCCACTCTACTCAATTCCGCTCGCATACCTTCATAGTCTCCTTTATTCAAGCTTAGCACGCTTGTTTGAGATCCAACCTTCTCACCCTCTAATTGAATATGGAATTCAACCATGTTATGGTCACTCATTCCAAGTGGATCCTTTACTAGGACATTTTTAATTAATCCTGTCTCATTACACAGGACCAGATCTAAGGTTGCTTGCCCCCCTGGTCAGTTCAGTTACATACTGCTCAAGAAACCCATCCCTAATACACTCAATGAACTTGTCCTCAAGGCAGCCCTGCCCAATTTGATTTGTCCAATTAATATGATAGTTAAAATCCCCCATAATTATAGATGCTCCCTTATTACAAGCCTCAACTATTTCCTGATTGATACTCCGTCCAACAGAGTTGCAACTGTTCAGAGGCCTATAGACTACGCCCACTAGTGTTTTTTTCCCCTTATTATTCCTTACCTCCACCCAAACTGTTTCATTATCCTGATCTTTTGACCCAATATCATTTCTCTGTATTACAGTGATTCCTTCCTTTATTAACATAGCCACCCCACCTCCCCTTCCTTCCTGCCTGTCCTTCCTGATCATTAAATAACCTGGTATGTTTAATTCCCAGGCATTGTCACCCTGCAGCCATGTTTCTGTAATGGCCACAAGATCATACCCATATGTAGTTATTTGTGTCATTAACTCGTCTATTTTGTTACGAATGCTACGTGCATTCAGATAGAGAACTTTCAAATATGTTTTGTGACACTTAGTTCCTGCTTTTGCCCTTTTTATTACTTTACCTTTTACTCCATACCTTCTGCCCCTTCCTGACACGCTCTGGTTTTTAATTTCCCCACTGCTACCTAAGTCTATGACCTTCTCTGTTGTCATTTTTATTATTTGCTCTCTAGGAACCTGCCCCCCACTAGTTAGTTTAAAGCCCTCTCTGCAGCCCTAGTTATATGATCCGCCAGGACACTAGTCCCAGCACTGGCCAAGTGAATCCCATCCCAACGGAACAGCTCCCTCCTGCCCCAGTACTGGTGCCAGTGTCCCAGGAAGCAAAACACATTTCTCCCACACCAGTATTTGAGCCATGCATTTAACTCTCTAATTTTATTTGTCCAAGCCAAATTCGCTCATGGCTCAGGTAATAATCCAGAGATTATTACCCTTGAGGTTCTGTTTTTTAATTTGACCCCCAGCTGCTCATACTCCTTTAAAAGAACCGGCTTCCTAGTCCTATCTACGTCGCTTGTACCAACATGGACCATGACAACTGGATCCACCCCCTCCCACTGCAGGATTGGGTGCAGAGTTTTGTTCACCAGGCGCGTGGATCGCAGGATTGGGTGCTGAATCTCATTCACCAGACATGTGGATCAGAGGATTAGGTACAGAGCCTCGTTCACCATGTGCGTGGATCAGTTTTTGGGAACAGAGTCCCGTTCACCAGGTGTGTGGATCGCAGGATTGGGTGCAGAGTCTCGTTCACCAGGTGTGTGGATCGCAGGATGGGGTGCAGAGTATCGTTCACCAGGGGTGTGGATCAGAGGATTGGGTGCAGATTCTCGTTCACCAGGTGTTTGGGTCAGTGGATTGGGTGCAGAGTCTCGTTCACTGGGTGTGTAGATCACAGGATTGGGTGCAGAGTCTCATTCACCAGGTTTTTGGATCAGAGGATTGGCTGCAGAGTCCCGTTCACCAGGTGTGTGAATCGTAGGATTGGGTGGAGAGCCTCGTTCACCAGGTGTGTGAATCACAGGATTGGGTGCAGAATCTCGTTCACCAGGTGTGTGGATCAGAGGATTGGGTGCAGAGTCTCGTTCACCAGGCATGTGGATCAGAGGATTGGGTGCAGAGTCCCATTCATCAGGCGTGTGGATCGCAGGATAGGGTGCAGAGCCTTGTTCACCAGGTCTGTGGATCTGAGGAGTGGGAGCAGAGTCCCGTTCCCCAGGTGTGTGGATGAGCGGATTGGGTGCAGAGTCTCCTTCACCAGGTGTGTGGATCGCAGGATTGGGTGCAGAGTCTCGTTCAGCAGGTGTGTGGATCGCAGGATTGTGTGCAGACTCCCGTTCCCCAGGTGTGTGGATCACAGCATTGGGTGCAGAGTCTCGTTCACCAGGTGTGTGGATCGCAGGATTGGGTGCAGAGTCTTGTACCCCAGGCGTATGGATCAGAGGATTGGGTGCAGAGTCTTGTTCACCAGGTGTGTGGATTGCTGGATTGTGTGCAGACTTTCATTCACCAGGTGTATGGATCAGAGGATTGGGTGCAGAGTCCCTTTCACCAGGTGTGTGAATTGCAGGATTGGGTGCAGGGTCTCGTTCACCAGGTGTGTGGATCAGAGGATAGGGTTCAGAGTCCCGTTCACCAGGTGTGTGGATAGCAGGATTGGGTGCAGATTCTCGCTCACCAGGTGAGAGGATCAGTGTATTGGGTGCAGAGTCTCGTTCAGCAGGTGTGTGGATCACAGGATTGGGTGCAGAGTCTCGCTCACCAGGCGTGTGGATCGCAGGATTGGGTGCAGAATCTCGTTCACCAGGCGTGTGGATCAGAGGATTGGGTACAGAGTCTCGTTCAACAGGTGTGTGGATCACAGGATTGGGTGCAGAGTCTCGCTCACCAGGCGTGTGGAGCGCAGGATTGGGTGCAGAATCTCATTCACCAGGCGTGTGGATCAGAGGATTGGGTACAGAGTCTCGTTCACCATGTGCGTGGATCAGTTATTGGGTACAGAGTCCCGTTCACCAGGTTTGTGGATAGCAGGATTGGGTGCAGAGTCTCGTTCAACAGGTGTGTGGATCAGAGGATAGGGTGCAGAGTCCCGTTCACCAGTTATGTGGATCAGAGGATTGGGTTCAGAGTCCCGTTCACCGGGTGTGTGGATCAGAGGATTGGGTGCAGAGTCCCGTTCACCAGGCATGTGGATCGCAGGTTTGGGTGCAGAGTTCCGTTCACCGGGAGTGTGGATCGCAGGATTGGGTGCAGAGTCTCGTTCTCCAGGTGTGTGGATCAGAGGATTGGGTGCAAAGTCTCGTTCACCAGTTGTGTGGGTCAAAGGATTGGGTGCAGAGTCCCGTTCACCAGGTGTGTGGATCGCAGGATTGGGTGTCGTGTCTCGTTCACTAGGTATGTGGATCAATGGATTGGGTGCAGAGTCTCGTTCACCAGCTGTGTGGATCGCAGGATTAGGTGCAAAGTGTCATTCACCAGTTGTGTGGGTCAGAGGATTGGGTGCAGTGTCCCGTTCACCAGTTGTGTGGATCGCAGGATTAGGTGTGGAGTCTCGTTCACCAGGTGTGTGGATCAACGGATTGGGTTCATAGTCCCGTTCACCAGGTGTGTGAATCGCAGGATTGGTGCAGAGTCTCGTTCACCAGGTGTGTGGATCAGAGGATTGGGTGCAGAGTCCCGTTCACCAGGTTTGTGAAGCACAGGATTGGGCGCAGAGTCTCGTTCACCAGTTGTGTGGATCAGAGGATTGGGTGCAGAGTCTCGTTCACCAGGTGTGTGGATCAGAGGATTGGGTGCAGCATCTTCTTCACCAGGTGTGTGCATCGCAGGACGGGGTGTAGAGTCTCATTCACCAGGTGTGTGGATCGCAGGATTGGGTGAAGAGTCCCATTCGCCAGTTATGTGGATCAGAGGATTGGGTGCAGAATATCGTTCACCGGGTGTGTGGATCAGAGGATTAGATGCAGAGTCTCGTTCACCAGGCGCGTGGATCGCAGGATTGGGTGCAGAGTCCCATTCACCCGCTGTGTGTATCGCAGGATTGGGTACAGAGTTCCGTTCACCAGGTGTGTGGGTCGCAGGATTGGGTTCAGAATCTCTATCACCAGGTGTGTGGATCAGAGGATTGGGTGCAATGTCTCGTTCATCAGGTGTGTGGGTCAGAGGATTGGGTGCAGAATATCGTTCACCGGGTGTGTGGATCAGAGGATTAGATGCAGACTCTCGTTCAGCAGGCGTGTGGATCGCAGGATTGGGTGCAGTCCCATTCATCAGGCATGTGGATCAGAGGAATGGGTGCAGATTCTCGCTCACCAGGTGTGAGGATCAGTGTATTGGGTGCAGAGTCTCGTTCAACAAGTGTGTGGATCACAGGATTGGGTGCAGAGTCTCGCTCACCAGGCAGGTGGATCGCAGGATTGGGTGCAGAATCTCGTTCACCAGGCATGTGGATCAGAGGATTGGGTACAGAGTCTCGTTCACCATGTGCGTGGATCAGTTATTGGGTACAGAGTCCCGTTCACCAGGTGTGTGGATAGCAGGATTGGGTGCAGAGTCTCGTTCAACAGGTGTTTGGATCGCAGGATGGGGTGCAGAGTCTCGTTCACCAGGTGTGTGGATCAGAGGATTGGGTGCAGAGTCTCATTCACCAGGTGTTTGGGTCAGTGGATTGTGTGCAGAGTCTCGTTCACGGGGTGCGTAGATCACAGGATTCGTGGATCAGTTATTGGGTACAGAGTCCCGTTCACCAGGTGTGTGGATAGCAGGATTGGGTGCAGAGTCTCGTTCAACAGGTGTGTGAATCGCAGGATTGGGTGCAGAGTCTTGTTCACCAGGTGTGTGGATCAGAGGATTGGATGCAGAGTCCCGTTCACCAGGTGTGTGAATCACAGGATTGAGCGCAGAGTCTCGTTCACCAGTTGTGTGGATCAGAGGATTGGGTGCAGAGTCTCGTTCTCCAGGTGTGTGGATCAGAGATTGGGTGCAGAGTCTCCTTCACCAGGTGTGTGGATCGCAGGACTGGGTGTCGAGTTTCGTTCACCAGGTGTGTGGATCGCAGGATTGGGTGCAGAGTCCCGTTCACCAGTTATGTGGATCAGAGGATTGGGTGCAGAGTCCCATTCACCGGGTGTGAGTTTCAGAGGATTGGGTGCAGAGTCTTGTTCACCAGGTGTGTGAATCGCAGGATTGGGTGCAGAGTCCAGTTCACCAGGCATGTGGATCACAGGTTTGGTTGCAGAGTTCCGTTCACCAGGTGTGTGGATCGCAGGATTGGGTGCAAAGTCTCGTTCACCAGTTGTGTGGGTCAAAGGATTGGGCGCAGAGACCCATTCACCAGGTGTGTGGATCGCATGATTGGGTGTCGAGTCTCGTTCACCAGGTGTGTGGATCAACGGATTGGGTGCAGAGTCTCGTTCACCAGCTGTGTGGATCGCAGGATCAGGTGCAAAGTCTCGTTCACCAGTTGTGGGGGTCAGAGGATTGGGTGCAGATTCCCGTTCACCAGGTGTGTGGATCGCAGGATTGGGTGAGGAGTCTCGTTCACCAGGTGTGTGGATCAGAGGATTGGGTACAGAGTCTCGCTCACCAGGCAGGTGGATCGCAGGATTGGGTGCAGAATCTCGTTCACCAGGCATGTGGATCAGAGGATTGGGTACAGAGTCTCGTTCACCATGTGCGTGGATCAGTTATTGGGTACAGAGTCCCGTTCACCAGGTTTGTGAAGCACAGGATTGGGCGCAGAGTCTCGTTCACCAGTTGTGTGGATCAGAGGATTGGGTGCAGAGTCTCGTTCACCAGGTGTGTGGATCAGAGGATTGGGTGCAGCATCTTCTTCACCAGGTGTGTGCATCGCAGGACGGGGTGTAGAGTCTCATTCACCAGGTGTGTGGATCGCAGGATTGGGTGAAGAGTCCCATTCGCCAGTTATGTGGATCAGAGGATTGGGTGCAGAATATCGTTCACCGGGTGTGTGGATCAGAGGATTAGATGCAGAGTCTCGTTCACCAGGCGCGTGGATCGCAGGATTGGGTGCAGAGTCCCATTCACCCGCTGTGTGTATCGCAGGATTGGGTACAGAGTTCCGTTCACCAGGTGTGTGGGTCGCAGGATTGGGTTCAGAATCTCTATCACCAGGTGTGTGGATCAGAGGATTGGGTGCAATGTCTCGTTCATCAGGTGTGTGGGTCAGAGGATTGGGTGCAGAATATCGTTCACCGGGTGTGTGGATCAGAGGATTAGATGCAGACTCTCGTTCAGCAGGCGTGTGGATCGCAGGATTGGGTGCAGTCCCATTCATCAGGCATGTGGATCAGAGGAATGGGTGCAGATTCTCGCTCACCAGGTGTGAGGATCAGTGTATTGGGTGCAGAGTCTCGTTCAACAAGTGTGTGGATCACAGGATTGGGTGCAGAGTCTCGCTCACCAGGCAGGTGGATCGCAGGATTGGGTGCAGAATCTCGTTCACCAGGCATGTGGATCAGAGGATTGGGTACAGAGTCTCGTTCACCATGTGCGTGGATCAGTTATTGGGTACAGAGTCCCGTTCACCAGGTGTGTGGATAGCAGGATTGGGTGCAGAGTCTCGTTCAACAGGTGTTTGGATCGCAGGATGGGGTGCAGAGTCTCGTTCACCAGGTGTGTGGATCAGAGGATTGGGTGCAGAGTCTCATTCACCAGGTGTTTGGGTCAGTGGATTGTGTGCAGAGTCTCGTTCACGGGGTGCGTAGATCACAGGATTCGTGGATCAGTTATTGGGTACAGAGTCCCGTTCACCAGGTGTGTGGATAGCAGGATTGGGTGCAGAGTCTCGTTCAACAGGTGTGTGAATCGCAGGATTGGGTGCAGAGTCTTGTTCACCAGGTGTGTGGATCAGAGGATTGGATGCAGAGTCCCGTTCACCAGGTGTGTGAATCACAGGATTGAGCGCAGAGTCTCGTTCACCAGTTGTGTGGATCAGAGGATTGGGTGCAGAGTCTCGTTCTCCAGGTGTGTGGATCAGAGATTGGGTGCAGAGTCTCCTTCACCAGGTGTGTGGATCGCAGGACTGGGTGTCGAGTTTCGTTCACCAGGTGTGTGGATCGCAGGATTGGGTGCAGAGTCCCGTTCACCAGTTATGTGGATCAGAGGATTGGGTGCAGAGTCCCATTCACCGGGTGTGAGTTTCAGAGGATTGGGTGCAGAGTCTTGTTCACCAGGTGTGTGAATCGCAGGATTGGGTGCAGAGTCCAGTTCACCAGGCATGTGGATCACAGGTTTGGTTGCAGAGTTCCGTTCACCAGGTGTGTGGATCGCAGGATTGGGTGCAAAGTCTCGTTCACCAGTTGTGTGGGTCAAAGGATTGGGCGCAGAGACCCATTCACCAGGTGTGTGGATCGCATGATTGGGTGTCGAGTCTCGTTCACCAGGTGTGTGGATCAACGGATTGGGTGCAGAGTCTCGTTCACCAGCTGTGTGGATCGCAGGATCAGGTGCAAAGTCTCGTTCACCAGTTGTGGGGGTCAGAGGATTGGGTGCAGATTCCCGTTCACCAGGTGTGTGGATCGCAGGATTGGGTGAGGAGTCTCGTTCACCAGGTGTGTGGATCAACGGATTGGGTACAGAGTTATGTTCACCAGGTTTGTGAATCACAGGATTGGGCGCAGAGTCTCGCACACCAGTTGTGTGGATCAGAGGATTGGTTGCAGAGTCGTTCACCAGGTGTGTTGATCAGAGGATTGGGTGCAGAGTCTCATTCACCAGGTCTGTGCATCGCAGGACTGGGTGCAGAGTCTCGTTCACCAGGTGTGTGGATCGCAGGATTGGGTGCAGAGTCCCGTTCACCAGTTATGTGGATCAACGGATTGGGTGCAGAGTCTCGTTCACCGGGTGTGTGGATCAGAGGATTAGGTGCAGAGTCTCGTTCACCAGGCGTGTGGATCGCAGGATTGGGTGCAGAGTCCCGTTCACCCGCTGAGTGTATCGCAGGATTGGGTGCAGAGTTCCGTTCACCAGGTCTGTGGATCGCAGGATTGGGTTCAGAATCTCGTTCACCAGGTGTGTGGATCAGAGGATTGGGTACAATGTCTCGTTCATCAGGTGCGTGGGTCGGAGGATTGGGTGCAGATTCTCGTTCACCAGGTGTGTGGATCAGTGTATTGGGTGCAGAGTCTCGTTCACCAGGTGTGTGCATCAGAGGATTGGGTGCAGACTCTCGTTCAGCAGGCGTGTGGATGGCAGGATTGGGTGCAGGGTCCCGTTCATCAGGCATGTCGATCAGAGGATTGGGTACAGTGTCTCGTTCACCATGTGCGTGGATCAGTTATTGGGTACAGAGTCCCGTTCACGAGGTGTGTGGATCGCAGGATTGGGTGCAGAGTCTCGTTCACCAGGTCTGTGGATCACAGGAAGGGGTGCAGAGTTTCGTTCACCAGGTGTGTGGATCAGAGGATTGGGTGCAGAGTCTTGTTCCCCAGGTCTGTGGATTGCAGGACTGGGTGCAGACTCTCGTTCACCAGGTGTATGGATCAGAGGATTGGGTGCAGAGTCCCTTTGAACAGGTGTGTGAATTGCAGGATTGGGTGCAGAGTCTCGTTCACCAAATGTGTGGATCAGAGGATAGGTTGCAGAGTCCCGTTCACCAGGTGTGTGGATCGCAGGATTTGGTGTGGAGACTTGATCAGCAGGTGTGTGGATCAACGGATTGGGTGCAGAGTCTCATTCACCAGGCATGTGGATCGCAGGATTGGGTGCAGAGTCCAGTTCACCAGGCATGTGGATCGCAGGATTGGGTGCAGAGTCTCGTTCACCAGGTGTGTGGATCAGAGGATTGGGTGCAAAGTCTGGATTTAGCAGTTGTGTGGGTCAAAGGATTGGGTGCAGAGTCCCGTTCACCAGGTGTGTGGATCGCAGGACTGGGTGTCGAGTCTCGTTCCCCATGTGTGTGGATCAACGGATTGGGTGCAGAGTCTCGTTCACCAGCTGTGTGGATCGCAGGATCAGGTGCAAAGTCTCGTTCCCCAGTTGTGGGGGTCAGAGGATTGGGTGCAGTTTCCCGTTCACCAGGTGTGTGGATCGCAGGATTGGGTGTGGAGTCTCGTTCATCAGGTGTGTGGATCAACGGATTGGGTTCAGAGTCCCGTTCACCAGGTGTGTGAATCGCAGGACTGGGTGCAGAGTCTCGTTCACCAGGTGTGTGGATAAGAGGATTGGGTTGTAGGGGGTTTCTCTTGCTCTTTCTGGTCTCCTGCCAGGCTTCGTGCAATAATTACCCTTGAGTGGTTCGACCCACTCCCCCTACGGTTCTAGACCTTGGACTTAGGTGCAGAGAACAGTAGTGCAGAGAAAGAACTCAATAGACCAGGTTGAATAGCACGAAATGGATGCTTTTATTTTTAAACAGTTTGAAGCATTACAAAATACATGTCATAGGCACAGATTAAAGTTACTACAATCATGCACAAATTTATGAACTTGACTCTATGGAAATGGGGAACACACGGCACATCGAAAAAGGGGAAACACATTACAATTTCCCTTAACTCCCTCCCCTATACCTAAACTAAGTTTCGACCTGGGGAACTTGGGATCATGCTCACCACTCTCGAAATCACGAGAAAGGGGGTTCGCAGCCTTTTTGGCACCGCTTTCCGTCGTCACGTGGATTTGGAAACTTCTGGCGCAGTCGATATTCTCTCCTCCCTCGAGGCGGTGGGGTAGACCCAGCCTCGATGAGCGCTCGTTAAGGTTGAGATCCGCTAAGTCGATTTGGGTTCATGGAGCAGACCCAGATGCAGGCTATGCACTTGGGAGAATCTTGTGGCCTAGATCGCCAGTCCTCCAGAGGGTTTCTTCTCCGTCGGCCTGGGTTGTCGATGATCTCCCGACCCCAGTACCTGGGCCACCCTCGTCGTCTTCTCGTCGTGGCCGAGCCTTGTTTGGCTGAACACCGGCCACGTTGTCCTTTTTCCGAAACCGTCCGTCTTTAAAAAGACGAAAACGTTTTCATCGATCTGCCGAAGTGGAAGAGGCGCCGATCCGGGCACCGTCCGCCCTTCGTTCGTTCCTCGTAGAAGAAAGTTCTTGGAGAAATGGAAGCCTGAAGTCGCCCAACAAGAAGCCGTGGCAGTGAAGAAGAAGTTGTTCAAGTAACCCGAAGTCCGAAGTAACTTAGATGGACTTTCAATCCATAGTTATACTCTTTTGGGACAGTCTTATCTCCCGCCAAATCATAGTCCTGTCTTTGTATTAATTTTGGCGGGCAGAAATCTCTGCAGGGGCGCTTTGTCTTGTAACGGAGCCGGTGATAACTTAAACTGGCCTTCCTGGCCGATAATGTCTTTCAATGTCTTTTGCATTGTCACCGTGGCTCGGTTCGCATATTGATCGGTCCGGACATTTTCCTTGATGGCTGCTAAACGGTTTTTCCTTTGTACGATAAATGGGTATAAGTGTTTTTACATTGTCCGCCCATATCTTAATGGGCCCCATCCTGTACTTATAATCCATTGAATATGTATGCTGTTGCTCTGAGTTTCGGTTCCCAGAGACTGGCTTTCGTGGGCTCACTGTCTTCAATCCACAAGCCTGTCTGGCTTGCAGTAACAGAAATAAAATGGTTCATAAACTGATCACGGGGCCTGGCGGCCATTTTGTATGCCCTTTTATCAAAGGTTTTTCTGTGCAAGCTTACTTTGGTCAATAAACAGTCTTATTTTATCCAGTTTTCTTGCGTGATTTTTGCTGAAAATTGCGAATCTTACAACCCACACAACTGGTGAACGAGACTTTGCACCCAATCCTCTGATCCACACATCTGGTGAACGAGACTCTGCACCCAATCCTGCGATCCACACACCTGGTGAACGGAACTCTGCAACCAAACCTGTGATCCACATGCCTGCTGAACTGGACTCTGCAACCAATCCTGCGATCCACACGCCTGGTGAACGAGACTCTGCACCCAATCCTCTGAAACACACACCCGGTGAATGGGACTCCGCACCCAATCGTCTGATCCACATAACTGGTGAACGGGACTCTGCACCCAATCCTGCGATCCATACACCTGGTGAACGAGACTCGGCACCCGTCCTGCGATCCACACACCTGGTGAAGGAGACTCTGCACCCAATCCTCTGATCCACACACCTGGTGAACGAGACTCTGCACCAAATCATGTGTTTCACACACCTGGTGAACGGGACTCTGCCCCCAATCCTCTGATCCACACACCTGGTGAACGAGACTCTGCACCCTATCCTCTGATCCACATACCTGGTGAACGGGACTCTGCACCTTATTCTCTGATCCACACACCTGGTGAACGAAACTTTGCACCCAATCCTGCAATTCACACACCTGGTGAAAGGGACTCTGCACCCAATCCTCTGATCCACACACCTGGTGAACGAGACTCTGCACCCAATCCTGCGATTCACACACCTGGTGAACGTGACTCTGCACCCAAACCTCTGATCCATAAACCTGGTGAATGAGACTCAGCACCCAATCCTGTTATCTACACACCCAGTGAACAAGACTCTCCACCCAATCTACTGACCCAAACACCTGGTGAACGAGACTCTGCACCCAATCCTCTGATCCACACACCTGGTGAACGAGACTCTGCACCCAATCCTGCGATCCACACACCTGGTGAACGAAACTCTGCAACCAAACCTGTGATCCACATGCCTGGTGAACTGGACGCTGCACCCAATCCTGCGATCCACACGCCTGGTGAACGAGACTCTGCACCCAATCCGTTGATCCACACACCTGGTGAACGAGTCTCCACATCCAATCCTGCGATCCACGCACCTGGTGAACGGGACTCTGCCCTCAATCCTCTGACCCACACAACTGGTGAACGAGGCTTTGCCCCCAATCCTCTGATCCACACACATGGTGAACGAGACTCTGCACCCAATCCTGCGATCCACACACCTGCTGAACGGAACTCTGGAGCCAAACCTGCGATCCACATGCCTGGTGAACGGGACTCTGCACCCAATCCTCTGATCCACACACCTGGTGTACGAGGCTCTGCACCCAATCCTCTGATCCACATGCCTGGTGAACGAGACTCTGCACCCAATCCTCTGATCCACACACCTGGTGAACGAGATTCTGCGCCCAATCCTGTGCTTCACACACCTGGTGAATGGGACTCTGCACCCAATCCTCTGATCCACACAACTGGTACATAGATACATAGAAGATAGGAGCAGGAGTAGGCCATTCGGCCCTTCGTGCCTGCTCCGCCATTCGATGAGATC
Organism: Somniosus microcephalus; assembly: GCF_052327205.1. NCBI lineage: Eukaryota > Metazoa > Chordata > Chondrichthyes > Squaliformes > Somniosidae > Somniosus > Somniosus microcephalus. The sequence continues at coordinate 168,476,251 of NC_140988.1, forward strand.
ATGGCTGATCCTTTAATTCAGTATCCCGTCCCCGCCTTCTCTCCGTAACCCTTAACCCCTTTTGCCCGTAGAAATATATCTAATTCCCTCTTAAATATATTTAATGAGCTGGCGTACACTGCCCTCTGTGGCAATGAGTTCCACAGGTTCACCACTCTCTGAGTGAAGAAATTCCCCCTCATCTCTGTCCTAAATGGTTTAGCCCTTATCCTTAAATTATGTCCTCTAGTTCTGTTCTCACCCGCCAAGGGAAACATTCCTTCTGCATCCAGTCTGTCTAGACCTGTCAGAATTTTATACACTTCTATGAGGTCCCCTCTCAATCTTCTAAACTCCAGTGTGTACATCCCTAAACTACATAGTCTCTCCTCATAGGTCATTCCCGCCATTCCTGGTATCAGCCTGGTGAATCGCCGCTGCACCCCCTCCATGGCAAGAACATCCTTCCTCAGATGAGGCGACCAAAACTGTACACAGTACTCGAGGTGTGGTCTCACCAGTGCCCTGTACAGCTGCAGCAAGGTATCCCTGTTCCTGTATTCTAACCCTTTTGCTATGAAGGCCAGCATACCGTTTGCCTTCTTGACCGCCTGTTGCACCTGCATGCTCGCCTTCAGTGACTGGTGTACAAGAACACCCAGGTCTCTCTGTACTTCCCCCTCTCCCAATCTATTGCCATTTAAATAATAATTTGCCCTCCCGTTCCTGCACCCAAGGTGGATAACTTCGCACTTGTCCACATTATAGTGCATCTGCCATTTATCCGCCCAATCGCCCAGTCTGTCCAAATCGCTCTGGAGCTTCCTGGTCTCTTCCTCTGAGCCCACCCCCCCTCCTAGTTTAGTGTCGTCTGCAAATTTGGAAATGCTGCATCCGACTCCCTGATCCAGGTCATTAATGTAAATTGTGAACAGCTGGGGGCCCAGGACAGATCCCTGTGGTACCCCACTTGTTACTGCCTGCCATTCAGAAAATGAGCCGTTTATTCCAACTCTCTGTTTTCTATCTGACAGCCAGTTCCCTATCCACGCCAAAACTTTCCCCTTTATCCCATGAGCCTCAATTTTCCATGCTAATCTTTTATGTGGGACCTTATCGAAGGCCTTTTGGAAGTCCAGGTACACCACATCTACTGGCTCTCCCCCATCTATTCTACCAGTTACTCCCTCAAAAAATTCCAATAGATTAGTCAAGCACGATTTACCCTTTGTAAATCCATGTTGACTCTGTCCTATCCTGTCCCCATTTGCTAAGTGCTCCGCTATTTCATCCTTAATGATGGACTCCAGCATTTTGCCCACAACTGATGTAAGGCTTACAGGTCTGTAATTACCTGCTTTTTCCCTACCCCCCTTTTTGAATAGTGGGGTAACGTTAGCTACCCTCCAATCCATCGGCACTGTTCCCGAGTCAAATGAATTCTGAAAAATCATCCTTAGTGCATCCGCTATCTCTAGGGCCACCTCCTTCAGTACCCTAGGATGCATGTTATCAGGCCCTGGGGATTTGTCCACCTTCAATCCCTTTAGCTTCCTTAACACCATATCCTTAGAGATATTGATTTGCGTCAGTTCCTCCTTTGCCAATGTCCCTATTTTTCCCGATATCCCAGGGAGGTTTTTTGTGTCTTCCTTCGTAAAGACTGACCCAAAGTATGCATTTAGTTGATCTGCCATTTCCTTATTTCCCATTATATATTCCCCCGTATCTGACTGCAATGGACCAACTTTGGTTTTCACCAGTCTTTTCCTTTTGATATACTTATAAAAGCTTTTGGAGTTAGTTTTTATATTTTCCGCCAGCTTGTTTTCGTAAGCTATTTTGCCCCTCTTGATTATGCCCTTTGCCCTCCTTTGCTCTATCTTAAACTGTTCCCAATCTTCCGCTCTGGCGCTTTTTTTGGCTATTTTATACGCCCTATCTTTGGATTTTATGCTGTCTCTAATTTCCCCTGTTATCCACGGTTGAGTCACCTTTTTAGATTTCCTTTTATGCCAGATTGGTATAAACAATTTTTGCAATTTTGTCATTCTATCTTTAAATGTTTGCCATTGTTTATCTACCTCCAGTCCTCCCAGGAACGTTGTCCACTCAGACCTACTCAGTTCCCGTCTCATGGCATCATAATTCCCCTTGTTTAAATTCAGGACCTTAGTCTCTGAGTCAATTTCTTCGCTCTCCATTTCGAGTGAGAAATCGATCATGTGAATGAGACTCTGCACCCAATCCTGCGATTCACACACCTGGTGAATGAGACTCTGCACCCAATCCTGTTATCTACACACCCGGTTCACCAGTCGGGACCAGCGGGAGCAGCGAGGAGGAGCTCGGGAGAAAACCCGGCGACCAGCGAGGCCCAAGACCAGTCGGGAGCAGCGTGGTGAGACCGGTATAAAAACCGGAGAGAGGCGAGGCCCGAGACCAGTCGGGACCAGCGGGAGCAGCGAGGAGGAGCTCGGGAGAAAACCCGGCGACCAGCGAGGCCCGAGACCAGTCGGGAGCAGTGTGGTGAGACCGGTATAAAAACCGGAGAGGGGCGAGGCCCGAGACCAGTCGGGAGCAGCGTGGTGAGACCGGTATAAAAACCGGAGAGAGGCGAGGCCCGAGACCAGTCGGGAGCAGCGTGGTGAGACCGGTATAAAAACCGGAGAGAGGCGAGGCCCGAGACCAGTCGGGAGCAGCGTGGTGAGACCGGTATAAAAACCGGAGAGAGGCGAGGCCCGAGACCAGTCGGGAGCAGCGTGGTGAGACCGGTATAAAAACCGGAGAGAGGCGAGGCCCGAGACCAGTCGGGAGCAGCGTGGTGAGACCGGTATAAAAACCGGAGAGAGGCGAGGCCCGAGACCAGTCGGGACCAGCGGGAGCAGCGAGGAGGAGCTCGGGAGAAAACCCGGCGACCAGCGAGGCCTGAGACCAGTCGGGAGCAGCGTGGTGAGACCGGTATAAAAACCGGAGAGAGGCGAGGCCCGAGACCAGTCGGGAGCAGCGTGGTGAGACCGGTATAAAAACCGGAGAGAGGCGAGGCCCGAGACCAGTCGGGAGCAGCGTGGTGAGACAGGTATAAAAACCGGAGAGAGGCGAGGCCCGAGACCAGTCGGGAGCAGCGTGGTGAGACCGGTATAAAAACCGGAGAGAGGCGAGGCCCGAGACCAGTCGGGAGCAGCGTGGTGAGACCGGTATAAAAACCGGAGAGAGGCGAGGCCCGAGACCAGTCGGGAGCAGCGTGGTGAGACCGGTATAAAAACCGGAGAGAGGCGAGGCCCGAGACCAGTCGGGAGCAGCGTGGTGAGACCGGTATAAAAACCGGAGAGAGGCGAGGCATACCAACTCAGCAGCGGGGAGAGTTGTAAAAAGTAATCAGTGTGTGACGTCACCAGGGTGCAGGTAGGTGATTGGTTGGTGAGTATTTCTCTTTTTTCAATACAAGCTTGAATTCTGTGGTGTTAAATTTCTGTGGTGTAGTGGGGATAGTTGGTAAATAAAGCACCCTAGAGCATACCTGTAACTGGGGTATTGAATAAATTTTTTAAAGTAATTAAAGGAGTAAGTCATGGCAGGAGAGTTCAGACCCGTGTTCTGCTCCTCCTGCTCTATGTGGGAAGTCAGGGATGCTGCCAGTGTCCCTGGCGACCATGTGTGCGGGAAATGCATCCAGCTGCAGCTACTTGTAGACCGCATTGTGGCGCTCGAGCTGCGGGTGGATGAATTTTGGAGCGTGCGCGATGCTGAAAGGCTCGTGGATAACACGTTTAGCGAGTTGTGCACGCCTCAGGGTAGGGCAGCACAGGGGGTGACCATCAGGCGGAGCAACAAAGGCAGGCAGGTAGTGCAGGGAACCCCTGCGGACATCCCCCTTTCAAACAAGTATACCGCTTTGGATACTGTTGAGGGGGATGACTCACCAGGGGAAGGCAGCAGCAGCCAACTTCCTGGCACTGGGGGTGCTCCTGCTGCCCAGGAAGGGGGGAAAAAGAGTGGGAGAGCAATAGTGGTAGGGGATTCTATAGTAAGGGGAACAGATAGGCGTTTCTGTGGCCGTAGACGTGAATCCAGAATGGTTTGTTGCCTCCCTGGTGCCAGGGTCAAGGATGTCACTGAGCGGCTGCAGGGCATTCTGGAGGGGGAGGGTGAACAGCCAGTGGTCGTGGTCCACATTGGTACCAACGACGTAGGTAAAAAGAGGGATGAGGTCCTGCAGCAAGAATTTAGGGAGCTAGGTGAAGGATTAAGGAGCAGGACCTCAAAGGTTGTAATCTCTGGATTACTCCCGGTGCCACGTGCTAGTAAGTATAGGAATAGGAAGATAGAACAGATGAATGCGTGGCTAAAGGGATGGTGCAGGGGGGAGGGCTTTAGTTTCCTGGATCACTGGGTCTGCTTCTGGGAAAGGTGGGACTTGTACAAGTCGGACGGTTTACACCTGAACCAGAGGGGAACCAATATCCTTGCGGGGAGGTTTGCTAGCACTGCTGGGGAGGGTTTAAACTAACTTGGCAGGGGGTTGGGGTACAGAGTGGAGCTATAGTAGGGGGTGATTTATGGCCAAATACAGAGGGAAAAACAAGTCAGCTGGGAAGGCAGAGCAAATATGTGAAGGCAAAAGAGAATATGGCAGGGCTGGAAGGCATTTATTTTAATGCAAGGAGTCTTGCAAATAAGGTGGATGAACTGAAGTTGTTGTTGAACACATGGGAGTACGATATTGTTGCTATCACGGAGACATGGTTGAGGGAGGGTCAGGACTGGCAGCTCAATATTCCGGGGCATAGAATCTTCAGGCGAGACAGAGGGGGGTGTAAAAGGGGAGGGGGTGTTGCAATATTAATTAAGGAGTCAATTACGGCTGTAAGGAGGGAAGATATATTAGCGGGTTCCTCTAATGAGGCCATATGGGTAGAACTTAAAAACAAAAAGGGGGCAAGCACTTTGCTGGGAGTGTACTATAGGCCCCCAAACAGTCAGGGGGAGATAGAGGAACAGATATGTAGGCAAATCTCAGAAAAGTGCGAAAATAATAGGGTAATAATCGTGGGGGATTTCAACTTCCCCAATATAAATTGGGACAGTCAGAGTGTGAAAGGCTTAGAGGGTGCAGAATTCTTAAAGTGCATCCAGGAGAGCTTTTTGAGCCAACATGTAGAATGTCCTACAAGAGAGGGGGCGGTACTGGACCTAATTCTGGGGAATGTAGCCGGGCAAGTGGTGGAAGTGTCAGTAGGGGAGCATTTTGGCGACAGTGACCATAATTCGGTGAGATTTAAGGTGGTCACGGAAAAAGACAAAGACGGCCCGGAAATAAGGGTTCTAAATTGGGGGAAGGCCGATTTTAATATGATAAGGCAGGATCTGGCCAAAGTGGACTGGGAGCAGCTGCTTATAGGAAAATCCACATCAAAACAATGGGAGACTTTCAGAAGGGAAATTGAGAGAGTACAACGCCAACATGTTCCTGTAAAGGTCAAGGGTGGGACCAACAAGCAAAGGGAACCTTGGATGACAAGGGAGATACAAAAATGCATTAGAAATAAAAGGGGGGCTTTTGGCAGTTACAAAAGACTAAAGATGGAGGAAGCCCTAGAGGAGTATAAAAAGTGCAGGGGCATACTTAAAAAAGAAGTTAGGAGGGCGAGGAGGGGCCATGAAATAACACTGGCGAGCAAAATAAAGGAAAATCCTAAGATGTTTTATAAGTATATTAAGGGCAAGAGGATAACCAGGGAAAGGGTAGGGCCCATTAGGGACCAAAGTGGCAATCTGTGTGTAGAGCCAGAGGATGTAGGCGGGGTTTTAAATGAATTTTTTGCATCTGTGTTCACTATGGAGAAAGACGATGCAGACATAGAAATCGGGCAAGGGGACTGTGACATACTTGAACATATTAGCATCGAGAGGGAGGAGGTGCTAGCGGTTTTAGCAGGCCGAAAAGTGGATAAATCCCCAGGCCCGGACGAGATGTATCCCAGGCTGCTGTGGGAGGCAAAGGAGGAGATTGCAGGGGCTCTGACACTAATTTTCAGAACCTCTCTGGCCACAGGGGATGTACCAGAGGACTGGAGAACAGCTAACGTAGTACCATTATTCAAGAAGGGTAGCAGGGATAAACCAGGGAATTACAGGCCAGTGAGTCTAACATCTGTGGTGGGGAAATTATTGGAAAAAATTCTGAGGGACAAAATTAATCTCCACTTGGAGAGGCAAGGATTAATCGGGGATAGTCAGCATGGCTTTGTCAAGGGTAAATCATGTCTGACAAATCTGATCGAATTTTTCGAGGGGGTGACTAGTGGGGTGGATGAGGGAAATGCTGTGGATGTGGTTTACATGGACTTCAGTAAAGCTTTTGACAAAGTCCCGCATAGGAGACTGGTTAAGAAGGTAAGAGCCCATGGGATCCAGGGTGCCTTGGCGCGTTGGATCCTAAACTGGCTGAGTGGCAGGAGGCAGAGGGTGATGGTTGAAGGTTGCTTTTGTGACTGGAAGCCTGTGTCCAGTGGGGTACCTCAGGGATCGGTGCTGGGTCCCTTGTTGTTCGTGATCTACATAAATGATTTGGATGAGAATGTAAAAGGTATGATCAGTAAGTTCGCAGATGACACGAAAATTGGTGGGGTGGTAAATTTTGAGGAGGAAAGCCTCCGGCTACAGGACGATATAAACGGGTTGATCAGATGGGCGGAAAAGTGGCAAATGGAATTTAACCCTGAAAAGTGCGAGGTGATGCATTTTGGACGGACAAATAAGGCAAGGGAATACACAATGAGTGGTAGGACCCTAGGAAGTACAGAGGGTCAGAGGGACCTTGGTGTACATGTACATAGATCCCTGAAGGCAGCGGAGCAGGTAGATAAGGTGGTTAAAAAGGCATATGGGATACTTGCCTTCATTAGCCGAGGCATAGAATATAAGAGCAGGGAGGTTATGATGGAGCTGTACAAAACGCTGGTGAGGCCACAGCTGGAGTACTGTGTGCAGTTCTGGTCGCCTCACTATAGGAAGGATGTGATTGCTTTGGAGAGGGTGCAGAGAAGATTCACCAGGATGTTACCTGGGATGGAGCGCCTCAGCTATGAAGAGAGGCTGGACAGGCTGGGGTTGTTTTCCTTGGAGCAGAGAAGGCTGAGGGGGGACCTGATTGAGGTGTACAAAATGATGAGGGGCATAGATAGGGTAGATAAAGAGGAACTTTTCCCCTTAGTGGGGGGGTCAATAACAAGGGGGCATAGATTCAGGGTAAGGGGCAGGAGATTTGGAGGGGATTTGAGGAGGAACTTTTTCACCCAGAGGGTGGTTGGAATGTGGAACTCAATGCCTGAAAGGGTGGTAGAGGCAGGAACCCTCACAACATTCAAGAAGCATTTGGATGAGCACTTGAAATGCCATTGCATAAAAGGCTATGGACCAAATGCTGGAAAATGGGATTAGACTGGACAGGGATGGATGGGCGGCGCAGACACGATGGGCCGAAGGGCCTCTTTCTGTGCTGTAAAACTCTATGACTCTATGACTCTGTGACTCTGCACCCAATCCTCTGATCCACACACCTGGTTAACGAGACTCTGCACCCCATCCTGTGATCCACACACCTGGTGAACGAGACACTGCACCCAATCCTCTGATCCACACACCTGGTGAGCGAGATTCTGCGCCCAATCCTGTGATTCACACACCTGGTGAATGGGACTCTGCACCCAATCCTGCGATTCACACACCTGGTGAACGTGACTCTGCACCAATCCTCTGATCCATAAACCTGGTGAATGAGACTCTGCACCCAATCCTGTTATCTACACACCCGGTGAACGAGACTCTGCACCCAATCTACTGACCCAAAAACCTGGTGAACGAGACTCTGCACCCAATCCTCTGATCCACACACCTGGTGAACGAGACTCTGCACCCAATCCTGCGATCCACACACCTGGTGAACGGGACTCTGTACCCAATAACTGATCCACGCACATGGTGAACGAGACTCTGCACCCATTCCTCTGATCCACATGCCTGGTGAACGAGACTCTGCAGCCAATCCTCTGATCCACACACCTGGTGAGCGAGATTCTGCGCCCAATCCTGTGATTCACACACCTGGTGAATGGGACTCTGCACCCAATCCTGCGATTCACACACCTGGTGAACGGGACTCTGCACCCAATCCTCTGATCCAAAAACCTGGTGAAGGAGACTCTGCACCCAATCCTGTTATCTACACACCCGGTGAACGAGGCTCTGCACCCAATCTACTGACCCAAACACCTGGTGAACGAGAGTCTGCACCCAATCCTCTGATCCACACACCTGGTGAACGAAACTCTGCACACAATACACTGATCCACACACCTGGTGAACGAGAATCTGCACCCAATCCTCTGACCCACACTCCTGATGAACGAGACATTGTACCCAATCCTCTGATCCACACACCTGGTGAACGAGATTCTGAACCCAATCCTGCGATCCACAGACCTGGTGAATGGAACTCTGCACCCAAACCTGCGATACAGTCAGCGGGTGAACGGGACTCTGCACCCAATCCTGCGATCCACACGCCTGGTGAACGAGACTCTGCACCTAATCCTCTGATCCACACACCTGGTGAACGAGACTCTGTACCCAATCCTTTGATCCACATAACTGGTGAACGGGACTCTGCACCCAATCCTGCGATCCACACACCTGGTGAATGAGACTCTGCACCCAATCCTGCGATGCACACACCTGGTGAAGGAGATTCTGCAACCAATCCTCTGATCCACACAACTGGTGTATGAGACTCTGCGCCCAATCCTGTGATTCACAAACCTGGTGAACGGGACTCTGCACCCAAACCTCTGATCCACACACCTGGTGAACAAGACTCTGCACCCAATCCTGCGATTCACACACCTGGTGAACGGGACTCTGAACCCAATCCGTTGATCCACACACCTGGTGAACGAGACTCCACACCCAATCCTGCGATCCACACACCTGGTGAACGGGAATCTGCACCCAATCCTCTGACCCCCACAACTGGTGAACGAGACTTTGCACCTGATCCTGCGATCCACACAGCTGGTGAACGAGACTCTGCACCCAATCCGTTGATCCACACACCTGGTGAACGAGGCTCGACATACAATCCTGCGATCCACACACCTGGTGAACGAGAGTCGACACCCAATCCTGCGATCCACACACCTGGTGAACGGGACTCTGCACCCAAACCTTTGACCCACACAACTGGTGAACGAGACTTTGCACCAAATCCTCTGATCCACACACCTGGTGAACGAGACTCTGCACCCAATCCTGCGATCCACACACCTGGTGAACGGAACTCTGCAACCAAACCTATGATCCACATGCCTGGTGAACTGGATGCTGCACCCAATCCTGCGATCCACACGCCTGGTGAACGAGACTCTGCACCCAATCCGTTGATCCACACACCTGGTGAACGAGTCTCCACATCCAATCCTGTGATCCACGCAGCTGGTGAACGGGACTCTGCACTCAATCCTCTGACACACAACTGGTGAACGAGACTTTGCACCCAATCCTGCAATCCACACACCTGGTGAACAAGACTCTGCACCCAATGCTCTGATCCACACACCTGGGGAACGGGACTCTGCACCCACTCTTTGGACCCACAGACCTGGTGAACGAGCCTCTGCACCCAATCCTCTGATCCACATGCCTGGTGAACGAGACTCTGCGCCCAATTCTGTGATTCACACACCTGGTGAACGGGACTCTGCACCCAATCCTCTGATCCACACACCTGGTGAACGAGACTCTGCACCCAAACCTGCGATTCACACACCTGGTGAATGGGACTCTGCACCCAATCCTCTGATCCAAAAACCTGGTGAATGAGACTCTGCACCCAATCCTGTTATCTACACACCCGGTGAACGAGACACTGCACCCAATCCACTGACACAAACACCTGGTGAACGAGACTCTGCACCCAATCCTCTGATCCACACACCTGATGAACGGGACTCTGCACCAATCCTGCGATCCACATGTCTGTTGAACGAAAGTCTGCTCCCAATCCTCTGATCCACACACCTGGTGAACGAGACTCTGCACCCAATACACTGATCCACACACCTGGTGAGCGAGAATCGGAACCCAATCCTCTGACCCACACACCTGATGAACGAGACATTGTACCCAATCCTCTGATCCACACACCTGATGAACGAGATTCTGAACCCAATCCTGCGATCCACACGCCTGGTGAACGAGACTCTGCACCTAATCCTCTGATCCACACACCTGATGAACGAGACATTGTACCCAATCCTCTGATCCACACACCTGGTGAACGAGATTCTGAACCCAATCTTGCGATCCACAGACCTGGTGAACGGAACTCTGCACCCAATCCTGCGATACACTCAGCGGGTGAACGGGACTCTGCACCCAATCCTGCGATCCACACGCCTGGTGAACGAGACTCTGCACCTAATCCTCTGATCCACACACCCGGTGAACGAGACTCTGTACCCAATCCTCTGATCCACATAACTGGTGAACGGGACTCTGCACCCAATCCTGCGATCCACACACCTGGTGAACGAGACTCTGCACCCAATCCTGCGATGCACACACCTGGTGAAGGAGACTCTGCAACCAATCCTCTGATCCACACACCTGGTGTACGAGACTCTGCACCCAATACACTGATACACACACCTGGTGAACGAGAATCTGCACCCAATCCTCTGATCCACACACCTGGTGAACGAGACTCTGCACCCAATACACTGATCCACACACCTGGTGAATGAGAATCTGCACCCAATCCTCTGCCCACACACCTGATGAACGAGACATTGTTCCCAATCCTCTGATCCACACACCTGGTGAACGAGTCTCCACATCCAATCCTGCGATCCACGCAGCTGGTGAACGGGACTCTGCACTCAATCCTCTGACCCACACAACTGGTGAACGAGACTTTGCACCCAATCCTCTGATCCACAAACATGGTGAACGAGACTCTGCACCCAATCCTGCGATCCACGCACCTGCTGAACGGAACTCTGGAGCCAAACCTGCGATCCACATGCCTGGTGAATGGGACTCGGCACCCAATCCTCTGATCCACACACCTGGTGTACGAGACTCTGCACCCAATCCTCTGATCGACACACCTGGTGAACGAGATTCTGCACCCAATCCTGCGATGCACACACCTGGTGAAGTAGACTCTGCACCCAATCCTCTGATCAACACACCTGGTGAACGAGACTCTGCAACCAATCCTCTGATCCACACAACTGGTGTACGAGACTCTGCGCACAATCCAGTGATTCACAAACCTGGTGAACGGGACTCTGCACCCAAACCACTGATCCACACACCTCGTGAACGAGACTCTGCACCCAATCCTCTGATCCACACGCCTGGTGAACGAGACTCTGAACCCAATCCTCTGATCGACACACCTGGTGAACGAGATTCTGCACCCAATCCTGCGATGCACACACCTGGTGAAGTAGACTCTGCACCCAATCCTCTGATCAACACACCTGGTGAACGAGACTCTGCAACCAATCCTCTGATCCACACAACTGGTGTACGAGACTCTGCGCCCAATCCTGTGATTCACAAACCTGGTGAACGGGACTCTGCACCCAAACCTCTGATCCACACACCTCGTGAACGAGACTCTGCACCCAATCCTGCGATTCACACACCTGGTGAATGGGACTCTGAACCCAATCCGTTGATCCACACACCTGGTGAACGAGATTCCACACCCAATCCTGCGATCCACACACCTGGTGAACGGAAATCAGCACCCAATCCTCTGACCCCCACAACTGGTGAACGAGACTTTGCACCTGATCCTGCGATCCACACAACTGGTGAACGAGATTCTGCACCCAATCCGTTGATCCACACACCTGGTGAACGAGACTCGACACCCAAACATGCGATCCACACACCTGGTGAACGGGACTCTGCACCCAATCCTCTGACCCACACAACTGGTGAACGAGACTTTGCACCCAATCCTCTGATCCACACACCTGGTGAACGAGACTCTGCACCCAATCCTGCAATCCACACACCTGGTGAACGGAACTCTGCAACCAAACCTGTGATCCACATGCCTGGTGAACTGGACTCTGCACCCAATCCTGCGATCCACACGCCTGGTGAATGAGACTCTGCACCCAATCCGTTGATCCACACACCTGGTGAACGAGTCTCCACACCCAATCCTGCGATCCACACACCTGGTGAACGGGACTCTGCACTCAATCCTCTGACCCACACAACTGGTGAATGAGACTTTGCACCCAATCCTCTGATCCACACACCTGGTGAACGAGACTCTGCACCCAATCCTGCGATCCACACACCTGGCGAACGGAACTCTGGAGCCAAACCTGCGATCCACATGCCTGGTGAATGGGACTCTGCACCCAATCCTCTGATCCACACACCTGGTGTACGAGACTCTGCACCCAATCCTCTGATCCACACGCCTGGTGAATGGGACTCTGCAGCCAATCCTGCGATCCACACACCTGGTGAACGAGACTCTGCACCCAATCCTGCGATTCACAATCCTGGTGAACGGGACTCTGCAGCCAATCCTGTGATCCACATACCTGGTGAACGAGACTCTGCGCCCAATCCTGCGATTCACACACCTGGTGAACGGGACTCTGCAACCTATCCTCTGATCCACCAAGCTGGTGAACGAGACTCTGCACCCAATCCTGCAATTCACACACCTGGTGAAAGGGACTCTGCACCCAATCCTCTGATTCACACACCTGGTGAACGAGAGTCTGCACCCAATCCTGCTATCCACACACCTGGTGAACAAGACTCTGCACCCAATCCTCTGATCCACACGCCTGGTGAACAAGACTCTGCACCCAATCCTGCGATTCACAGACCTGGTGAACGAGCCTCTGCGCCCAATTCTGTGATTCACACACCTGGTGAACGGGACTCTGCACCCAATCCTCTGATCCACACACCTGGTGAACGAGACTCTGCACCCAATCCTGCGATTCACACACCTGGTGAACGGGACTCTGCACCCAATCCACTGACCCAAACACCTGGTGAACGAGACTCTGCACCCAATCCTCTGATCCACACACCTGATGAATGGGACTCTGCACCCAATCCTGCGATCCACACGTCTGTTGAACGAGAGTCTGCACCCAATCCTCTGATCCACACACCTGGTGAACGAGACTCTGCACCCAATACACTGATCCACACACCTGGTGAACGAGAATCTGCACCCAATCCTCTGACCCACACACCTGATGAACGAGACATTGTACCCAATCCTCTGATCCACACACCTGGTGAAAGAGATTCTGAACCCAATCCTGCGATCCACAGACCTGGTGAACGGAACTCTGCACCCAATCCTGCGATACACTCAGCGGGTGAACGGGACTCTGCACCCAATCCTCTGATCCACACGCCTGGTGAACGAGACTCTGCACCTAATCCTCTGATCCACACACCCGGTGAACGAGACTCTGTACCCAATCCTCTGATCCACATAACTGGTGAACGGGACTCTGCACCCAATCCTGCGATCCACACACCTGGTGAACGAGACTCTGCACCCAATCCTGCGATGCACACACCTGGTGAAGGAGACTCTGCAACCAATCCTCTGATCCACACAACTGGTGTACCAGACTCTGCGCCCAATCCTGTGATTCACAAACCTGGTGAACGGGACTCTGCACCCAAACCTCTGATCCACACACCTGGTGAACGAGACTCCACACCCAATCCTGCGATCCACACACCTGGTGAACGGGAATCTGCACCCAATCCTCTGACCCCCACAACTGGTGAACGAGACTTTGCACCTGATCCTGCGATCCACACAGCTGGTGAACGAGACTCTGCACCCAATCCATTGATCCACACACCTGGTGAACGAGGCTCGACATACAATCCTGCGATCCACACACCTGGTGAACGAGACTCGACACCCAATCCTGCAATCCACACACCTGGTGAACGGGACTCTGCACCCAATCCTTAGACCCACACAACTGGTGAACGAGACTTTGCACCCAATCCTCTGATCCACACACCTGGTGAACGAGACTCTGCACCCAATCCTGCGATCCACACACCTGGTGAACGGAACTCTGCAACCAAACCTGTGATCCACATGCCTGGTGAACTGGATGCTGCACCCAATCCTGCGATCCACACGCCTGGTGAACGAGACTCTGCACCCAATCCGTTGATCCACACAGCTGGTGAACGAGTCTCCACATCCAATCCTGCGATCCACGCACCTGGTGAACGGGACGCTGCACTCAATCCTCTGACCCACACAACTGGTGAACGAGACTTTGCACCCAATCCTCTGATCCACACACATGGTGAACGAGACTCTGCACCCAATCCTGCGATCCACACATCTGCTGAACGGAACTCTGGAGCCAAACCTGCGATCCACATGCCTGGTGAATGGGACTCTGCACCCAATCCTCTGATCCACACACCTGGTGTACAAGACTCTGCACCCAATCCTCTGATCCACACGCCTGGTGAACGAGACTCTGAACCCAATCCTCTGATCGACACACCTGGTGAACGAGATCCTGCACCCAATCCTGCGATGCACACACCTGGTGAAGTAGACTCTGCACCCAATCCTCTGATCAACACACCTGGTGAACGAGACTCTGCAACCAATCCTCTGATCCACACAACTGGTGTACGAGACTCTGCGCCCAATCCTGTGATTCACAAACCTGGTGAAAGGGACTCTGCACCCAAACCTCTGATCCACACACCTCGTGAACGAGACTCTGCACCCAATCCTGCGATTCACACACCTGGTGAATGGGACTCTGAACCCAATCCGTTGATCCACACACCTGGTGAACGAGATTCCACACCCAATCCTGCGATCCACACACCTGGTGAACGGAAATCTGCACCCAATCCTCTGACCCCCACAACTGGTGAACGAGACTTTGCACCTGATCCTGCGATCCACACAGCTGGTGAACGAGACTCTGCACCCAATCCGTTGATCCACACACCTGGTGAACGAGACTCGACACCCAAACATGCGATCCACACACCTGGTGAACAAGGACTCTGCACCCAATCCTCTGACCCACACAACTGGTGAACGAGACTTTGCACCCAATCCTCTGATCCACACACCTGGTGAACGAGACTCTGCACCCAATCCTGCAATCCACACACCTGGTGAACGGAACTCTGCAACCAAACCTGTGATCCACATGCCTGGTGAACTGGACTCTGCAGCCAATCCTGCGATCCACACGCCTGGTGAATGAGACTCTGCACCCAATCCGTTGATCCACACACCTGGTGAACGAGTCTCCACACCCAATCCTGCGATCCACACACCTGGTGAACGGGACTCTGCACTCAATCCTCTGACCCACACAACTGCTGAATGAGACTTTGCACCCAATCCTCTGATCCACACACCTGGTGAACGAGACTCTGCACCCAATCCTGCGATCCACACACCTGGCGAACGGAACTCTGGAGCCAAACCTGCGATCCACATGCCTGGTGAATGGGACTCTGCACCCAATCCTCTGATCCACACACCTGGTGTACGAGATTCTGCACCCAATCCTCTGATCCACACGCCTGGTGAATGGGACTCTGCAGCCAATCCTGCGATCCACACACCTGGTGAACGAGACTCTGCACCCAATCCTACGATTCACAAACCTGGTGAACGGGACTCTGCAGCCAATCCTGTGATCCACATACCTGGTGAACGAGACTCTGCGCCCAATCCTGCGATTCACACACCAGGTGAACGGGACTCTGCAACCTATCCTCTGATCCACCCAGCTGGTGAACGAGACTCTGCACCCAATCCTGCAATCCACACACCTGGTGAACGAGACTCTGCACCTAATCCTGCGATCCACACACCTGGTGAACAAGACTCTGCACCCAATGCTCTGATCCACACACCTGGGGAACGGGACTCTGCACCCACTCTTTGGATCCACACACCTGGTGAACGGGACTCTGCACCCAATCCTCTGATCCACACACCTGGTGAACGAGACTCTGCACCCAATCCTGCGATTCACACACCTGGTGAACGGGACTCTGCACCCAATCCTCTGATCCAAAAACCTGGTGAATGAGACTCTGCTCCCAATCCTGTTATCTACACACCCGGTGAACGAGACTCTGCACCCAATCCACTGACCCAAACACCTGGTGAACGAGACTCTGCACCCAATCCTCTGATCCACACACCTGGTGAACGAGACTCTGCACCCAATACACTGATCCACACACCTGGTGAACGAGAATCTGCACCCAATCCTCTGACCCACACACCTGGTGAACGAGACATTGTACCCAATCCTCTGATCCACACACCTGGTGAACGAGATTCTGAACCCAATCCTGCGATCCACAGACCTGGTGAACGGAACTCTGCACCCAATCCTGCGATACACTCAGCGGGTGAACGGGACTCTGCACCCAATCCTGCGATCCACACGCCTGGTGAACGAGACTCTGCACCTAATCCTCTGATCCACACACCCGGTGAACGAGACTCTGTACCCAATCCTCTGATCCACATAACTGGTGAACGGGACTCTGCACCCAATCCTGCGATCCACACACCTGGTGAACGAGACTCTGCACCCAATCCTGCGATGCACACACCTGGTGAAGGAGACTCTGCAACCAATCCTCTGATCCACACAACAGGTGTACGAGACTCTGCGCCCAATCCTGTGATTCACAAACCTGGTGAACGGGACTCTGCACCCAAACCTCTGATCCATACACCTGGTGAACAAGACTCTGCACCAAATCCTGCGATTCACACACCTGGTGAACGGGACTCTGAACCCAATCCGTTGATCCACACACCTGGTGAACGAGACTCCACACCCAATCCTGCGATCCACACACCTGGTGAACGGGAATCTGCACCCAATCCTCTGACCCCCACAACTGGTGAACGAGACTTTGCACCTGATCCTGCGATCCACACAGCTTGTGAACGAGACTCTGCACCCAATCCATTGATCCACACACCTGGTGAACGAGGCTCGACATACAATCCTGCGATCCACACACCTGGTGAACGAGACTCGACACCCAATCCTGCGATCCACACACCTGGTGAACGAGACTCTGCACCCAATCCTTAGACCCACACAACTGGTGAATGAGACTTTGCACCCAATCCTCTGATCCACACACCTGGTGAACGAGACTCTGCACCCAATCCTGCGATCCACACACCTGGTGAACGGAACTCTGCAACCAAACCTGTGATCCACATGCCTGGTGAACTGGACGCTGCACCCAATCCTGCGATCCACACGCCTGGTGAACGAGACTCTGCACCCAATCCGTTGATCCACACATCTGGTGAACGAGTCTCCACATCCAATCCTGCGATCCACGCACCTGGTGAACGGGACTCTGCACTCAATCCTCTGACCCACACACTGGTGAACGAGACTTTGCACCCAATCCTCTGATCCACACACATGGTGAACGAGACTCTGCACCCAATCCTGCGATCCACACACCTGCTGAACGGAACTCTGGAGCCAAACCTACGATCCACATGCCTGGTGAATGGGACTCTGCACCCAATCCTCTGATCCACACACCTGGTGTACGAGACTCTGCACCCAATCCTCTGATCCACACACCTGGTGAACGAGAATCTGCACCCAATCCTCTGATCCACACACCTGGTGAACGAGACTCTGCACCCAGTCCTGCGATTCACAAACCTGGTGAAGCGGACTCTGAACCCAATCCGTTGATCCACACACCTGGTGAACGAGACTCCACACCCAATCCTGCGATCCACACACCTGGTGAACGGGAATCTGCACCCAATCCTCTGACCCCCACAACTGGTGAACGAGACTTTGCACCTGATCCTGCGATCCACACAGCTGGTGAACGAGACTCTGCACCCAATCCGTTGATCCACACACATGGGGAACGAGACTCGACACCCAATCCTGCGATCCACACAACTGGTGAACGGGACTCTGCACCCAATCCTTTGACCCACACAACTGGTGAATCCAGACTTTGCTCCCAATCCTCTGATCCACACACCTGGTGAATGAGACTCTGCACCCAATCCTGCGATCCACATGCCTGGTGAACTGGACTCTGCACCCAATCCTGCAATCCACATGCCTGGTGAATGAGACTCTGCACCCAATCCGTTGATCCACACACCTGGTGAGCAAGTCTCCACACCAAATCCTGCGATCCAGACACCTGGTGAACGGGACTCTGCACTCAATCCTCGGACCCACACAACTGGTGAACGAGACTTTGCACCCAATCCTCTGATCCACACACGTGGCGAACGAGACTCTGCACCCAATCCTGCGATCCACACAACTGGTGAACGGAACTCCGAAACCAAACCTGCGATCCACATGCCTGGTGAACGGGACTCTGCAGCCAATCCTGCGATTCACACACCTGGTGAAAGGGACTCTGCAACCTATCCTCTGATCCACGCATTTGGTGAACGAGACTCTGCACCCAATCCTGCAATTCACACACCTGGTGAAAGGGACTCTGCACCCAATCCTCTGATCAACACACCTGGTGAACGATTCTGCAACCAATCCTCTGATCCACACAACTGGTGTACGAGACTCTGCGCCCAATCCTGTGATTCACAAACCTGGTGAACGGGATCCTGCACCCAAACCTCTGATCCACACAGCTGGTGAACGAGACTCTGCACCCAATCCTCTGATCCACACACCTGGTGAACGAGACTCTGCACCCAATACACTGATCCACACACCTGGTGAACGAGAATCTGCACCCAATCCTCTGACCCACACACCTGGTGAACGAGACATTGTACCCAATCCTCTGATCCACACACCTGGTGAACGAGATTCTGAACCCAATCCTGCGATCCACAGACCTGGTGAACGGAACTCTGCACCCAATCCTGCGATACACTCAGCGGGTGAACGGGACTCTGCACCCAATCCTGCGATCCACACGCCTGGTGAACGAGACTCTGCACCTAATCCTCTGATCCACACACCCGGTGAACGAGACTCTGTACCCAATCCTCTGATCCACATAACTGGTGAACGGGACTCTGCACCCAATCCTGCGATCCACACACCTGGTGAACGAGACTCTGCACCCAATCCTGCGATGCACACACCTGGTGAAGGAGACTCTGCAACCAATCCTCTGATCCACACAACAGGTGTACGAGACTCTGCGCCCAATCCTGTGATTCACAAACCTGGTGAACGGGACTCTGCACCCAAACCTCTGATCCATACACCTGGTGAACAAGACTCTGCACCAAATCCTGCGATTCACACACCTGGTGAACGGGACTCTGAACCCAATCCGTTGATCCACACACCTGGTGAACGAGACTCCACACCCAATCCTGCGATCCACACACCTGGTGAACGGGAATCTGCACCCAATCCTCTGACCCCCACAACTGGTGAACGAGACTTTGCACCTGATCCTGCGATCCACACAGCTTGTGAACGAGACTCTGCACCCAATCCATTGATCCACACACCTGGTGAACGAGGCTCGACATACAATCCTGCGATCCACACACCTGGTGAACGAGACTCGACACCCAATCCTGCGATCCACACACCTGGTGAACGAGACTCTGCACCCAATCCTTAGACCCACACAACTGGTGAATGAGACTTTGCACCCAATCCTCTGATCCACACACCTGGTGAACGAGACTCTGCACCCAATCCTGCGATCCACACACCTGGTGAACGGAACTCTGCAACCAAACCTGTGATCCACATGCCTGGTGAACTGGACGCTGCACCCAATCCTGCGATCCACACGCCTGGTGAACGAGACTCTGCACCCAATCCGTTGATCCACACATCTGGTGAACGAGTCTCCACATCCAATCCTGCGATCCACGCACCTGGTGAACGGGACTCTGCACTCAATCCTCTGACCCACACACTGGTGAACGAGACTTTGCACCCAATCCTCTGATCCACACACATGGTGAACGAGACTCTGCACCCAATCCTGCGATCCACACACCTGCTGAACGGAACTCTGGAGCCAAACCTACGATCCACATGCCTGGTGAATGGGACTTTGCACCCAATCCTCTGATCCACACACCTGGTGTACGAGACTCTGCACCCAATCCTCTGATCCACACACCTGGTGAACGAGAATCTGCACCCAATCCTCTGATCCACACACCTGGTGAACGAGACTCTGCACCCAGTCCTGCGATTCACAAACCTGGTGAAGCGGACTCTGCACCCAATCCGTTGATCCACACACATGGGGAACGAGACTCGACACCCAATCCTGCGATCCACACAACTGGTGAACGGGACTCTGCACCCAATCCTTTGACCCACACAACTGGTGAATCCAGACTTTGCTCCCAATCCTCTGATCCACACACCTGGTGAATGAGACTCTGCACCCAATCCTGCGATCCACATGCCTGGTGAACTGGACTCTGCACCCAATCCTGCAATCCACATGCCTGGTGAATGAGACTCTGCACCCAATCCGTTGATCCACACACCTGGTGAGCAAGTCTCCACACCAAATCCTGCGATCCAGACACCTGGTGAACGGGACTCTGCACTCAATCCTCGGACCCACACAACTGGTGAACGAGACTTTGCACCCAATCCTCTGATCCACACACGTGGCGAACGAGACTCTGCACCCAATCCTGCGATCCACACAACTGGTGAACGGAACTCCGAAACCAAACCTGCGATCCACATGCCTGGTGAACGGGACTCTGCAGCCAATCCTGCGATTCACACACCTGGTGAAAGGGACTCTGCAACCTATCCTCTGATCCACGCATTTGGTGAACGAGACTCTGCACCCAATCCTGCAATTCACACACCTGGTGAAAGGGACTCTGCACCCAATCCTCTGATCAACACACCTGGTGAACGATTCTGCAACCAATCCTCTGATCCACACAACTGGTGTACGAGACTCTGCGCCCAATCCTGTGATTCACAAACCTGGTGAACGGGATCCTGCACCCAAACCTCTGATCCACACAGCTGGTGAACGAGACTCTGCACCCAATCCTCTGATCCACACACCTGGTGAACGAGACTCTGCACCCAATACACTGATCCACACACCTGGTGAACGAGAATCTGCACCCAATCCTCTGACCCACACACCTGGTGAACGAGACATTGTACCCAATCCTCTGATCCACACACCTGGTGAACGAGATTCTGAACCCAATCCTGCGATCCACAGACCTGGTGAACGGAACTCTGCACCCAATCCTGCGATACACTCAGCGGGTGAACGGGACTCTGCACCCAATCCTGCGATCCACACGCCTGGTGAACGAGACTCTGCACCTAATCCTCTGATCCACACACCCGGTGAACGAGACTCTGTACCCAATCCTCTGATCCACATAACTGGTGAACGGGACTCTGCACCCAATCCTGCGATCCACACACCTGGTGAACGAGACTCTGCACCCAATCCTGCGATGCACACACCTGGTGAAGGAGACTCTGCAACCAATCCTCTGATCCACACAACAGGTGTACGAGACTCTGCGCCCAATCCTGTGATTCACAAACCTGGTGAACGGGACTCTGCACCCAAACCTCTGATCCATACACCTGGTGAACAAGACTCTGCACCAAATCCTGCGATTCACACACCTGGTGAACGGGACTCTGAACCCAATCCGTTGATCCACACACCTGGTGAACGAGACTCCACACCCAATCCTGCGATCCACACACCTGGTGAACGGGAATCTGCACCCAATCCTCTGACCCCCACAACTGGTGAACGAGACTTTGCACCTGATCCTGCGATCCACACAGCTTGTGAACGAGACTCTGCACCCAATCCATTGATCCACACACCTGGTGAACGAGGCTCGACATACAATCCTGCGATCCACACACCTGGTGAACGAGACTCGACACCCAATCCTGCGATCCACACACCTGGTGAACGAGACTCTGCACCCAATCCTTAGACCCACACAACTGGTGAATGAGACTTTGCACCCAATCCTCTGATCCACACACCTGGTGAACGAGACTCTGCACCCAATCCTGCGATCCACACACCTGGTGAACGGAACTCTGCAACCAAACCTGTGATCCACATGCCTGGTGAACTGGACGCTGCACCCAATCCTGCGATCCACACGCCTGGTGAACGAGACTCTGCACCCAATCCGTTGATCCACACATCTGGTGAACGAGTCTCCACATCCAATCCTGCGATCCACGCACCTGGTGAACGGGACTCTGCACTCAATCCTCTGACCCACACACTGGTGAACGAGACTTTGCACCCAATCCTCTGATCCACACACATGGTGAACGAGACTCTGCACCCAATCCTGCGATCCACACACCTGCTGAACGGAACTCTGGAGCCAAACCTACGATCCACATGCCTGGTGAATGGGACTCTGCACCCAATCCTCTGATCCACACACCTGGTGTACGAGACTCTGCACCCAATCCTCTGATCCACACACCTGGTGAACGAGAATCTGCACCCAATCCTCTGATCCACACACCTGGTGAACGAGACTCTGCACCCAGTCCTGCGATTCACACACCTGGTGAAGCGGACTCTGAACCCAATCCGTTGATCCACACACCTGGTGAACGAGACTCCACACCCAATCCTGCGATCCACACACCTGGTGAACGGGAATCTGCACCCAATCCTCTGACCCCCACAACTGGTGAACGAGACTTTGCACCTGATCCTGCGATCCACACAGCTGGTGAACGAGACTCTGCACCCAATCCGTTGATCCACACACATGGGGAACGAGACTCGACACCCAATCCTGCGATCCACACAACTGGTGAACGGGACTCTGCACCCAATCCTTTGACCCACACAACTGGTGAATCCAGACTTTGCTCCCAATCCTCTGATCCACACACCTGGTGAATGAGACTCTGCACCCAATCCTGCGATCCACATGCCTGGTGAACTGGACTCTGCACCCAATCCTGCAATCCACATGCCTGGTGAATGAGACTCTGCACCCAATCCGTTGATCCACACACCTGGTGAGCAAGTCTCCACACCAAATCCTGCGATCCAGACACCTGGTGAACGGGACTCTGCACTCAATCCTCGGACCCACACAACTGGTGAACGAGACTTTGCACCCAATCCTCTGATCCACACACGTGGCGAACGAGACTCTGCACCCAATCCTGCGATCCACACAACTGGTGAACGGAACTCCGAAACCAAACCTGCGATCCACATGCCTGGTGAACGGGACTCTGCAGCCAATCCTGCGATTCACACACCTGGTGAACGGGACTCTGCAACCTATCCTCTGATCCACGCATTTGGTGAACGAGACTCTGCACCCAATCCTGCAATTCACACACCTGGTGAAAGGGACTCTGCACCCAATCCTCTGATCAACACACCTGGTGAACGATTCTGCAACCAATCCTCTGATCCACACAACTGGTGTACGAGACTCTGCGCCCAATCCTGTGATTCACAAACCTGGTGAACGGGATCCTGCACCCAAACCTCTGATTCACACACCTGGTGAACGGGACTCTGAACCCAATCCGTTGATCCACACACCTGGTGAACGAGACTCCACACCCAATCCTGCGATCCACACATCTGGTGAACGGGAATCTGCACCCAATCCTCTGACCCGCACAACTGGTGAACGAGACTTTGCACCTGATCCTGCGATCCACACAGCTGGTGAACGAGACTCTGCACCCAATCCGTTGATCCACACACCTGGTGAACGAGACTCGACACCCAATCATGCGAGCCACACACCTGGTGAACGGGTCTCTGCACCCAATCCTTTGACCCACACAACTGGTGAACGAGACTTTGCACCCAATCCTCTGATCCACACAGCTGGTGAACGAGACTCTGCACCCAATCCTGCGATCCACACACCTGGTGAACGAAACTCTGCAACCAAACCTGTGATCCACATGCCTGGTGAACTGGACTCTGCACCCAATCCTGCGATTCACACGCCTGGTGAACGAGACTCTGCACCCAATCCTCTGATACACACACCTGGTGAATGGGACTCTGCACCCAATCCTCTGATCCACATAACTGGTGAACGGGACTCTGCACCCAATCCTGCGATCCACACACCTGGTGAACGAGACTCGGCACCCAGTCCTGCGATCCACACACCTGGTGAAGGAGACTCTGCACCCAATTCTCTGATCCACACACCTGGAGAACGAGACTCTGCGCCCAATCCTCTGATCCACACAACTGGTGAACGAGACTCTGCACCCAATCCTGTGATTCACACACCTGGTGAACGGGACTCTGCATCCAATCCTCTGATCCACACACCTGGTGAACAATACTCTGCACCCAATCCTGCGATTCACACACCTGCTGAACGGGACTCTGCACCCAATCCTCTGATGCAAAAAATTGGTGAATGAGACTCTGCACCGAATCCTGTGATCTACACACCCGGTGAACGAGACTCTGCACACAATCCACTGACCCAAACACCTGGTGAATGAGACTCTGCACCCTGTAAGATTCGCAATTTTCAGCAAAAATCACGCAAGAAAACTGGATAAAATAAGACTGTTTATTGACCAAAGTAAGCTTGCACAGAAAAACCTTTGATAAAGGGCATACAAAATGGCCGCCAGGCCCCGTGATCAGTTTATGAACCATTTTATTTCTGTTACTGCAAGCCAGACAGGCTTGTGGGTTGAAGACAGTGAGCCCACGAAAGCCAGTCTCTGGGAACCGAAACTCAGAGCAACAGCATACATATTCAATGGATTATAAGTACAGGATGGGGCCCATCAAGATATGGGCGGACAATGTAAAAACACTTATACCCATTTATCGTACAAAGGAAAAACCGTTTAGCAGCCATCAAGGAAAATGTCCGGACCGATCAATATGCGAACCGAGCCACGGTGACAATGCAAAAGACATTGAAAGACATTATCGGCCAGGAAGGCCAGTTTAAGTTATCACCGGCTCCGTTACAAGACAAAGCGCCCCTGCAGAGATTTCTGCCCGCCAAAATTAATACAAAGACAGGACTATGATTTGGCGGGAGATAAGACTGTCCCAAAAAGAGTATAACTATGGATTGAAAGTCCATCTAAGTTACTTCGGACTTCAGGTTACTTGAACAACTTCTTCTTCACTGCCACGGCTTCTTGTTGGGCGACTTCAGGCTTCCATTTCTTCAAGAACTTTCTTCTACGAGGAACGAACGAAGGGCGGACGGTGCCCGGATCGGCGCCTCTTCCACTTCGGCAGATCGATGAAAACGTTTTCGTCTTTTTAAAGACGGACGGTTTCGGTAAAAGGACAACGTGGTCGGTGTTCAGCCAAACAAGGCTCGGCCACGACGAGAAGACGACGAGGGTGGCCCGGGTACTGGGGTCGGGAGATCATCGACGACCCAGGCCGACGGAGAAGAAACCCTCTGGAGGACTGGCGATCTAGGCCACAAGATTCTCCCAAGTGCATAGCCTGCATCTGGGTCTGCTCCATGAACCCAAATCGACTTAGTGGATCTCAACCTTAACGAGCGCTCATCGAGGCTGGGTCTACCCCACCGCCTCGAGGGAGGAGAGAATATCGACTGCGCCAGAAGTTTCCAAATCCACGTGACGACGGAAAGCGGTGCCAAAAAGGCTGCGAACCCCCTTTCTCGCGATTTCGAGAGTGGTGAGCATGATCCCAAGTTCCCCAGGTCGAAACTTAGTTTAGGTATAGGGGAGGGAGTTAAGGGAAATCGTAATGTGTTTCCCCTTTTTCGATGTGCCGTGTGTTCCCCATTTCCATAGACTCAAGTTCATAAATTTGTGCATGATTGTAGTAACTTTAATCTGTGCCTATGACATGTATTTTGTAATGCTTCAAACTGTTTAAAAATAAAAGCATCCATTTCGTGCTATTCAACCTGGTCTATTGAGTTCTTTCTCTGCACTACTGTTCTCTGCACCTAAGTCCAAGGTCTAGAACCGTAGGGGGAGTGGGTCAAACCACTCAAGGGTAATTATTGCACGAAGCCTGGCAGGAGACCAGAAAGAGCAAGAGAAACCCCCTACAGAAATGGCGACCGCGGCAGGACCTTGGCAGCAGGAAAGTAGTGTGTTAGATCAAGATCTGAATAAACGAAATGTGATGGATGAAAGAATAGCAGATTATGTTTTCGGAAAAGTCAACCTCACAAAACAATGGATATCTGATCTACTAAGGGATAGGCGCCCGCTAGACGCAGCCATCAAGTGGACAGCGGGTAGAGAGCATAAGAAATCTGTAGAAAAGGCGGTCTGGCTGATGTGCTACAAGAAGCAAGTCCAGCTTTTGGACCAGGTAGTTGCAGCACAGACAGTCCAGATCAACGGCTTGCTTAAAGGCGTAGAGGAAAAGGTTGCGGGAGGTCAAAAACTGATTGAATCGCTTGACGCGCTGAACCAGGAACGCCGCTCTGTAATTCGCTGCCACGAAACCCGTGTAGAATATTTAAAATGTCAGGTCGTTGAGGCCAAGGCCAGTGAAGGTAGAATGAGAGAGAGGTGTTCCCGTCTAGCCAAACAAGTAGATGCCCAAGAGGAAAAGCTCCTGGGAGCCAGGGCAGCATATAAGATGGCCATGGAGGATAGATCTGAGAACACCGACCACAGCACTTGCCGCCGGGAGCTAGAGGACCTGAGAAAGGCCCTAGCGAAGGCAAACGGGTTGGTGTGTCTCATAAATCCACCAGCGAGTCAGCTGTTGCTAGCCAAGGAATCCAAAAGACCGATTCCACAAGAGGCAGTTGGGGTACCAACCCCCGAACCTTCTGCGCCTCCTGCCTATGAGGAGTCTTGGACTCCGGGACAGGAGACGGAGACGGTAGAGGAAGAGAGCCCTGAGGTAGAGCAACCCCAGACAGTAGAGTCGGGGTCGGTGCCAATGTGTCCAACGAGACACCGGAGGATCGGTCCAAATGAAGAAAATGGCGATGACGGACCCCTTGAGAGTCAGATCATAATGCCTCATAGCGCACGACAGCTAAGAGAGATGATAAGTCACATCCCAAAACTCTCCGAGTCAGGAGATCCCTCCGTGCATTTCAGGGACGTGGAGCAGACCGCAGCAGTCAATGACTGCGACGGGGTTGAACAGTCTAAAATGCTGCTGTTCTCCCTGGACAGTTCGCTCCTCCAGTGTCTCCCTGACGAGAACAAGAGAGGGCACAGGGACTATGAGTTGCTACGGGATGAGATTCTGGAGATCATGGGAGAGGGGGACGGAACTCCGTTCCTCCGTTTAGAAAAGACAGTGCAGCTAGAGGGAGAACCCCCACGGGTTTTCGCCGACAGGTTGTGGCCAGTGTATCGGCGCAGCTGCCCGGGCGGGCCGGCCCGGGCCGGGCTGGATGGCGAACAAAGGGCTCACTGGCTTCGGTGCCTGGTAGCAGGTTGCCTGCCAGTAGTGAAGGAACAGGCCAAAGCATGGTTTGACCCCACTAACGCCCGCTCCACGGAGGAAGTAGTACTAGATCAGCTCACGATCAGTTATAGAAACAACAAGGGCAAGATAACGCCTGTTGTGAAAGGAAAGGTGCATGAGGTGAGACCCGCAGCCTCTGCTAAAAAGGAATGGCGTCAGGAGGGAAATCGCCATCCCCAAGCAAATAGCAGTTGTTACGCGTGTGGGAAGGAGGGTCATTGGCGCAAGGACTGTAGGAATCCTTGGAAGGATAAGAGGGAGAGAGCGTTCGCCGCAGCCCAAGATCAAGCCCAAGCCCGAGTCGCCAACGGCCCGAGAGTTTACCCAACACCAGCACAACCACAAGTGCAGGCCGCTGCCCCAACACCAGTCCAGAACCCAACCGTAGCCTTTGCCCCGAATAAAGGGGGTGGTGCGGTTGTGGACCCCGCTGCGATCGAGTCAGTCTTGGAGACTATGCGGTCTCTGATGACCTGGCAGGGGAAGGTAGCGGTTGCTAACAGCCCTATCGCCCCCGAGACCCCAGCCGAAACACCTAAATGACTGACGCCCGCGCAGCCCATCTACTTGTGTCCGCTCCGCTATGACGCTTGGAGAAGACCTGTGGTGGAGATGGAGGTGGAGAAACAAAGGGGTAGTTACCTGTTGGATACGGGAGCTTCGTGTACCGTGATCCACACGGACAAACCTTTTGCCTCACCTCTGTCCGCCCAGGCTCCATATTTAGTAGCGGGTTTCACAGGTAGAGCACAGGCTGGCGCGCACTCCCTCCCGCTCTCCATTCAGTTGGGAGCGCTCCACACCACATGGACGTGCATCCTATTGAAGTGGAAAGAGGGGGGGGGGAAAGGCATCCTCGGGGCTGATTTCTTGGTGGAACACGGGATCCTCGTGGACCTGAGAAATCACTGTCTCTGGGGAGCCGAGGGCGGTTTAGGTAAGGTAGTCGTAATCCCGGGGAAGGAAGAAAAGGGGGCCCTGTGCACTATGAAGCCATCAGGAGGTTACGATCTCGAGCTCATGATAACAAACGTCCCAACGGACTTGCAGGCGCGTGTGTCAGAAAATCTGACCGCGTTCGCCACCCACAAGCACGACTGCGGGAGAGTCACTGGGTTCGAAGTCAGCGTAGACGGGGACCCCATGATCCGACCCCAAAAGCAGTATAATTTCCCCAAGGAGGCAGAACCCGACATGGAGACAGCAATATCTTCATTGGTACAGCAGGGCGTATTGAGGACGATAGCCACCCACGTGAACTCCCCATTATGGCCGGTAAAGAAACCGGACAATTCGTGGAGAGCCACGGTGGACTATAGAGTCCTCAATAGTAATATCCCAGCCTGCGCGCCCACGGTAGCAGCAGTTGCAGACTTAATAGGGAGTATTCCAGCATCGGCGACCACATTCACGGTGCTGGACATCTCGAACGGTTTTTGGTCCATTCCGCTGCGGCGGGAGGACCAGTACAAGTTTGCCTTTACTTTCAAAGGGCAACAGTACACCTGGAACTGCTTACCACAGGGTTTTCACAACAGCCCCAGCATTTTCCATCAGTGCATGGCGGGGAGTTTGAAAGAGTTCAGCCAGCCCAACCAGATAGTGCAGTGTGTGGACGACTTACTCCTGTTCACAGATACAAGGGAGCAGCACGGCCCACTGTTAGCCGAATTGTTGGAACTGTTAGAAAGGAAGGGTTTCAAAGTAAACCCAAAGAAAGCCCAGATCGGCCAGCAGGAAGTTAAATTCCTGGGTCTGGCCATCCGCGCTGGGGAAAGAGCCATAGATAAGGCCAGACGGGAATCTATACAAGATCTGCCGATTCCCAACACAGTAACGGGTGTAAGGTCCTTTTTGGGATTGACCGGGTACTGCAGAGATTTCATCGAGGACTATGCTGCCACAGCGGCCCCGCTACTTCGACTCTTACACAAGGGAGTCGAGTGGTCTTGGGACGAGGGGTGCCAGGCAGCATTCGAGAAGTTGAAAAGAGATCTGCAGACCGCGCCAGCCCTAGGGGCCATAGATGGGGGAGAGGAGTTCTTTCTGGAGGTAGCCGCTAGTGGGGACAGCCTGAGCGCAGTGCTGCTCCAAGAGCGGCACGGCAAGCTAAGACCAGTAGTTTATTCCTCCAGGGTGCTCACGGATGTGGAGAGGAGTTTCTCCAATTGCGAACGGCATCTCCTGGCCACGCATTGGGCTGTGAACAGATCAGTGATCTTCACAGGGACCTCTCCCATTACGCTCCTCACCCATCACACCCCCACGAAGATGCTTCTGGACGGGAGGATTAAGGATGGGACCATAAGCAGCGCTCGGATTGCGCGCTGGACCCTCCTCCTTTCCCAGATGGATCTCAAAGTTAAAGGCCTCTGCGCGCCAAGGCTCGCAGCCAATATGGCATATCCCGGGACAGCCCATCAATGTTCCGTAGAAGGGGTATGGGAAGTTAACATAGGTTTACGGGCCGGGATACATCCCACGGGCCGCGAGATCTACGTAGACGGTTCTAGCACTGTAGCTGACGGCAAGCGACTCACAGGGTGTGGAGTTTATGGCCCTGCGGCAAACATTGCCCTGGCAATCAAGCTCCCCAGCACTATGAGCGCGCAGCAGGCTGAACTGTCCGCGGTGGCGTACGTGGTTACCCACCCCGAGATTTTCCCAACCCCATACACGATTTGCTCAGACAGCATGTTCACGTGCAATTCGTGTACAGAGTACCTTGCCATCTGGTCCCGACGCGGGTACACCTCCGCGGACGGGCGGCCTTTAACAGTTAAGCCCTTGCTGGAGAAGATCCTAGCAGCTGTGGGGGAGAAAGGAGAGGTGTTCATCCATAAGGTGAAGGCTCACTCCATTACAGAACCCCGCAGTCAGGGCAACCAGCAGGCGGATGCGCTAGCCAGGGAGGGTGCCCGCAACGGCATTCTCTGGGACCCATACGAACCCGGACCCGTGGCGGCGATCCAAGGCAGGGAGGGAATTCCCGGGAACACAGGGGTGACACCGCCCCCAGACCTAAAGACCGTCCAAACCCTGGATCCCGCCCTAAAAGCAGTCCTAAAAGCCATCACAGAGGGCAAACAGGTAGAAGGTCCGTACAGTACGGCAGCCCTCACAGTCAAAGAAGGTATGCTGTTCCGAAAGGAGCAGTGGGTTGTGCCGCAGCAGCACCGAAGGGAATTCCTGCAATTGGCCCACGAGGGTCCAGGAGCGGGACACCCCGGACCTGAGGTCACCTGGCAACGGGTGGAGCAGGCGGGATGGTGGCCGGGACTTCGGGACGATGTCCGCGAGTTCTGCGCAAGCTGTCTTGTGTGTGCTGCTAACAACCCAGACCCCCACAAAAGGAAGGTGCCCATGGGGCACATCAGGAGGGTAGAGGGACCATGGCAGTCGATTCAGGTCGACTACATAGGGCCCCTGCCCGCCGCCCAGGGAGGCTATAAGTACTGCCTTGTCCTGGTAGATGTGTTCACCAAATGGGTAGAAGCCTTCCCGTGCAGAACAGCTACGGCACTGGGTACTGCTAAGATCTTGATTCGGGAAGTGTTCTCACGGTGGGGACTCCCCCGTTTTGTAGAGTCCGACCAAGGGAGTCAGTTCACCGGTCAAGTAATGCAGAACGCCCTCAGGCTCTTGGGCATTGAGGGAAAGTGGCACGTAGCATACAATCCCCAGTCATCCGGGATTGTTGAGCGTATGAATCGGACCCTCAAGGAAAAGCTGAGGAAAGAGACAATGGGCTCGCCCCAGAAATGGGCGGAGGTCCTGCCTTTAGTCCTCATGGGGATCCGAGCCAGCCAGTCCAAAAGCACGGGGTATTCCCCGCACGAGTTAATGACTGGAAGGATCATGCGAACACCCACCCATGTGCTAGCCCCGGTGCTCACTGAGGGCCAGCTCCGAGAGGTGAAACGGGACAAATTCGCCCAAACCCTCTTGGAGCGCCTGAGACAGATTTATGGGCAGGCGGCTGGGAACATGGGAAGACAGCACCAGGGAAATAAACTGTTGTTGGAACCTCGGAAACAACAAGAGTGGGTAGTCGGGAACCAGGTCATGGTCCGAAACTACGCCAGGGTAGGGAGTTTTGAACCACTGTACATGGGGCCATACAGCATTGTAGACAAAGCCAGCCCCATGGTTTATGCAGTGAAGACGCCCCGACGTACCAAATGGTTTCACATCAACCAGTGTAAACTGTTTAAACCGGGTACACAAGGGCCACCAAAGGGGACCAGGTCTGAGAACAAAGATCCTCAGCCTGTAACAGAGTCACAGACCACACAGGCTGGAGCAGTAGCCTGCGTGAAGGGAGAGGCCATCCCATTGGAGTGGGAGGTCTCATCTTTTGAATGGGATTTAGGCAGGGGAGAGCCCGAACAGCTCAACCTCGCTTTAGACCCAATCACGGAGGAGGAAGAGTCAGAGGACGGCAGTCCCGCCCTCGACTCAAGCTTGGGGGAGGTAGGGAGTGGGGGTGGAGACTCGTTACCTGTAGGGACAGGTGAGGTGGAGTCGGAAGCCACAGATCCCGACCCCGGGGGGGCGGAGCCTGAGGGAGGGGAGCTGGAGCCGGCAGCTGTGGAGGAACCACAGGCTGTAACGGTAACAGTCACGACCCCAGGTCCATCGGCCCCGGGAGCCCAACCCAAAGCAGCCCCTCGTAGGTCGGCTCGAGCGCCCCAGCCCAGAAAATTTTGGCCAGATTCTCCCCATCCTCCCCAACCACGGTTTAAAGCAGCCCCAGGAAGACATGATCCCCGTTCAGCAGCGACAGGCTGCGGGGGATCAAGGCCAAAGATCAATGCAGCCCCACCGCAGGGTGTGGCACACGACAGACCTCACAGGGATTCGGAAAGCCGCCCCATGGAGGGCGGCGCTGTACATAAGTTAAGATAGGTAATTATGGTCATAGTTTAAGGAATGTAAAGTATATGGTGTTAAGAGTACAATTTTGAAGTCTGCCCGGTATGTGTGTTTGTTAGGGAGCGGGGTCCAGGAACCCGCGCGTCCAATTAATTTAGGCCAGCACGTATCGGGAGCCCGGCTACATCATTTTGTTGGTTACAGAAACCTGGGATACGATGGAAAGGATTGTCGTCGCGTTCATGGCGATCGGGTGCGGGTGGGCCTACCGAGGCCGCACCAAGGACGTCATCATTTTCGGGTGCTCCGGGGACACGGCCCCCATCGCAACGGATGGGACGGGGGAGCGAGAGGTAGAGGAAACCGCCACCTACTTCCACCAAGGGAGATGGCCAGGTTGGCTGGGAACGAATTCTACGGAATATTCCAGCAATTTCGGTTTTTCCTACCAAGAGACTTCATTAACATGCCCTCGAGTGAGGATCCTAGCGCCCAGAGTCAGCGTCACCGTGGGAAAGAGGATTTGTCTGGTGTGCAATGGGAACGTACCACCAAGGCGATGGTGGTGGCTACGAAAGCTGGGAAAGGACATGAGAAACTCTACGGTCGAGTGGGAGCGACTGGGTAATAATACCCATCGGACTATTACGGGAACTCACGGACAATTACATGTGTGTTGGGACAAATGGTGGGAACCGGATGAGGGAATATATGTCTGTATGTGGGGTTCGAGACGCGTCTGCCCCAAGGGCGTGTCCATCTTCTTCCAGAGGCAGTGGCAGGATGAAGGGAAGGGGATGAGATGGGATGTTAGCACTCGAGCGCGCGGAGCCCCATACTCCCCTATTCCGGTGAACGCCACTGAACTCATCACCCACCCACGCAAGCCCCTGCCCACGCTTCCGGTAGCACTAGCCCAGAAAGGAGGGTGCCCAACCACCACCAAGGGACCCGGGAACGGTTTAGTATTGGTACCCACCGGTCAGGTGCTGTACCAAGGGGTACACTACGCGGTGGCCTCAGTGATTTTAAATCTCACTGAGGTAAGTTTGCCGGAGTGGTGTCCCAAAGAAACGGAACAATTATACCAGGTCCTGTTAACCAGTATGTTTAGACAATTTTACGAATTTGACTTTGCCGACATCGACAGAGACAAATTATACACCACACCGCCAGAAGTTTTGGATCGAGTCGGGAGGCAAAGAAGGGGTACTGTAAATGACATATTCACTGCTTTTAATACCGGGACATCTGTTGTCAACGCTCTGGATAACGTGGAGCTGCAGACACAGATCAACGGTTTAAAAGCCCAGTTAAGGAACATATTGACAGACGAAAACAAGGTCGTGGGTTCTGAGTTGCATGAGGACCAGGCCATGACACTACACTTTAAGGACATAATTGCTGAGCTGGAGAAACACGCGAGAACGGTAAATGCACTCATTAAGGAGGATCGGAATGCGTCCGATCAAGCTGCGCAAAACGAGGCCTGTGTGCTGTACGGGGCGTGGTTATTGGGCGAGGGCCGCAGTAATCTTGAGGATTTAAAACAGGGTTTGGTCCCGTCCTGGATCAGCAACAAGCACTTGCAAGCGCTCCACCCTTTTGAGAATGCATTAAGCCCGTGCCAGCTCAGACTAGCCGCAGAAGCATACCCAGTTCCAGTGGACTGCGGACATTCGAATCACACTATTATGGGAATAGTAGTAAGAATGCCGGTGTTGGGTCCCGCAGCAAAGCCCGCCCCGGTATACAGAGTAGAGAACATTGGAGTCATTCAGGGGGGCGCACACATTCATTACGCAGTGGTCCCGCCTTACGTCATCAGATGGGAGCGTACGATGACAGGCACCGACCTCTCGGGATGTCGGAGCCGGGGAGCACACACCATCCTGTGTCCCCAGCACTTGAATGCCTTTTTGAAACCACAGTGCGGGTTCAGAACCGCTAGCGCGAAGCCGGTGAATTGCACCATGGAGGC
Organism: Somniosus microcephalus; assembly: GCF_052327205.1. Classification (NCBI taxonomy): domain Eukaryota; kingdom Metazoa; phylum Chordata; class Chondrichthyes; order Squaliformes; family Somniosidae; genus Somniosus; species Somniosus microcephalus. Next base: position 168,510,650 of record NC_140988.1, read on the forward strand.
AATGGCAGAGGACCATGTGCCCCCACAGGTAGCATATATCGGGGGTGGGACATACTGCGTCACCACTGCAGCGCCTCAGTACCGATATGGACAACACGAGTGGTGTTCGGTCGGTGATAGCAGTTTCTGTTTCAAACCCAGGGCCGAGGTTCAAGTGGCACAACAACGAATTGTTCCCATTCCTGCGCCCTCCACCGTACACATCACTATCAAAGAGAATTTCACAGACTTACAACGATTTGTCGCGCATTTTGGTTATGTCATTCCCCCTCTTCCCGAACACCTCACCAAGATTTTAAAAGCCGTTATAATTTCGCAGAAACATTTCTACACACTGGAGCAGAAGACTTTAGAGATAGGAAAAGACATATTGGACATAACCATCCCACCATGGTGGGACTTGTTCACCAACATAGAGGTCCCCGCCTGGATTAGAATAGCATCCCATATCCTAGTAGTATGTCAGGTTTTGATTGTGATATTTTTGCTCTTCGTGCATTGCAAAAGAGGCAAACGCCTCCAGAGGCACGAGAACACAGGAGAATGGAGAGAACGCTATGTGCGGATGGGGGAAGCAGATACCCCACTCTAAGCTGCTAGTATAAGATTAAGCGTCCCTCCATTTAAAAAAATTTTTTTTTTGATTGTTTTGGGTTATAAGGAAATAAGTATTGTTATGTTATTAGTTGTTCTTAAGTTTCTTTGGATTAATAAAAGATGCATGCAGATGGCGCAAAAGGGTATCAACCCCTGTCCATCTGACAGGTGAAGGTGTTATAGTTTAAGATTTGCTGTCTATGATTCCAAATGTGCATGAGGTAATTTTCATTTTCTCCGGAAATGGGAACTGCATGTGTCGTGAGGGGCATAGATAGTTAAGTGCCAGGAATGTTTGGATGTGGGGAATCAGGGAAAATTTGCTCATCAAGGATTATTGATACTTTAAGCAAGCTATCAGTATCACAGGGGTGCCTGTAAGATTCGCAATTTTCAGCAAAAATCACGCAAGAAAACTGGATAAAATAAGACTGTTTATTGACCAAAGTAAGCTTGCACAGAAAAACCTTTGATAAAAGGGCATACAAAATGGCCGCCAGGCCCCGTGATCAGTTTATGAACCATTTTATTTCTGTTACTGCAAGCCAGACAGGCTTGTGGATTGAAGACAGTGAGCCCACGAAAGCCAGTCTCTGGGAACCGAAACTCAGAGCAACAGCATACATATTCAATGGATTATAAGTACAGGATGGGGCCCATCAAGACATGGGCGGACAATGTAAAAACACTTATACCCATTTATCGTACAAAGGAAAAACCGTTTAGCAGCCATCAAGGAAAATGTCCGGACCGATCAATATGCGAACCGAGCCACGGTGACAATGCAAAAGACATTGAAAGACATTATCGGCCAGGAAGGCCAGTTTAAGTTATCACCGGCTCCGTTACAAGACAAAGCGCCCCTGCAGAGATTTCTGCCCGCCAAAATTAATACAAAGACAGGACTATGATTTGGCGGGAGATAAGACTGTCCCAAAAAGAGTATAACTATGGATTGAAAGTCCATCTGAGTTACTTCGGACTTCGGGTTACTTGAACAACTTCTTCTTCACTGCCACGGCTTCTTGTTGGGCGACTTCAGGCTTCCATTTCTTCAAGAACTTTCTTCTACGAGGGACGAACGAAGGGCGGACGGTGCCCGGATCGGCGCCTCTTCCACTTCGGCAGATCGATGAAAACGTTTTCGTCTTTTTAAAGACGGACGGTTTCGGTAAAAGGACAACGTGGTCGGTGTTCAGCCAAACAAGGCTCGGCCACGACGAGAAGACGACGAGGGTGGCCCGGGTACTGGGGTCGGGAGATCATCGACGACCCAGGCCGACGGAGAAGAAACCCTCTGGAGGACTGGCGATCTAGGCCACAAGATTCTCCCAAGTGCATAGCCTGCATCTGGGTCTGCTCCATGAACCCAAATCGACTTAGCGGATCTCAACCTTAACGAGCGCTCATCGAGGCTGGGTCTACCCCACCGCCTCGAGGGAGGAGAGAATATCGACTGCGCCAGAAGTTTCCAAATCCACGTGACGACGGAAAGCGGTGCCAAAAAGGCTGCGAACCCCCTTTCTCGCGATTTCGAGAGTGGTGAGCATGATCCCAAGTTCCCCAGGTCGAAACTTAGTTTAGGTATAGGGGAGGGAGTTAAGGGAAATCGTAATGTGTTTCCCCTTTTTCGATGTGCCGTGTGTTCCCCATTTCCATAGACTCAAGTTCATAAATTTGTGCATGATTGTAGTAACTTTAATCTGTGCCTATGACATGTATTTTGTAATGCTTCAAACTGTTTAAAAATAAAAGCATCCATTTCGTGCTATTCAACCTGGTCTATTGAGTTCTTTCTCTGCACTACTGTTCTCTGCACCTAAGTCCAAGGTCTAGAACCGTAGGGGGAGTGGGTCGAACCACTCAAGGGTAATTATTGCACGAAGCCTGGCAGGAGACCAGAAAGAGCAAGAGAAACCCCCTACAGGGTCAAAGGATTGGGTGCAGAGTTCCGTTCACCAGGTGTGTGGATCGCAAGATTGGGTGTCGAGTCTCGTTCACCAGGTGTGTGGATCAACGGATTGGGTGCAGAGTTCCGTTCACCAGGTGTGTGGATCGCAGGATTGGGTACAGAGCCTCGTTCACCAGGTGTGTGGATCAGAGGATTGGGTGCAAAGTCTCGTTCACCAGTTTTGTGGGTCAGAGGATTGGGTGCAGAGTCCCGTTCAGCAGGTGTGTGGATCGAAGGATTGTGTGTGGCGTCTCGTTCACCAGGTGTGTGGATCAACGGATTGGGTGCAGAGTCTCGTTCACCAAGTGTGTGGATCGTAGGATTAGGTGCAGACTCTCGGTAACCAGTTGTGTGGATCAGAGGATTGGGGGCAGAGTCCCGTTCACCAGGTGTGTGAATCGCATGATTTGGCGCAGTGTCTCGTTCACCAGGTGTGTGGATCAGAGGATTGGGTGCAGAGTCTCCTTCACCAGGTGTGTGGATCGCAGGACTGGGTGCCGAGTCTCGTTCACCAGGTGTGTGGATCGCAGGATTGGGTGCAGAGTCCCGTTCACCAGTTATGTGGATCAGAGGATTGGGTGCAGAGTCCCATTCACCGGGTGTGTGTTTCAGAGGATTGGGTGCAGAGTCTCGTTCACCAGGCGTGTGGATCGCAGGATTGGTTGCAGAGTCCAGTTCACCAGGCATGTGGATCACAGGTTTGGTTGCAGAGTTCCATTCACCAGGTGTGTGGATCGCAGGATTGGGTGCAGAATCTCGTTCACCAGATGTGTGGATCAGAGGATTGGGTGCAAAGTCTCGTTCACCAGTTGTGTGGGTCAAAGGATTGGGTGCAGGGTCCCGTTCACCAGGTGTGTAGATCGCAAGATTGGGTGTCGAGTCTCGTTCACCAGGTGTGTGGATCAACGGATTGGGTGCAGAGTCTCGTTCACTAGCTGTGTGGATCACAGGATCAGGTGCAAAGTCTCGTTCACCTGTTGTGCGGGTCAGAGGATTGGGTGCAGATTCCCGTTCACCAGGTGTGTGGATCGCAGGATTGGGTGTGGCGTCTCCTTCACCAGGTGTGTGGATCAAAGGATTGGGTTCAGAGTCCCATTCACCAGGTGTGTGAAGCGCAGGATTGAGTGCAGAATCTCGTTCACCAGGCGTGTGGATCAGAGGTTTGGGTGCAGAGTCCCGTTCACCAGGTTTGTGAATCACAGGATTGGGCGCAGAGTCTCGTACACCAGTTGTGTGGATCAGAGGATTGGTTGCAGAGGCTCGTTCACCAGGTGTGTTGATCAGAGGTTTGGGTGCAGAGTCTGCTTCACCAGGTCTGTGCATCGCAGGATTGGATGCAGAGTCTCGTTCACCAGGTGTGTGGATCGCAGGTTTGGGTGCAGAGTCCCGTTCACCAGTTATGTGGATCAAAGGATTGGGTGCAGAGTCTCATTCACCGGGTGTGTGGATCAGAGGAATAGGTGCAGAGTCTCGTTCACCAGGTGTGTGGATCGCAGGATTGGGTGCAGAGTCCCGTTCACCCACTGAGTGTATTGCAGGATTGGGTGCAAAGTCCCGTTCACCAGTTATGTGGATCAAAGGATTGGGTGCAGGGTCTCGTTCACCGGGTGTGTGGATCAGAGGAATAGGTGCAGAGTCTCGTTCACCAGGCATGTGGATCGCAGGATTGGGAGCAGACTCCCATTCACCAGGTGTGTGGATCGCAGGATTGGGTGCAGAGTCTCGTTCACCAGGTGTGTCGATCAGAGGTTTGGGTGCAGAGTCTCGTTCACCAGGCGTGTGGATCAGAGGATTGGGTGCAGAGTCTCGTACACCAGGTGTGTGGATCAGAGGATTGGTTGCAGAGTCCATTTCACCAGGCATGTGGATAGCAGGTTTGGCTCCAGAGTTCCGTTCACCAGGTGTGTGGATCGCAGGATTGGGTGCAGAGTCCCGTTCACCAGGTGTGTGGATCAGAGGATTGGGTGCAAAGTCTCGTTCACCAGGTGTGTGGATCGCAGGATTGGTTGTCGAGTCTCGTTCCCCAGGTGTGTGGATCAACGGATTGGGTGCAGAGTCTCGTTCACCAGCTGTGTGGATCGCAGGATCAGGTGCATAGTCTCGTTCACCAGTTGTGGGGGTCAGAGGATTGGGTGCAGAGTCCCGTTCACCAGGTGTGTGAATCGCAGGATTGGGTGTGGAGTCTCGTTCACCAGGTGTGTGGATCAACGGATTGGGTTCAGAGTCCCGTTCACCAGGTGTGTGAATCGCAGGATTGGGTGCAGAGTCGCGTTCACGAGGTGTGTGGATCAGAGGTTTGGGTGCAGAGTCGCGTTCACCAGGCTTGTGAATCACAGGATTGGGCGCAGAGTCTCGTACACCAGTTGTGTGGATCAGAGGATTGGTTGCAGAGTCTCGTTCACCAGGTGTGTGGATCAGAGGTTTGGGTGCAGAGTCGCGTTCACCAGGCTTGTGAATCACAGGATTGGGCGCAGAGTCTCGTACACCAGTTGTGTGGATCAGAGGATTGGTTGCAGAGTCTCGTTCACCAGGTGTGTTGATCAGAGGATTGGGTGCAGAGTCTCGTTCACCAGGCGTGTGGATCGCAGGTTTGGCTCCAGAGTTCCGTTCAGCAGGTGTGTGGATCGCAGGATTGGGTGCAGAGTCTCGTTCACCATGTGTGTGGATCAGAGGATTGGGGGCAAAGTCTCGTTCACCAGTTGTGTGGGTCAGAGGATTGAGGGCAGAGTCCCGTTCACCAGGTGCGTTGATCGCAGGATTGGATGTGGAGACTCGTTCACCAGGTGTGTGGATCAACGGATTGGGTGCAGAGTCTCGTTCACCAGGTGTTTGGGTCAGTAGATTGGGTGGAGAGTCTCGTTCACCGGGTGTGTAGATAACAGGATTGGGTGCAGAGTCTCATTCACCAGGTGTGTGAATCGCAGGATTGGGTGCAGAGTCTCGTTCACCAGGTGTGTGGATCAGAGGATTGGCTGCAGAGTCACGTTCACCAGGTGTGTGAATCGCAGGATCGGGTGCAGAGTCTCGTTCACCAGGTGTGTGGATCAGAGGATTGGCTGCAGAGTCCCGTTCACCAGGTGTGTGAATCGCAGGATTGGGTGCAGAGTCTTGTTCACCAGGCATGTGGATCAGAGGATTGGGTGCAGAGTACCGTTCATCAGGTGTGTGGATCGCAGGATAGGGTGCAGAGTCTCGTTCACCAGGTCTGTGGATCCGAGGAGTGGGTGCAGAGTCCCGTTCCCCAGGTGTGTGGATGAGAGGATTGGGTGCAGAGTCTCCTTCACCAGGTTTGTGGATCGCAGGATTGTGTGCAGACTGCCGTTCCCCAGGTGTGTGGATCACAGCATTGGGTGCAGAGTTCTGTTCCCCAGGTGTGTGGATCAGAGCATTGGGTGTAGCGTCTCATTCACCAGGCATGTGGATCGCAGGATTGGGTGCAGAGTCTTGTTTCCCAGGCGTGTGGATCAGAGGATTGGGTGCAGAGTCCCTTTCACCAGGTGTGTGAATTGCAGGATTGGGTGCAGAGTTTCGTTCACCAGGTGTGTGGATCAGAGAATAACGTGCAGAGTCCCGTTCACCAGGTATGTGGATCAGAGGATAGGGTGCAGAGTCTCGTTCACCAGGTGTGTGGATCAGAGGGTTGGGGGCAGAGTCCCGTTCACCAGGTGTGTGAAACGCATGATTTGGTGCAGAGTCTCGTTCACCAGGTGTGTGGATCAGAGGATTGGGTGCAGAGTCTCCTTCACCAGGTGTGTGGATCGCAGGACGGGTGCCGTGTCTCGTTCACCAGGTGTATGGATCGCAGGATTGGGTGCAGAGTCCCGTTCACCAGTTATGTGGATCACAGGATTGGGTGCAGAGTCCCATTCACCGGGTGTGTGTTTCAGAGGATTGGGTGCAGAGTCTCGTTCACCAGGCGTGTGGATCGCAGGATTGGTTGCAGAGTCCAGTTCAGCAGGCATGTGGATCACAGGTTTGGTTGCAGAGTTCCGTTCACCAGGTGTGTGGATCGCAGGATTGGGTGCAAAGTCTCGTTCACCAGTTGTGTGGGTCAAAGGATTGGGTGCAGATTTCCGTTCACCAGGTGTGTGGATCGCAAGATTGGGTGTCGAGTCTCGTTCACCAGGTGTGTGGATCAACGGATTGGGTGCAGAGTCTCGTTCACCAGCTGTGTGGATCGCAGGATCAGGTGCAAAGTCTCGTTCACCAGTTGTGCCGGTCAGAGGATTGGGTGCAGATTCCCGTTCACCAGGTGTGTGGATCGCAGGATTGGGTGTGGAGTCTCGTTCACCAGGTGTGTGGATCAACGGATTGGGTTCAGAGTCCCGTTCACCAGGTGTGTGAATCGCAGGATTGGGTGCAGAATCTCGTTCACCAGGTGTGTGGATCAGAGGTTTGGGTGCAGAGTCCCGTTCACCAGGTTTGTGAATCACAGGATTGGGCGCAGAGTCTCGTGCACCAGTTGTGTTGATCAGAGGATTGGTTGCAGAGTCTCGTTCACCAGGTGTGTTGATCAGATGTTTGGGTGCAGAGTCTCCTTCACCAGGTCTGTGCATCGCAGGATTGGGTGCAGAGTCTCGTTCACCAGGTGTGTGGATCGCAGGATTGGGTGCAGAGTCCCGTTCACCAGTTATGTGGAACAAAGGATTGGGTGCAGAGTCTCGTTCACCGGGTGTGTGGATCAGAGGATTAGGTGCAGAGTCTCGTTCACCAGGTGTGTGGATCGCAGGATTGGGTGCAGATTCTCGTTCACCCGCTGAGTGTATCGCAGGATTGGGTGCAGAGTTCCGTTCACCAGGTCTGTGGATCGCAGGATTGGGTTCAGAATCTCGTTCACCAGATGTGTGGATCAGAGGATTGGGTACAATGTCTCGTTCATCAGGTGCATGGGTCAAAGGATTAGGTGCAGATTCTCTTTCAATAGGTTTGTGGATCAGTGGATTGGGTGCAGAGTCTCGTTCACCAGGTGTGTGGATCAGAGGATTGGTTGCAGACTCTCGTTCAGCAGGCGTGTGGATCGCATGATTGGTTGCAGGGTCCCGTTCACCAGGCATGTCGATCAGAGGATTGGGTACAGAGTCTCGTTCACCATGTGCGTGGATCAGTTATTGGGTACAGAGTCCCGTTCACCAGGTGTGTGGATCGCAGGATTGGGTGAAGAGTCTCGTTCACCAGGTGTGTGGATCACAGGAAGGGGTGCAGAGTCTCATTCACCTGGTGTGTGTATCAGAGGATTGGGTGCAGAGTCTCGTTCACCAGGTGTTTGGGTCAGTGGATTGGCTGCAGAGTCTTGTTCCCCAGGCATGTGGATCGGAGGATTGGGTGCAGAGTCTTGTTCACCAGGTGTGTGGATCAGAGGATTGGGTGCATAGTCCCTTTCACCAGGTGTGTGAATTGCAGGATTGGGTGCAGAGTCTCGTTCACCAGGTGTGTGGATCAGAGGATAGGTTGCAGAGTCCCGTTCACCAGGTGTGTGGATCGCAGGATTGGGTGCAGAGTCTCGTTCACCAGCTGTGTCGATCAGAGGATTGGGTGCAGAGTCTCGTTCACCAGGCGTGTGGATCAAAGGATTGGGTGCAGAGTCTCGTACACCAGGTGTGTGGATCAGAGGATTGGGTGCAGAGTCCCGTTCACCAGGCATGTGGATCGCAGGTTTGGCTTTGGAGTTCCGTTCACCAGTTGTGTGGATCGCAGGATTGGGTGCAGAGTCTCGTTCACCAGGTGTGTGGATCAGAGGATTGGGTGCAAAGTCTCGTTCACCAGTTGTGTGGATCGCAGGATTGGCTGCAGATTCCCGTTCACCAGGCATGTGGATCGCAGGATTGGGAGCAGACTCTCATTCACCAGGTGTGTGGATCGCAGGATTGGGTGCAGAGTCTCGTTCACCAGGTGTGTCGATCAGAGGATTGGGTGCAGAGTCTCGTTCACCAGGCGTGTGGATCAGAGGATTGGGTGCAGAGTCTCGTACACCAGGTGTGTGGATCAGAGGATTGGGTGCAGAGTCCCGTTCACCAGGCATGTGGATCGCAGGTTTGGCTTTGGAGTTCCGTTCACCAGTTGTGTGGATCGCAGGATTGGGTGCAGAGTCTCGTTCACCAGGTGTGTGGATCAGAGGATTGGGTGCAAAGTCTCGTTCACCAGTTGTGTGGGTCAGAGGATTGAGTGCAGAGTCCCGTTCACCAGGTGTGTGGATCAACGGATTGGGTGCAGAGTCTCATTCACCAGGCATGTGGATCTCAGGTTTGGTTGCAGAGTTCCGTTCACCAGGTGTGTGGATCGCAGGATTGGGAGCAGAGTCTCGTTCGCCAGGTGTGTGGATCAGAGGATTGGGTGCAAAGTCTTGATTCACCAGTTGTGTCGGTCAAAGGATTGGGTGCAGAGTCCCGTTCACCAGGAGTGTGGATCGCAGGGTTGGGTGTCGAGTCTCGTTCACCAGGTGTGTGGATCAACGGGTTGGGTGGAGAGTCTCGTTCACCAGCTGTGTGGATCGCAGGATCAGGTGCAAAGTCTCGTTCACCAGTTGTGGGGGTCAGAGGATTGGGTGCAGAGTCTCGTTCACCAGGTGTGTGAATCGCAGGATTGGGTGTGGAGTCTCATTCACCAGGTGTGTGGATCAACGGATTGGGTTCAGAGTCCCGTTCACCAGGTTTGTGAATCACAGGATTGGGTGCAGAGTCTCGTTCACCAGTTGTGTGGATCAGAGGATTGGTTGCAGAGTCTCGTTCACCAGGTGTGTTGATCAGAGGATTGGGTGCAGAGTCTCGTTCACCAGGTGTGTGGATCGCAGGATTGGGTGCAGAGTCTTGTTCACCAGGTGTGTGTATCGCAGGATTGGGTGCAGAGTCCCGTTCACCAGGCATGTGGATCAGAGGATTGGGTGCAGAGTCTTGTTCACCAGGTGTGTGGATCACAGGATTCGGTGCAGAGTCTCATTCACCAGGTTTTTGGATCAGAGGATTGGGTGCAGATTCCCGTTCACCAGGTGTGTGAAACGCAGGATTGGGTGCAGTGTCTCGTTCACCAGGTGTGTGGATCAGAGGATTGGGTGCAGAGTCCCGTTCACCAGGCATGTGGATCGCAGGATAGGGTGCAGAGTCTCGTTCACCAGGTCTGTGGATCCGAGGAGTGGGTGCAGACTCCCGTTCCCCAGGTGTGTGGATCACAGCATTGGGTGCAGAGTTCCGTTCCCCAGGTGTGTGGATCAGAGCATTGGGTGTAGCGTCTCATTCACCAGGCATGTGGATCGCAGGATTGGGTGCAGAGTCTTGTTTCCCAGGCGTGTGGATCAGAGGATTGGGTGCAGAGTCTCGTTCACCAGGTGTGTGGATTGCAGGATTGGGTGCAGACTTTCGTTCACCAGATGTGTGGATCAGAGGATTGGGTGCAGAGTCCCTTTCACCAGGTGTGTGAATTGCAGGATTGGGTGCAGAGTTTCGTTCACCAGGTGTGTGGATCAGAGAATAAGGTGCAGAGTCCCGTTCAGCAGGTATATGGATCAGAGGATAGGGTGCAGAGTCTCGTTCACCAGGTGTGTGGATCAGAGGATTGGGGCAGAGTCCCGTTCACCAGGTGTGTGAAACGCATGATTTGGTGCAGAGTCTCGTTCACCAGGTGTGTGGATCAGAGGATTGGGTGCAGAGTCTCCTTCACCAGGTGTGTGGATCGCAGGACGGGTGCCGAGTCTCGTTCACCAGGTGTATGGATCGCAGGATTGGGTGCAGAGTCCCGTTCACCAGTTATGTGGATCAGAGGTTTGGGTGCAGAGTCCCATTCACCGGGTGTGTGTTTCAGAGGATTGGGTGCAGAGTCTCGTTCACCAGGCGTGTGGATCGCAGGATTGGTTGCAGAGTCCAGTTCAGCAGGCATGTGGATCACAGGTTTGGTTGCAGAGTTCCGTTCACCAGGTGTGTGGATCGCAGGATTGGGTGCAAAGTCTCGTTCACCAGTTGTGTGGGTCAAAGGATTGGGTGCAGAGTTCCGTTCACCAGGTGTGTGGATCGCAAGATTGGGTGTCGAGTCTCGTTCACCAGGTGTGTGGATCAACGGATTGGGTGCAGAGTCTCGTTCACCAGGTGTGTGGATCGCAGGATTGGGTGCAGAGTCCCGTTCACCAGGTGTGTGGATCGCAGGGTTGGGTGTCGAGTCTCGTTCACCAGGTGTGTGGATCAACGGGTTGGGTGCAGAGTCTCGTTCACCAGCTGTGTGGATCGCAGGATCAGGTGCAAAGTCTCGTTCACCAGTTGTGGGGTCAGAGGATTGGGTGCAGATTCCCGTTCACCAGGTGTGTGAATCGCAGGATTGGGTGTGGAGTCTCGTTCACCAGGTGTGTGGATCAACGGATTGGGTTCAGAGTCCCGTTCACCAGGTGTGTGAATCGCAGGATTGGGTGCAGAGTCTCGTTCACCAGGTGAGTGGATCAGAAGTTTGGGTGCAGAGTCCCTTTCACCAGGTTTGTGAATCACAGGATTGGGCGCAGAGTCTCGTACACCAGTTGTGTGGATCAGAGGATTGGTTACAGAGTCTCGTTCACCAGGTGTGTTGATCAGAGGATTGGGTGCAGAGTCTCCTTCACCAGGTGTGTGCATCGCAGGATTGGGTGCAGAGTCTCGTTCACCAGGTGTGTCGATCAGAGGATTGGGTGCAGAGTCTCGTTCACCAGGCGTGTGGATCAGCGGATTGGGTGCAGAGTCTCGTACACCAGATGTGTGGATCAGAGGATTGGGTGCAGAGTCCCGTTCACCAGGCATGTGGATTGCAGGTTTGGCTCCAGAGTTCCGTTCAGCAGGTGTGTGGATCGCTGGATCGGGTGCAGAGTCTCGTTCACCAGGTGTGTGGATCAGAGGATTGGATGCAAAGTCTCGTTCACCAGTTGTGTGGGTCAGAGGATTGAGTGCAGAGACCCGTTCACCAGGTGTGTGGATCGCAGGATTGGGTGTGGAGACTCGTTCACCAGGTGTGTGGATCAACGGATTGGGTGCAAAGTCTCGTTCACCAGTTGTGTCGGTTAAAGGATTGGGTGCAGAGTCCCGTTCACCAGGTGTGTGGATCGCAGGATTGGGTGTCGAGTCTCGTTCACCAGGTGTGTGGATCAACGGATTGGGTGCAGAGTCTCGTTCACCAGCTGTGTGGATCGCAGGATCAGGTGCAGAGTCTCGTTCACCAGTTGTGGGGGTCAGAGGATTGGGTGCAGAGTCTCGGTCACCGGGTGTGTGGATCAGAGGATTAGGTGCAGAGTCTCGTTCACCAGGCGTGTGGATCGCAGGATTGGGTGCAGAGTCCCGTTCACCCGCTGAGTGTATCGCAGGATTGGGTGCAGAGTTCCGTTCAGCAGGTCTGTGGATCGCAGGATTGGGTTCAGAATCTCCTTCACCAGGTGTGTGGATCAGAGGATTGGGTACAATGTCTCGTTCACCAGGTGTGTGGATCAGAGGATTAGGTGCAGAGTTACGTTCACCAGATCTGTGGATCGCAGGATTGGGTTCAGAATCTCGTTTACCAGGTGTGTAGACCAGAGGATTGGGTACAATGTCTCGTTCACCAGGTGTGTGGATCAGAGGATTGGGTGCAGAGCCCCATTCACCAGGCGTGTGGATCAGAGGATTGGCTGCAGAGTCTCATTCCCCAGGCATGTGGATCAGAGGATTGGGTGCAGAGTCTTGTTCACCAGGTGTGTGGATCAGAGGATTGGGTGCAGAGTCCCTTTCACCATGTGTGTGAATTGCAGGATTGTGTGCAGAGTCTCGTTCACCAGGTGTGTGGATCAGAGGATAGGTTGCAGAGACCCGTTCACCAGGTGTGTGGATCGCAGGATTGGCTGCAGAGTCCCGTTCACCAGGTGTGTCGATCAGAGGATTGGGTGCAGAGTCTCGTTCACCAGGCATGTGGATCGCAGGTTTGGCTTCGGAGTTCCGTTCACCAGTTGTGTGGATCGCAGGATTGGGTGCAGAGTCTCATTCACCAGGTGTGTGGATCAGAGGATTGGGTGCAAAGTCTCGTTCACCAGTTGTGTGGGTCAGAGGATTGAGTGCAGAGTCCCGTTCACCAGGTGTGTGGATCGCAGAATTTGGTGTGGAGACTTGTTCACCAGATGTGTGGATCAACGGATTGGGTGCAGAGTCTCATTCACCAGGCATGTGGATCGCAGGATTGGGTGCAGAGTCCAGTTCACCAGGAATGTGGATCACAGGTTTGGTTGCAGAGTTCCGTTCACCAGGTGTGTGGATCGCAGGATTGGGTGCAGAGCCTCGTTCACCAGGTGTGTGGATCAGAGGATTGGGTGCAAAGTCTGGGTTCACCAGTTGTGTGGGTCAAAGTATTGGGTGCAGAGTCCCGTTCACCAGGTGTGTGGATCGCAGGATTGGGTGTCGAGTCTCGTTCACCAGGTGTGTGGATCAACGGATTGGGTTCAGAGTCCCGTTCACCAGGTGTGTGAATCGCAGGATTGGGTGCAGAGTCTCGTTCACCAGGTGTGTGGATCAGAGGTTTGGGTGCAGAGTCCTGTTCACCAGATTTGTGAATCACAGGATTGGGCGCAGAGTCTCGTCTACCAGTTGTGTGGATCAGAGCATTGGTTGCAGAGTCTCGTTCACCAGGTGTGTTGATCAGAGGATTGGGTGCAGAGTCTCCTTCACCAGGTGTGTGCATCGCAGCATTGGGTGCAGAGTCTCGTTCACCAGGTGTGTCGATCAGAGGTTTGGGTGCAGAGTCCTGTTCACCAGGTTTGTGAATCACAGGATTGGGCGCAGAGTCTCGTCTACCAGTTGTGTGGATCAGAGGATTGGGTGCAGAGTCTTGTTCACCAGGTGTGTGGATCAGAGGATTGGGTGCATAGTCCCTTTCACCAGGTGTGTGAATTGCAGGATTGGGTGCAGAGTCTCGTTCACCAGGTGTGTGGATCAGAGGATAGGTTGCAGAGTCCCATTCACCAGGTGTGTGGATCGCAGGATTGGCTGCAGATTCCCGTTCACCAGGCATGTGGATCGCAGGATTGGGAGCAGACTCCCATTCACCAGGTTTGTGGATCGCAGGATTGGGTGCAGAGTCTCGTTCACCAGGTGTGTCGATCAGAGGATTGGGTGCAGAGTCTCGTTCACCAGGCGTGTGGATCAAAGGATTGGGTGCAGAGTCTCGTACACCAGGTGTGTGGATCAGAGGATTGGGTGCAGAGTCCCGTTCACCAGGCATGTGGATCGCAGGTTTGGCTTCGGAGTTCCGTTCACCAGTTGTGTGGATCGCAGGATTGGGTGCAGAGTCTCGTTCACCAGGTGTGTGGATCAGAGGATTGGGTGCAAAGTCTAGTTCACCAGTTGTGTGGGTCAGAGGATTGAGTGCAGAGTCCCGTTCACCAGGTGTGTGGATCGCAGGATTTGGTGTGGAGACTTGTTCACCAGGTGTGTGGATCAACGGATTGGGTGCAGAGTCTCATTCACCAGGCATGTGGATCGCAGGATTGGGTGCAGAGTCCAGTTCACCAGGCATGTGGATCAAAGGTTTGGTTGCAGAGTTCCGTTCACCAGGTGTGTGGATCGCAGGATTGGGTGTCGAGTCTCGTTCACCAGGTGTGTGGATCAACGGGTTGGGTGCAGAGTCTCGTTCACCAGCTGCGTGGATTGCAGGATCAGGTGCAAAGTCTCGTTCACCAGTTGTGGGGGTCAGAGGATTGGGTGCAAAGTCTCGTTCACCAGTTGTGTCGGTCAAAGGATTGGGTGCAGAGTCCCGTTCACCAGGTGTGTGGATTGCAGGATTGGGTGTCGAGTCTCGTTCACCAGGTGTGTGGATCAACGGATTGGGTGCAGAGTCTCGTTCACCAGCTGTGTGGATCGCAGGATCAGGTGCAGAGTCTCGTTCACCAGTGGTGGGGGTCAGAGGATTGGGTGCAGATTCCCGTTCGCCAGGTGTGTGGATCGCAGGATTGGGTGTGGAGTCTCGTTCACCAGGTGTGTGGATCATCGGATTGGGTTCAGAGTCCCGTTCACCAGGTGTGTTAATCGCAGGATTGGGTGCAGAGTCTCGTTCACCAGGTGTATGGATCAGAGGTTTGGGTGCAGAGTCCCGTTCACCAGGTTTGTGAATCACAGGATTGGGCGCAGAGTCTCGTACACCAGTTGTGTGGATCAGAGGATTGGTTGCAGAGTCTCGTTCACCGGTTGTGTGCATCGCAGGATTGGGTGCAGAGTCTCGTTCACCAGGTGTGTGGATCGCAGGATTGGGTGCAGAGTCCCGTTCACCAGTTATGTGGATCAGAGGATTGGGTGCAGAGTCTCGGTCACCGGGTGTGTGGATCAGAGGATTAGGTGCAGAGTCTCGTTCACCAGGCGTGTGGATCGCAGGATTGGGTGCAGAGTCCCGTTCACCCGCTGAGTGTATCGCAGGATTGGGTGCAGAGTTCCGTTCACCAGGTCTGTGGATCGCAGGATTGGGTTCAGAATCTCGTTCACCAGGTGTGTGGATCAGAGAATTGGGTACAATGTCTCGTTCACCAGGTGTGTGGATCAGAGGATTAGGTGCAGAGTTCCGTTCACCAGATCTGTGGATCGCAGGATTGGGTTCAGAATCTCGTTCACCAGGTGTGTGGATCAGAGGATTGGGTACAATGTCTCGCTCACCAGGTGTGTGGATCAGAGGATTGGGTGCAGAGCCCCATTCACCAGACGTGTGGATCAGAGGATTGGCTGCAGAGTCTCGTTCCCCAGGCATGTGGATCAGAGGATTGGGTGCAGAGTCTTGTTCACCAGGTGTGTGGATCAGAGGATTGAGTGCAGAGTCCCTTTCACCATGTGTGTGAATTGCAGGATTGGGTGCAGAGTCTCGTTCACCAGGTGTGTGGATCAGAGGATAGGTTGCAGAGAACCGTTCACCAGGTGTGTGGATCGCAGGATTGGCTGCAGAGTCCCATTCACCAGGTGTGTCGATCAGAGGATTGGGTGCAGAGTCTCGTTCACCAGGCATGTGGACCGCAGGTTTGGCTTCGGAGTTCCGTTCACCAGTTGTGTGGATCGCAGGATTGGGTGCAGAGTCTCATTCACCAGGTGTGTGGATCAGAGGATTGGGTGCAGAGTCTCGTTCACCAGGCATGTGGATCGCAGGTTTGGCTTCGGAGTTCCGTTCACCATGTGTGTGGATCGCAGAATTTGGTGTGGAGACTTGTTCACCAGATGTGTGGATCAACGGATTGGGTGCAGAGTCTCATTCACCAGGCATGTGGATCGCAGGATTGGGTGCAGAGTCCAGTTCACCAGGAATGTGGATCACAGGTTTGGTTGCAGAGTTCCGTTCACCAGGTGTGTGGATCGCAGGATTGGGTGCAGAGCCTCGTTCACCAGGTGTGTGGATCAGAGGATTGTGTGCAAAGTCTGGGTTCACCAGTTGTGTGGGTCAAAGGATTGGGTGCAGAGTCCCGTTCACCAGGTGTGTGGATCGCAGGATTGGGTGTCGAGTCTCGTTCACCAGGTGTGTGGATCAGAGGTTTGGGTGCAGATTCCTCTTCACCAGGTTTGTGAATCACAGGATTGGGCGCAGAGTCTCGTACACCAGTTGTGTGGATCAGAGGATTGGTTGCAGAGTCTCGTTCACCAGGTGTGTTGATCAGAGGATTGGGTGCAGAGTCTCTTCACCAGGTGTGTGCATCGCAGCATTGGGTGCAGAGTCTCGTTCACCAGGTGTGTCGATCAGAGGATTGCATGCAGAGTCTCGTTCACCAGGCATGTGGATCAGAGGATTGGTGCAGAGTCTCGTACACCAGGTGTGTGGATCAGAGGATTGGGTGCAGAGTCCCGTTCACCAGGCATGTGGATCGCAGGTTTGGCTCCAGAGTTCCGTTCAGCAGGTGTGTGGATCGCAAGATTGGGTGCAGAGTCTCATTCACCAGGTGTGTTGATCAACGGATTGGGTGCAGAGTCTCGTTCACCAGGTGTGTGGATCGCAGGATTGGGTGCAGAGTCTCGTTCACCAGGTGTGTGGATCAGAGGATTTGGTGCAAAGTCTCGTTCACCAGTTGTGTGGGTCAAAGGATTGGGTGCAGAGTCCCGTTTACCAGGTGTGTGGATCGCAGGATTGGGTGTCGAGTCTCCTTCAGCAGGTGTGTGGATCAACAGATTGGGTGCAGAGTCTCGTTCACCAGCTGTGTGGATCGCAGGATCAGGTGCAGTGTCTCGTTCACCAGTTGTGGGGGTCAGAGGATTGGGTGCAGATTCCCGTTCACCAGGTGTGTGGATCGCAGGATTGGGTGTGGATTCTCGTTCACCAGGTGTGTGGATCAACGGATTGGGTTCAGAGTCCCGTTCACCAGGTGTGTGAATCGCAGGATTGGGTGCAGAGTCTCGTTCACCACGTTTGTGAATCACAGGATTGGGCGCAGAGTCTCGTACACCAGTTGTGTGGATCAGAGGATTGGTTGCAGAGTCTCATTCACCAGGTGTGTGCATCGCAGGATTGGGTGCAGAGTCTCGTTCACCAGGTGTGTGGATCGTAGGATTGGGTGCAGAGTCCCGTTCACCAGTTATGTGGATCAGAGGATTGGGTGCAGAGTCTCGTTCACCGGGTGTGTGGATCAGAGGATTAGGTGCAGAGTCTCGTTCACCAGGCGTGTGGATCTCAGTATTGGGTGCAGAGTCCCCTTCACCCGCTGAGTGTATCGCAGAATTGGGTGCAGAGTTCCGTTCACCAGGTGTGTGGATCGCAGGATTGGGTTCAGAATCTCGTTCACCAGGTGTGTGGATCAGAGGATTGGGTGCAGATTCTCGTTCAGCAGGTGTGTGGATCAGTGGATTGGGTGCAGAGTCTCGTTCACCAGGTGTGTGGATCAGAGGATTGGGTGCAGAGTCTCGTTCACCAGGTGATTGGGTCAGTGGATTGGGTGCAGAGTCTCGTTCACCGGGCGTGTAGATAACAGGATTGGGTGCAGAGTCTCATTCACCAGGTTTTTGGATCAGAGGATTGGGTGTAGAATCCCGTTCACCAGATGTGTGAATCGCAGGATTGGGTGCAGAGTCCTGTTCATCAGGCATGTCGACCAGAGGATTGGGTACAGAGTCTCGTTCACCATGTGCGTGGATCAGTTATTGGGTACAGAGTCCCGTTCACCAGGTGTGTGGATCGCACGATTGCGTGCAAAGTCTCGTTCACCAGGTGTGTGGATCACAGGATGGGGTGCAGAGTCTCGTTAACCAGGTTGTGTGGATCAGAGGATTGTGTGCAGAGTCTCGTTCACCAGGTGTTTGGGTCAGAGGATTGGGTGCAGAGTCTCGTTCACTGGGTGTGTAGATAACAGGATTGGGTGCAGAGTCTCATTCACCAGGTTTTTGGATCAGAGGATTGGGTGCAGAGTCCCATTCACCAGGTGTGTGAATCACAGGATTGGGCGCAGAATCTCGTTCACCAGGTGTGTGGATCAGAGGATTGGCTGCAGAGTCTCGTTCACCAGGTCTGTGGATCCGAGGAGTGGGTGCAGAGTCCCGTTCCTCAGGCATGTGGATGAGAGGATTGGGTGCAGAGTCTCCTTCACCAGGTGTGTGGATCGCAGGATTTGGTGCAGAGTCTCGTTCGGCAGGTGTGTGATTCGCAGGATTGTTTGCAGACTCCCGTTTCCCAGGTGTGTGGATCACAGCATTGGGTGCAGAGTTCCGTTCATCAGGTGTGTGGATCAGAGGATTGGGTGCAGAGTCTCGTTCACCAGGTGTGTGGGTCAGAGGATAGGTTGCAGAGTCCCGTTCACCAGGTGTGTGAATTGCAGGATTGGGTGCAGAGTCTCGTTCACCAGGCGTGTGGATCAAAGGATTGGGTGCAGAGTCTCGTACACCAGGTGTGTGGATCAGAGGATTGGGTGCAGAGTCCCGTTCACCAGGCATGTGGATCGCAGGTTTGGCTTCGGAGTTCCGTTCACCAGTTGTGTGGATCGCAGGATTGGGTGCAGAGTCTCGTTCACCAGGTGTGTGGATCAGAGGATTGGGTGCAAAGTCTAGTTCACCAGTTGTGTGGGTCAGAGGATTGAGTGCAGAGTCCCGTTCACCAGGTGTGTGGATCGCAGGATTTGGTGTGGAGACTTGTTCACCAGGTGTGTGGATCAACGGATTGGGTGCAGAGTCTCATTCACCAGGCATGTGGATCGCAGGATTGGGTGCAGAGTCCAGTTCACCAGGCATGTGGATCAAAGGTTTGGTTGCAGAGTTCCGTTCACCAGGTGTGTGGATCGCAGGATTGGGTGCAGAGTCTCGTTCGCCAGGTGTGTGGATCAGAGGATTGGGTGCAAAGTCTGGGTTCACCAATTGTGTCGGTCAAAGGATTGGGTCCAGAGTCCCGTTCACCAGGTGTGTGGATCGCAGGATTGGGTGTCGAGTCTCGTTCACCAGGTGTGTGGATCAACGGGTTGGGTGCAGAGTCTCGTTCACCAGCTGTGTGGATTGCAGGATCAGGTGCAAAGTCTCGTTCACCAGTTGTGGGGGTCAGAGGATTGGGTGCAAAGTCTCGTTCACCAGTTGTGTCGGTCAAAGGATTGGGTGCAGAGTCCCGTTCACCAGGTGTGTGGATTGCAGGATTGGGTGCAAAGTCTCGTTCACCAGGTGTGTGGATCACAGGATGGGGTGCAGAGTCTCGTTAACCAGGTTGTGTGAATCAGAGGATTGTGTGCAGAGTCTCGTTCACCAGGTGTTTGGGTCAGTGGATTGGGTGCAGAGTCTCGTTCACTGGGTGTGTAGATAACAGGATTGGGTGCAGAGTCTCATTCACCAGGTTTTTGGATCAGAGGATTGGGTGCAGAATCCCATTCACCAGATGTGTGAATCACAGGATTGGGCGCAGAATCTCGTTCACTGGGTGTGTAGATAACAGGATTGGGTGCAGAGTCCCGTTCACCAGGCATGTGGATCGCAGGTTTGGCTCCAGCGTTCCGTTCACCAGGTGTGTGGATCGCAGGATTGGTTGCAGAGTCTCGTTCACCAGGTGTGTGGATCAGAGGATTGGGTGCAAAGTCTCGTTCACCAGTTGTGTTTATCAGAGGATTGAGTGCAGAGTCCCGTTCACCAGGTGTGTGGATCGCAGGATTGGGTGTGGAGACTCGTTCACCAGCTGTGTGGATCAACGGATTGGGTGCCGAGTCTCGTTCACCGGGTGTGTGGATCAGAGGATTGGGTGCAAAGTCTCGTTTACCAGTTGTGTGGGTCAGAGGATTGAGTGCAGAGTCCCGTTCACCAGGTGTGTGGATCGCAGGATTGGGTGCAGAGTCTCGTTCACCAGGTGAGTGGATCAGAGGTTTGGGTGCAGAGTCCCGTTCACCAGGTTTGTGAATCACAGGATTGGGCGCAGAGTCTTGTACACTAGTTGTGTGGATCAGAGGATTGGCTGCAGAGTCTCGTTCACCAGGTGTGTTGATCAGAGGATATGGTGCAGAGTCTCCTTCACCAGGTGTGTGCATCGCAGGATTGGGTGCAGAGTCTCGTTCACCAGGTGTGTCGATCAGAGGATTGGGTGCAGAGTCTCGTTCACCAGGCGTGTGGATCAGAGGATTGGGTGCAGAGTCTCGTACACCAGGTGTGTGGATCAGAGGATTGGGTGCAGTGTCCCGTTCACCAGGCATGTGGATCGCAGGTTTGGCACCAGAGTTCCGTTCAGCAGGTGTGTGGATCGCAGGATTGTGTGCAGAGTCTCGTTCACCAGGTGTGTGGATCAGAGGATTGGATGCAAAGTCTCATTCACCAGTTGTGTGGGTCAGAGGATTGAGTGCAGAGACCCGTTCACCAGGTGTGTGGATCGCAGGATTGAGTGTGGAGACTCGTTCACCAGGTGTGTGGATCAACGGATTGGGTGCAGCGTCTCGTTCACCAGGTGTGTGGATCGCAGGATTGGGTGCAGAGTCTCGTTCACCAGGTGTGTGGATCAGAGGATTGGGTGCAAAGTCTCGTTCACCAGTTGTGTCGGTCAAAGGATTGGGTGCAGAGTCCCGTTCACCAGGTGTATGGATCGCAGGATGGGTGTCGAGTCTCGTTCACCAGGTGTATGGATCAACGGATTGGTTTCAGAGCCCCGTTCACCAGGTGTGTGAATCGCAGGATTGGGTGCAGAGTCTCGTTCACCAGATGTGTGGATCAGAGGTTTGGGTGCAGAGTCCCGTTCACCAGGTTTGTGAATCACAGGATTGGGCGCAGAGTCTCGTACACCAGTTGTGTGGATCAGAGGATTGGTTGCAGAGTCTCGTTCACCGGTTGTGTGCATCGCAGGATTGGGTGCAGAGTCTCGTTCACCAGGTGTGTGGATCGCAGGATTGGGTGCAGAGTCCCGTTCACCAGTTATGTGGATCAGAGGATTGGGTGCAGAGTCTCGTTCACCGGGTGTGTGGATCAGAGGATTAGGTGCAGAGTCTCGTTCACCAGGCGTGTGGATCGCAGGATTGGGTGCAGAGTCCCGTTCACCCGCTGAGTGTATCGCAGGATTGGGTGCAGAGTTCCGTTCACCAGGTCTGTGGATCGCAGGGTTGGGTTCAGAATCTCGTTCACCAGGTGTGTGGATCAGAGGATTGTGTACAATGTCTCGTTCACCAGGTGTGTGGATCAGAGGATTGGGTGCAGAGTTCCGTTCACCAGGTCTGTGGATCGCAGGATTGGGTTCAGAATCTCGTTCACCAGGTGTGTGGATCAGAGGATTGGGTACAATGTCTCGTTCACCAGGTGTGTGGATCAGAGGATTGGGTGCAGAGCCCCATTCACCAGGCATGTGGATCAGAGGATTGGCTGCAGAGTCTCGTTCCCCAGGCATGTGGATCAGAGGATTGGGCGCAGAGTCTCGTTCAGCAGGTGTGTTGGTCAGAGGATAGGTTGCAGAGTCCCGTTCACCAGGTGAGTGAATCGCAGGATTGGGTGCAGAATCTCGTTCACCAGGTGTGTGGATCAGAGGATTAGCTGCAGAGTCTCGTACACCAGGTGTGTGGATCAGAGGATTGGGTGCAGAGTCCCCTTCACCAGGCATGTGGATCGCAGGTTTGGCTCCAGCGTTCCGTTCACCAGGTGTGTGGATCGCAGGATTGGGTGCAGAGTCTCATTCACCAGGTGTGTGGATCAGAGGATTGGGTGCAAAGTCTCGTTCACCAGTTGTGTGGGTCAGAGGATTGAGTGCAGAGTCCCGTTCACCAGGTGTGTGGATCGCAGGATTGGGTGTGGAGACTCGTTCACCAGGTGTGTGGATCTACGGATTGGGTGCCGAGTCTCGTTCACCGGGTGTGTGGATCAGAGGATTGGGTGCAAAGTCTCGTTTACCAGTTGTGTGGGTCAGAGGATTGAGTGCAGAGTCCCGTTCACCAGGTGTGTGGATCGCAGGATTGGGTGCGGAGACTCGTTCACCAGGTGAGTGGATCAGAGGATTGGGTGCAGAGTCCCGTTCACCAGGTGTGTGGGTCAGAGGACTGGGTGCAGAGTCTCCTTCACGAGGTGTGTGGATCACAGGACTGTGTGCAGAATCTCGTTCACCAGGTTTGTGGATCGCAGGATTGGGTGCAGAGTCCCGTTCACCAGTTATGTGGATCAGAGGATTGGGTGCAGCGTCCCGTTCACCAGGTGTGTGAATCGCAGGATTTGGCGCAGAGTCTCGTTCACCAGGTGTGTGGATCAGAGGATTGGGTGCAGAGTCCCGTTCACCAGGTGTGTGGATCGCAGGATTGTGTGTAGAGTCTCGTTCACCAGGTGTGTGGATCAACGGATTGGTTCCATGTGTCGTTCACCAGCTGTGTGGATCGCAGGATCAGGTGCAAAGTCTCGTTCACCAGTTGTGTGGGTCAGAGGATTGGGTGCAGAGTCCCGTTCACCAGGTGTGTGGATCGCAGGATTGGGTGTGGAGTCTCGTTCACCAGGTGTGTGGATCAATGGATTGGGTTCAGAGTCCCGTTCTCCAGGTGTGTGAATCGCAGGATTGGGTGCAGAGTCTCGTTCACCAGGTGTGTGGATCAGAGGATTGGGTGCAGTGTCCCGTTCACCAATTTTGTGAGTCACAGGGTTGGGTGCAGAGTCTCGTACACCAGTTGTGTGGATCAGAGGATTGGGTGCAGCGTCTCGTTCACCAGTTGTGTGGATCAGAGGATTAGGTGCAGAGTCTCCTTCACCAGGTGTGTGCATCGCAGGACTGGGTGCAGTCTCGTTCACCAGCTGTGTGGATCAGAGGATTGGGTGCAGAGACTCGTACACCAGTTGTGTGGATCAGAGGATTGGGTGCAGAGTCTCGTTCACCGGGTGTGTGGATCAGAGGATTCGGTGCAGAGTCTCGTTCACCAGGTGTGTGGATCGCAGGATTGGGCGCAGATTCCCGTTCACCCGCTGTGTGTATCGCAGGATTGGGTGCAGAGTTCCGTTCACCAGGTGTGTGGATCGCAGGATGGTTTCAGAATCTCGTTCACCAGTTGTGTGGATCACAGGATTGGGTGCAATGTCTCGTTCACCAGGTGTGTGGATCAGAGGATAGGCTGCAGAGTCTCGTTCACCAGGTGTGTGAATCGCAGTATTGGGAGCAGACTCCCATTCACCAGGTGTGTGGATCGCAGTATTGGGTGCAGAGTCTCGTTCACCAGGTGTGTCGATCAGACGATTGGGTGCAGAGTCTCGTTCACCAGGCGTGTGGATCAGAGGATTGGGTGCAGAGTCTCGTACACCAGGTGTGTGGATCAGAGGATTGGGTGCAGAGTCCCGTTCACCAGGCATGTGGATCGCAGGTTTGGCACCAGTGTTCCGTTCACCAGGTGTGTGGATCGCAGGATTGGGTGCAGAGTCTCATTCACCAGGTGTGTGGATCAGACGATTGGGTGCAAAGTCTCGTTCACCAGTTGTGTGGGTAAGAGGATTGAGTGCAGAGTCCCATTCACCAGGTGTGTGGATCGCAGGATTGGGTGTGGCGACTCATTCACCAGGTGTTTGGATCAACAGATTGGGTGCAGAGTCTCGTTCACCAGGTGTGTGGATCGCAGGATTAGGTGCAGACTCTCGTTCACCAGGTGAGTGGATAAGAGGATAGGGTGCAGACTCCTGTTCACCAGGTGTGTGGGTCAGAGGGCTGGGTGTAGAGTCTCCTTCACCAGGCGTGTGGATCGCAGGATTGGGTGCAGAGTCTCGTACACCAGGTGTGTGGATCGCAGAATTGGGCGCAAAGTCTCGTTCACCAGTTGTGTGGATCAGAGGATTGGGTGCAGAGTCTCCTTCACCAGGTGTGTGGATCGCAGGACTGGGTGCAGAGTCTCGTTCACCAGGTGTGTGGATCGCAGGATTGGGTGCAGAGTCCCGTTCACCATTTATGTGGATCAGAGTGTTGGGTGCAGAGTCCCGTTCACCAGGTGTGTGAATCACAGGATTGGGCGCAAAGTCTCGTTCACCAGTTGTGTGGATCAGAGGATTGGGTGCAGAGTCTCCTTCACCAGGTGTGTGGATCGCAGGACTGGGTGCAGGGTCTCGTTCACCAGCTGTGTGGATCGCAGGATTGGGTGCAGAGTCCCGTTCACCAGTTATGTGGATCAGAGGATTGGCTGCAGAGTCTCGTTCACCAGGTGTGTTGATCAGAGGATATGGTGCAGAGTCTCCTTCACCAGGTGTGTGCATCGCAGGATTGGGTGCAGAGTCTCGTTCACCAGGTGTGTCGATCAGAGGATTGGGTGCAGAGTCTCGTTCACCAGGCGTGTGGATCAGAGGATTGGGTGCAGAGTCTCGTGCACTAGGTGTGTGGATCAGAGGATTGGGTGCAGTGTCCCATTCACCAGGCATGTGGATCGCAGGTTTGGCACCAGAGTTCCGTTCAGCAGGTGTGTGGATTGCAGGATTGTGTGCAGAGTCTCGTTCACCAGGTGTGTGGATCAGAGGATTGGATGCAAAGTCTCATTCACCAGTTGTGTGGGTCAGAGGATTGAGTGCAGAGACCCGTTCACCAGGTGTGTGGATCGCAGGATTGAGTGTGGAGACTCGTTCACCAGGTGTGTGGATCAACGGATATGGTGCAGCGTCTCGTTCACCAGGTGTGTGGATCGCAGGATTGGGTGCACATTCTCGTTCACCAGGTGTGTGGATCAGAGGATTGGGTGCAAAGTCTCGTTCACCAGTTGTGTCGGTCAAAGGATTGGGTGCAGAGTCCCGTTCACCAGGTGTGTGGATCGCAGGATTGGGTGTCGAGTCTCGTTCACCAGGTGTATGGATCAACGGATTGGGTGCGGAGTCTCGTTCACCAGCTGTGTGGATTGCAGGATCAGGTGCAGAGTCTCGTTCACCAGTTGTGGGGGTCAGAGGATTGGGTGCAGATTCCCGTTCACCAGGTGTGTGGATCGCAGGATTGGGTGTGGAGTCTCGTTCACCAGGTGTGTGGATCAACGGATTGGTTTCAGAGCCCCGTTCACCAGGTGTGTCAATCGCAGGTTTGGGTGCAGAGTCTCGTTCACCAGATGTGTGGATCAGAGATTTGGGTGCAGAGTCCCGTTCACCAGGATTGTGAATCACAGGATTGGGCGCAGAGTCTCGTACACCAGTTGTGTGGATCAGAGGATTGGTTGCAGAGTCTCGTTCACCAGTTGTGTGCATCGCAGGATTGGGTGCAGAGTCTCGTTCACCAGGTGTGTGGATCGCAGGATTGGGTGCAGAGTCCCGTTCACCAGTTATGTGGATCAGAGGATTGGGTGCAGAGTCTCGTTCACCGGGTGTGTGGATCAGAGGATTAGGTGCAGAGTCTCGTTCACCAGGCGTGTGGATCGCAGGATTGGGTGCAGAGTCCCGTTCACCCGCTGAGTGTATCGCAGGATTGGGTGAAGAGTTCCGTTCACCAGGTCTGTGGATCGCAGGGTTGGGTTCAGAATCTCGTTCACCAGGTGTGTGTGTTAAGTATGTGTATTGTATTGAACAATTAACACAAAGACTTAAACGTATAACTCAAACAGGTCTTTACTGGTTGGAGGTAGGGACTACACGTAGGTCTTTACTTCATGCCCACAGGCGGGAACTGAGGGGGATCAGTACCCACAGTACTATTTATACCCCTATGGCCAGGAGTGGTACTGCGTATCACTACGCCCAACAAGTAGTGCAGTCCTGTCCATAGGTTCAAAGTAGCACACATATTACATACACAACATTCCTCCCTTCCTAGCTTTACAGTCATCTCCCCATTTAACATAACGTAATAACATATATACATATATAACTTCAGGTTTACATAACAGAATAACATAGATACATAGATAACTTCATGTCAAAACAGATCACAGATTCAGTCTCTGCGGAAAACAGTTCACAGATTCAATCTCTGTGGTGTAGTCGGTTCACGTTGCTGGAGTGACTCATTCAATAGTCCTTCCATGGATTTAACAGTTTGAACTTCCGAACTGAATTGGCTCCGTTCGGAGGGACCACGTGTGTGATCTGGTAGAGGTAATAATGGTTCAGATGGGTCATCTTCTGTTTTGACTTTTCCTTTTCTGCTTCTTGGAGACTCTCTGGGCTCCACTGTCAGCTGCCAGCTGCATGCGCAGTTCCTCCTTCTCTCCCTCCTTTTTCCGTAGTAGAGCCACCTTCTCCCGATGTTCCGTAGACTTTCGGTGCTCCTCCATGATTTCTGTATGGTGGGAGTCGAAGTTACAAGTTGGGCAGGACAGGACATAGTAATATTCGGTGTCGTCCTGATCTAGGCCAGCGAGAGGGTCTTCTATTTCCTCCATACCCAGCTGGGCGTTAGCCAGCTTTTGTTCCAAGTCCAGACATCTTTCCTGAAGAGACTTCTTCATGCGTACCTCTTCATCCAGCTTTTTCTGGGCTTTCAGCAAGTCGTTTACTAATGACCTCATTTGAGATTTTACTACTTCAACTTCTTTTGGAGATTGATTGATCGGACTATTCAATCCCTCTACCGGAGCAGCTGTTTCAGCGGTCTGTTGTTCTACGTTGACGTGAGTCAGCGTACTTTTGGCATCCAAGGGCTGCTCTGTTGCAGTCATCTCAGTCTGTGTTGCCACCTCAGCTCTTCCAATAACCTTTGAGAGCTCCGAACCCCTTTCGTTTGAATATTGAAGTTCGTGTTCAAGTTTTTTCCATTTCAGAGTCCTGTCCTTCAGCATATGCAGGAGTTGGCTGACCGTTAACTCCTCTGACACCAGACGTTTTGTGTGCTCCTGCTCCATTTTCTCCATCAGCTGCTTCTGTTGTCTTTCCAGATTCCCCAACTCTATATCAAAGAACTCTTTCGTTGCATTCAACTCTTGCTCAAAACAGCGAAGCATTTGTTCTAATTGCTGTTGTAGTTTGAAATGGAGTTGAGTTCGAGCCCGGTGTCCCTCAGAAATGGGCACATCAGTAGACTTGCCAGACTCAGAATCCACAGTTAAACTATGTTGTTGTTGCTCAGTGGAATTCTGTGCTGAAACTTTGTCTTTTGCACCTGAGTTGGGCTTACCATCATCCGTTCCAGAGTCTGGGCCGACTATCTTCACCGAGTTCTCACTCGTTATTGTTTGTAGGAAATGCCAGTCCATATTCATTTTCCTAATCCACTCCCGTCCTAGTAGTGGAGGACCTCCTTCAGATATCACATATAAGTCCATTATTTGACTGTCTTCGCCCTTGTGGACCACTGCAACCTCTATTTTCCCGATGGGGTACACTCTTTGCCCCGTGTATGTTTTCAATCTAATCCCCGTATCCTGTAGGGGAATATGTTGGAATAACTTTCCGTAATCTTTCTTATTTATGACCGTCAATGCCGATCCAGTGTCCAATTCCAGTTTTACTTGGACTCCTTCTATCTGAAGAGTGACCCAAATTGTCTGGAGGTCTGCACCCTTACCAGCGTTGAGTACTCTTAAGCTAGCCAGTTCATTACAGCTTAAGCTAGCCAGTTCATTACTGCTAGCGTCTGAATCGGACTCCTGTTCGGCCACCTTGTGTACCTTTGCGTATTTTCCTTGCGGTGACTTCTTGTTGCTGGTCTTCTTCGCTGACCTGCATACTCTAGCTATATGTCCAAGCCTACCACAAGTTCTACATTCTTGGTTTTTAAACCAACACTGGTTCTGATCATGCGTTGTCTTTCCACAACGATAACATTTGCCAGAACTCACACCCAATTTGTGTGCACTGAGCTCCGGTGACCGTAGCTGCATTACTGCCGTGCCTCTCGCTGCGGCTTCGTGTGCTGCTGCCATAGTGACCGCCTTCTCAAGCGTCAGCTCATTCTCCTCGAGCAGTCGCTTTTGTGTATCCTGTTTAAATAAACCACACACAAATTTGTCTCGAAGTGCCTCTGTCAGTCCCGTTCCAAACTGACAATATTTCGCTAATTTACGCAATTCCAGCAAATATTCAGCATTGCTTTCATGCTGTAGCTGCCTTCTGTCGTAAAATTTAAATCGTTCCGCTAGCATCAGCGGCGTGGGGTTTAGATGATCTTTCAGGACAGTAACAATCTCATCGAACGTCTTATCCGCCGGTTCATCTGGTGATAACAGGTGTTTCAATTGCCCGTATGTCTTCGCACCCATTAAATGTAATAATGTTAGTGCTTTATCAGCCTCACGAATTTTATTGACCTTACAATAATTTTTAACTCGTTCAACATATATGGCCCAATCTTCGATGTCACTATCAAAGTTGCTAATATTCCCGTGTTTAGGCATTGTAGTACTTTATCAGATTTGCAATTTTTCAGATTTTTTTTTTTTTTTACTGCTTTCCAAGATGGCGGCTTCCCGCTCTTGCCATCGTCCTCCGCCCACAAAATGGCGGTTTTCCCACGCTTGGCGGTCTTCACCCGTCCCCCGACGCCGTCTCCCTTCAGCCCCGAGTGCGGCCCTTATCTTTGGTCCCGATCGCTGGCCCGCGCTTTTCACCGCGGCTCTCGCGCCTTCAGTGTCTGCCGACGCTGCGCCTTCCAGCCCGAGTGCGGCCCTTATCAGGGATTTCGATCGATCGCCCTTCTACCTCCGACTTCCCCCAGCCCTGTCTTTGCAGCCAACGCTGCTTGGCTTACCCACCACCGAGGTTGAAAAAGCTGCAGGATGTCTTCTGTCCTCCCGTTTTCAGTCGCTGATGGAGGCTTCAGGGTCCTAATGCCTGTCTCTTCCAGTGGGGTGGTGAGATTTGAAACCTCTCTTCAACGTCCTGTCTGTGGACGAAGCCGCCGTGGAATAACTGCCGCAGGGTAAGAACCTGCCTCGTCGCCAGTGTTAAGTATGTGTATTGTATTGAACAATTAACACAAAGACTTAAACGTATAACTCAAACAGGTCTTTACTGGTTGGAGGTAGGGACTACACGTAGGTCTTTACTTCATGCCCACAGGCGGGAACTGAGGGGGATCAGTACCCACAGTACTATTTATACCCCTATGGCCAGGAGTGGTACTGCGTATCACTACGCCCAACAAGTAGTGCAGTCCTGTCCATAGGTTCAAAGTAGCACACATATTACATACACAACAGTGTGGATCAGAGGATTGTGTACAATGTCTCGTTCACCAGGTGTGTGGATCAGAGGATTGGGTGCAGAGTTCCGTTCACCAGGTCTGTGGATCGCAGGATTGGGTTCAGAATCTCGTTCACCAGTTGTGTGGATCAGAGGATTGGGTACAATGTCTCGTTCACCAGGTGTGTGGATCAGAGGATTGGGTGCAGAGCCCCATTCACCAGGCATGTGGATCAGAGGATTGGCTGCAGAGTCTCGTTCCCCAGGCATGTGGATCAGAGGATTGGGCGCAGAGTCTCGTTCAGCAGGTGTGTTGGTCAGAGGATAGGTTGCAGAGTCCCGTTCACCAGGTGTGTGAATCGCAGGATTGGGCGCAGAATCTCGTTCACCAGGTGTGTGGATCAGAGGATTAGCTGCAGAGTCTCGTACACCAGGTGTGTGGATCAGAGGATTGGGTGCAGAGTCCCGTTCACCAGGCATGTGGATCGCAGGTTTGGCTCCAGCGTTCCGTTCACCAGGTGTGTGGATCGCAGGATTGGGTGCAGAGTCTCATTCACCAGGTGTGTGGATCAGAGGATTGGGTGCAAAGTCTCGTTCACCAGTTGTGTGGGTCAGAGGATTGAGTGCAGAGTCCCGTTCACCAGGTGTGTGGATCGCAGGATTGGGTGTGGAGACTCATTCACCAGGTGTGTGGATCTACGGATTGGGTGCTGAGCCTCGTTCACCGGGTGTGTGGATCAGAGTATTGGGTGCAAAGTCTTGTTTACCAGTTGTGTGGGTCAGAGGATTGAGTGCAGAGTCCCGTTCACCAGGTGTGTGGATCGCAGGATTGGGTGCGGAGACTCGTTCTCCAGGTGAGGGGATCAGAGGATTGGGTGCAGAGTCCCGTTCACCAGGTGTGTGGGTCAGAGGACTGGGTGCAGAGTCCCGTTCACCAGGTGTGTGGATCGCAGGATTGGGTGTGGAGACTCGTTCACCAGGTGTGTGGATCTACGGATTGGGTGCCGAGCCTCGTTCACCGGGTGTGTGGATCAGAGGATTGGGTGCAAAGTCTCGTTTACCAGGTGTGTGGGTCAGAGGACTGGGTGCAGAGTCTCCTTCACGAGGTGTGTGGATCGCAGGACTGGGTGCAGAATCTCGTTCACCAGGTTTGTGGATCGCAGGATTGGGTGCAGAGTCCCGTTCACCAGTTATGTGGATCAGAGGATTGGGTGCAGAGTCCCGTTCACCAGGTGTGTGGATCGCAGGATTGTGTGTAGAGTCTCGTTCACCAGGTGTGTGGATCAACGGATTGGTTCCATGTGTCGTTCACCAGCTGTGTGGATCGCAGGATCAGGTGCAAAGTCTCGTTCACCAGTTGTGTGGGTCAGAAGATTGGGTGCAGAGTCCCGTTCACCAGGTGTGTGGATCGCAGGATTGGGTGTGGAGTCTCGTTCACCAGGTGTGTGGATCAATGGATTGGGTTCAGAGTCCCGTTCTCCAGGTGTGTGAATCGCAGGATTGGGTGCAGAGTCTCGTTCACCAGGTGTGTGGATCAGAGGATTGGGTGCAGTGTCCCGTTCACCAATTTTGTGAATCACAGGGTTGGGTGCAGAGTCTCGTACACCAGTTGTGTGGATCAGAGGATTGGGTGCAGCGTCTCGTTCACCAGTTGTGTGGATCAGAGGATTAGGTGCAGAGTCTCCTTCACCAGGTGTGTGCATCGCAGGACTGGGTGCAGTCTCGTTCACCAGCTGTGTGGATCAGAGGATTGGGTGCAGAGTCTCGTACACCAGTTGTGTGTGTCAAAGGATTGGGTGCAGAGTCCCGTTCACCAGGTGAGCGGATCGCAGGATTGTATGTCGAGTCTCGTTCACCAGGTGTGTGGATCAGCGGATTGGGTGCAGAGTCTCGTTCACTAGCTGTGTGGACCGCAGGATCAGGTGCAAAGTCTCGTTCACCAGTTGTGTGGGTCAGAGGATTGGGTGCAGAGTCCCGTTCACCAGGTGTGTGGATCGCATGATTGGGTGTGGAGTCTCGTTCACCAGGTGTGTGGATCAACGGATTAGGTTCAGAGTCCCGTTCACCAGGTGTGCGAATCGTAGGATTGGGTGCAGAGTCTCGTTCACCACGTTTGTGAATCACAGGATTGGGTGCAGAGTCTCGTACACCAGTTGTGTGGATCAGAGGATTGGGTGCAGAATCTCGTTCACCAGTTGTGTGGATCAGAGGATTGGGTGCACAGTCTCCTTCAACAGATGTGTGCATCGCAGGACTGGGTGCAGAGTCTCGTTCACCAGGTGTGTGGATCGCAGGATTGGGTGCAGAGTCCCGTTCACCAGTTATGTGGATCAGAGGATTGGGTGCAGAGACTCGTTCACCGGGTGTGTGGATCAGAGGATTAGGTGCAGAGTCTCGTTCACCAGGCGTGTGCACCGCAGGATTGGGTGCAGAGTCCCTTTCACCCGCTGTGTGTATCGCAGGATTGGCTTCAGAGTTCCGTTCACCAGGTGTGTGGATCGCAGGATTGGGTTCAGAATCTCGTTTACCAGGTCTGAGGATCAGTGGATTGGGTGCAGAGTCTCGTTCAACAGGTGTGTGGATCACAGGATTGGGTGCAGAGTCCCGTTCACCAGGTGTGCAGATCGCAGGATTGGGTGCAGAGTCTCGTTCACCAGGCGTGTGGATCGCAAGATTTGGTTCCGAGTCACGTTCACCAGGTGTGTGGATCAGAGGATTGGGTGCAGAGTCTCGTTCACCAGGTGTGTGGATCAGAGGATTGGGTGCAGAGTCTCGTCCACCAGGTGTGTGAATCGCAGGATTGGATGCAGAACCCCGTTCACCAGGTGTGTGGATCGCAGGATTGGGTGCAGAGTTTCGTTCGCCAGTTGTGTGGATCAGAGGATTGGGTGCAGAGTCCCGTTCACCAGGTGTGTGAATCGCAGGATTGGGTGCAGAGTCTCGTTCACCAGGTGTGTGGATCAGAGGATTGGGTGCAGAGTCTCGTTCACCAGCTGTGTGGATCAGAAGATTGGGTGCAGAGTCCCGTTCACCAGGCGTGTGAATCAGAGGATTGGGTAAAGGGTCTCGTTTACCATGTGTGTGGATCAGTGGATTGGGTGCAGATTCCCGTTCACCAGGTGTGTGGATCGCAGGATTGGGTGCAGAGTCTCGTTCACAAGGTGTGTGAATCGCAGGATTGGTTGCGGAGTCTCGTTCACCAGGTGTGTGGATCAAAGGATTGGGTGCAGAGTTCTGTTCACCAGGGGTGTGGATCAGAGGATTGGGCGCAGAGTCTCGTTCACCAGGAGTGTGGATCGCAGGATTGGGTGCAAAGTCTCATTCACCAGGTGTGTGGATCGCAGGATTGGGTGCAGAGTCTCGTTCACCAGGCATGTGGATCGCAGGATTTGGTTCAGAGTCCCATTCACCAGGTGTGTAGATCACAGGATTGGCTGGAGAGTCTCGTTCACCAGGTGTGTGGGTCATAGGATTGGGTGTAGAGTCCCGTTCACGAGGCGTGTGTGTTGATTGCAGAATTGGCTGCAGAGACTCGTTCACCATTCATATGGATCAGAGGATTAGGTGCAGATGTCAGCATGCCAACTTTGCAGTCCTCCAAGCATTTTGTTCATTAATTTAATGACTGATAACTTGGAAGACTCTATTCCCAGTGTGCAGTTTTGCTCAACATGAATGAAGATAGGAGCATCGGGCACAAAAGTCAGCAAAGCCAATTCAAAGTTCTCCACATTTTCCGTTTTTTAATCTAACAACTAGAAAATTGGGAGTGCTGCCAATGTATTGCGCTGACCCGTGCAGCCAGTTCTCCTTTCCTTGTTCCTGTGAACTGAGACTCTGCACCGGGACCGGAGTCTCTGAAAATTTTCCTGAGGAAATTCATGCAGTATTCTGTTTCCTCCATTGTTACACTATGTTGAAACAATGCCAAGTTTCCAAGTATTAAAGACTATTAATGACTCCTTCCTGATTTCAAGACACCATTGTCTATCACAGGTTAACAAAAATACTTTTGAAAGATCTGTAATTCAAGAATTCCCATCTGTAAAGAAATTCAAAACACATTCCACTGTTGAAGCAAATTCACATTAAAACAAAAGGTCTCCCACCCTACATACACACATTTTATCGTGCTATAAAGGGTGCGTTTTGCAAGATCCTGTGCTGCTGGAACGTCTTTGTAAGCAGCCAATGGGAATCACAATATTATGGACACGCTGCCCACAGTTTTAAGATCCCCAACAGCTGTGTGTATAGCCTTGCAAAATTTGCCCCAAGTGTGAACCCTATAGGGTAAATTTTCATCTTCAGTATTCCTGGTGCATGGAATTTGGGTGTGCCCCACCCCTTCCTTATTTTCCATTCATTCTTGGTAGTCCTTATGGAATGGGAAGCTCTCTGCTAGAAACATTGAAAACATTTATTCCATAATTTGTTCCTCCTTTTAGCTTTTTTTTGGAATTTGACTCTTCAAACTCATGAACTATTTGATTTCAATACAAAGCAAAACATTGTATTACCAAATCAGTTACAGAGGATACCATTAGATGGCGCACTTCTTTCTTCTGTATTTTCTCCCTTCTCCTGAGAGTGATGACTGGTGTCTTAGCCAAAACACCATTCTTATGCTTCAAATACTGAGGGGTCGATTTTAACCCTCCTCGTCCAGCGTAACTGGGAGGCGGGTGGGGCATTGAAATGAAGCAAGTTACCTACCCGCTTAGACCCCAACTACTTCTGGTGTTAACCTGCAGGGTTTTACGGGCATATGAAGTAGCTGTTTAAAGCGGGCAGGGGCCCCCCCAGATTGGTCTGCACAGGGTGATCTTAAATGGAGCATTTCTAAATAGAGTGTTAAAGCTAGGAATTCGGAGAGAGTGGGTATTCGGAGCAGAGTGGGAAGGAGGTGCTGCTTTTTGCCTCCAATATATGTAGTGCTTTGTGTTACAGATAAATATTTAATTTCATCTACCTATAACTTAAAACTAGATCTAGCAATTAGATTTTTTTTAATGAATTTATAAGCTAAGCTAATTAAATACATAAACTTTAATTAATTAATTAAATAAAACAAGGTTATATAGGGATGGCAATGCAAGTGGGGTGCTGCAACTGCAGCATGTGAGAGTTTGTGGAGAGCATCGTGATCCCAGATGACTACGAATGCAGTGTCTGCATCTTGAGGAACTTCAGCTCAGAGATGTTGAGCTGGAGTCCAAGGTGCAGAAATTGTGGGGCATCAGGGAGGGGGAAAGTTACCTGGACACTTTGATCCAGGAGGCAGTCACACCCCTTAGGTTAGGTAGTGGTACAGGTCTGGCTAGTGGTCAGGCATAGGAGCATGTGACTGCGAGTCATGCAGGTAAGGGGACCACAGGTGCAGTGCTGGAGGAGCCTCTGTCTTTGCCCTTGTCCAACAGGTATGAGGTTCTTGCTGCCTGTGTGGATGAGGGCGGAGTCTGCAGGGCGGATGAGCAAACTGACCACGGCACTGTGGTACAGGAGGCCATTCAAGTGGTAGGTGAGTGAAAAGGAATGTTGTAGCGGTAGGGACAGTATAGTCAGGGGGATAGATACTGTTCTCTGTAGACGCGACTGGGAATTCCAAAGACTATGTTGCCTGCCCAGTGCCAGGGTTAAGAATATCTCTTCATGGCTGGAGAAGAATTTGGAGTGGGAAGGGGATAATCCTGTTGTCGTGATCCACATAGGAACCAACGACATAGAACTGCTAGGAGAGTTTGAGGAGCTAGGGTCAAAATTAAAACGCAGAACCTCAAAGATAATAATCTCTGAATTGTTACCTGAGCCACGCACAAATTGGCATAGGGACAAGCAGATCAGAGTTAAATGCATGGCTCAAAGAGTGGTGTGGAGGAAGGGATTTCGATTCATGGGACATTGACACCAGTACTGGAGAAAGAGGTAGCTGTTCCGTTGGGACAGGCTCCACTTAAACCAGGCTGGGACCAGTGTCCTGGTGAATCGAATAACTAGGGCTGTAGATAGGGCTTTAAATTAAAAAAATGGGGGTGGGTCAGGTATGGGGAAATTTAGAAATCTAAAGATTTAGGTCAAGGCAATGGAGCAGTGTAGCGATTTGGGTAAAGATAAGTGTAGGAATTAGCACTCATGCTAGCAGGGTTGGGGTTATCGTCTCTAGCCAGTCAGAAGCCTCTGAGCTGCTCCAGGGACCCCCGTGCGGTTTCAAAGCGTTCCCCTATTCCTGGTTCTGGATGGCCCCTGGGTCATCTTCATCAACGGGCGGACCGTACCTCCGTTGTCGGAGGGGGTACACTGGTCCTGGTCCTGGCCTATCTAGCGGGGCCTGCTGTGCTTCCTCTACCACCTCATCCTCCACCCCCCTTTGCTGCCAGAGCTCCTGAAAGCTCGGAGCCGTGGGTGGCGGTCGTAGGACCTCTGATTCCCTGACCGACCTTTCCCTGGGTGTTGCCTGTGGGACGGTTTTACTTGGGCTGCCAGTAAAATCCGGCTGACCTGCCTTCGGGCTGATCAGACATATCATCCCCTTTGCTCTTTTTAAAGCCATATTCAAGCTTTCTATCTCTGCTCTACAGGGGCCATGATCTGCTTCCTCAAACCCTTGCTCGCAGGCCAGCTTATATGCTGCCTTTACCTCCCTAAACCTTTCCTCCTGCTCTTTTATTTCTTGTATGAGTCGAGCGTTCTCCTCCTGCACCCTCATCTCATTGCTCTTGGCCTCTACAACTAGGCACTTCAGGTACTCTGACTCGTGCCTCATGTGGCTTTTGCCCTCACTAAACTGAACTACCAGGCGCTCTACCTTGGCCTGGTATTCCTCAACCTCCTTTTCCCTATCCCAACTCTCTGCCCTGGCTTCCCTAAGCCTGCGGGTGACTTCCCCAAGCCTGCAGGAACCTAACCACAAACAAACCAGTGGGATAAAAAGAAACCCAATAACTGCTGCTCTCTCCAGACTCAAACCACTGTCTGCCACATTGCACACCCTGGCCGATGGTCCTGCCGCGGTCGTCATTTTGTAGAAATTAGCACTCATGCTAGTGGGGTTGGGGTTAATGTCTCTGGCCAGTCAGAAGTCTCTGAACTGCTCCAGGGACCCCCGTGTGGTTTCAAAGCGCTCCCCTATTCCTGGTTCTGACCGCCGGGCTTATTCGGTAGTGATGTAGACAGAAAACGTGACTCGTGGTTTGGGTGTAAAACAGACCAGCATTTATTGAAACAAAAAGAAAGAAACGACTTAAAATAATTGATACAGCACACCTGTGCCTGGTACAGCACTTTTGCTTAACGCAGTACACTTAGTGTCCACTAGAGCGCTCTTTGCTCAGTGCTACACTCCGTTATTTAAATACAGCCCTTTTAAATACAGCTACTTAGTGTCCACTGAAGCACCTCTCTGCTTAGTGCAACACCCTTTTAATAACACTTTAAATATAGAAATACCTTGCTCACTACAGCACCTTTGCTTAGTGGCTTTTACTTTAAAAAAAAGCACTTTAAATACAGCTACTTAGTGTCCACTGAAGCACCTTTCTGCTTAGTGCAACACCCTTTTAATAGCACTTTCAATATAGAACTCTTAGCGTTCACTACAGCACTTATCTGCTAGTGCAATACTGTTACTTAGATAGGGGAGGAGAAAACGCACACAATGAGGGAAAATCGACTAAAATCACAGTTCTAACAAAATTCCCACTTAATTCCCACCCCTATACCTATTCTAAGTTGCCTTGTAATGGGCCAGAAAAAATATATGCTCACCAATGAAAACCGCCTGCTCCGTGCCCTGCGATCTTTGATCTTCACTGCCCCAAAGTAAAAAACACCCCAGTATTTTAAAAGTAAACTGCTGGTGTTCCACTCCTTTAGGCAGGCTCCCATGTTGTAGAGGGCACGGAGGCGAGGCCACAGAGAGAGAGAGGCTTCTGAGAAGCTATCTTTTATACCCCATTTGGGGCCGAAACCTTCCCGCCCAAATCCGGATGTATCTGGGCTAAACAAAAAGGGATCCAAACTATCCCCATGTCTTTAATGGGTTTGGATGAATTACCCATTCATTTAAACTGTTTTTTTTTTCAGTTTAAATGTGTCCTCGTTGTCTGTGATGGGCTTTGAATAAAGCCGCAGTTTAAATATGTCCTCATTGTCTGTGATGGGCTTTGAATAAAGCTGCCGTGGTTTGAAAAAAAGCATGTCTATTTCCTTGATTGCTTGAGTAAACAGCCTTGGAGGTTAGTCATTGTCCTGTGGTCAGACTGAAACCACAGTCTCAAGTGGTTAATCCTTTGGGTAAACATTGTAGCAGTTTCTGTAAACACATCGATTGTCTGCTGCAGGGAGGGGAACTCCCTGAACTGCCGTTGATTGGCAGTTTGACTGCTCCATTGAACCTTTTTCACAGACACAGCAGGCTGCCTTTTCAAGTCCTTTTTGTCTTCTGCCACGCGGTCTGGTGGCCATTTTGATCCCTGGATTTTTAAAGGTATATTACCCAGGTATTCTTTAATCAAAATTCAATCTTCGGAACTGTAGGAAATCTCGAAATTATTGCAAAATCCCTACAGTCCCCCATCGAATACTAAAACTTGCTTGTAGTATCCTGGCCAAAAGTGAGCAATAATTTCTGACCCCCCACAAACAACCTTCCCTTATACTTATCTAAATCTATCTTTGATCCCCCGACACCTCCATCAACCCTGCCCAAAGAGAATCGCAGTACGGTAGGCATCTATCGACAGAAAACCAAAATTAATTAAGTAATCAATACACGGAGGGGGGTCCAATGCCCCTGCACCACTTATATTCACAGTTACCCAAGCATGGAGGGGGTCCGATGCCCCTGCACCGCTTGTAACATAATTTTAACATGATACAACATCTTTCATGGGATTGTCACCCAGCCAACATATCTGCTAAAAATACACATGGAAGACAACGAGTTTCCCCCTTTTTTTTTATTACATTGCAATTGCCTGGCACTTTATTAAATGGCACTATTCTTCTGCCAGAAATGTATTTTAAATTTTCACAATGCAAACTCAACAATTCCTAGGCATATGCAATTTGTTCCCTTAACTCCAAACAAGCAGTAAAATTAAATTGTTAATCTTAATGGGATTATCAGTAGCAGTTAACATGTTGTGGGCATCCGCTTCCTGCAGACCCCTTTCTTCGTGGGCTGGGAGTGCTCCTTCCTTGAGGACTCATCAACACGCTGGTCCTCTGTGCCTTCCGGAACTCTGAAAAAGACTAAAAAAACATCTCGCCAGGTCCCCTGGCTCGGGGGGGCGGGGGGTGTAACCAGGTCCCGTGACCTCGATTCACAATACAATTCCGGAATGGTACCATACTTAAAATTATACACTAATAATATCATTACTGAATTGCAATATAAAAATTAAAATTAACACGTTCTACCTTAACCTTATACACACTACTTGAACAAAGCTATATACAAGCGCCAGCCATCTCCGGGTGGCCAGCCTAATCCCTGGTTGGGCTGCCACAGGCTGCTCCCTGCGGCGTGGCTGGACTGATTCCAGCTTCTAGTCCCTTGCAGCTTATGGCTGCTGGTTGGGGTCCTCTGCCTTTTGGCTTCTCCCTGACTTGGGACACTGCCCTACTCCACTGGAAAGTGGGTGACCATACTTTCTTGGGCTGGGGTACCCGAAGAGATCTCCTAGGGAGTGTCACTGGTGGGGCTACCCTGGCGAGCAGACCCTTAGCTCGGGTCATAATCCCTGCTGGCTGGGGACCTCCTCCTTTGGGTCCCTCCCTTCCCAAACCTGGGCTGGGGACAGGCACTCCCTTGCCACCAGCTGCCGGTGGCTGAGAGCCTTCCCCTTCAGGTCAAAAACCTGGTTCAGGCTCCTCCCCAGAGTCCCACAAGAGAGGGGGAATCACTCGGGCCACGTGCTGGGGAGCTTCTACAATCCCAGCTGCCTGTTCCCCTGCCCCTTGCTTAAACAACCCGCATTGTTTGATATAACTGGCTGCCTGCCAGTAATCCTGTTCAAAATCATGAATAGCTCTTCCCCTAACACAAGCCACAGCACCTGCCTGTGCAGCCTGTGAGCTTGTACCTGCTGCGGGCTGAGGATTTCTGACCTCAGGTTCACTCCCAGCTGCCTGTTTCCCTGTGGGTCCCATTAAGCTAGATGGGACCCCGTTAGACTGGGGTGAATTGGTCAGGTCTTCCGAGTGGACCACCGTGCTGGAGTCTCCAGCGTCCACCGAATATCTCCCCTGCACCATCTCCACCCCCATCTCAACATAGGGCCTGCTCCCCTCAGCATTTTCACGGGGACACAGGTCAACAGGCTGCACTGGCTCTAGTCATTGCTGGGAGTGAGGTGGGACAGACAGGGTTAAAACACCAGTGGTGGCTGCTACTCTCCCCTGGCCAGTCAGAAGAGACTGTAGGACTGTAAAAATGACTCAATTGCTGCGGGAGGGAGGTCTGGCCCTGCCTTTTAGGCTGGGGCTGTGGGATCCTTTCCCTTGTCCTCCCAAGGATTTTTACAGTCTTTTCTCCAGTGACCGTCTTTCCCGCACCCATAGCAATTTAACCTAGCCTGAGAGGGCCGGTTCCCCTCCTGGTGCCACACTTTCTTACTCTGGCTCCCAGGTTTAACCTCATGGATTCTTCCCTTGGGTTGGGGAGCCTCAATACCCCTTATGTTCCTGAAGGCTACTGTGAGCTGGCGGATCACCGCTTCTTCGGTGGCCTGGGGGTTTCGGGGGTCAAACCAAGCCATGACCTGGGCTTGGATCTGGGGTAGGCTGTTTGTCATGCGACACCGGAGCCAGTGAGTCAATTGGACTGGGTCCAGTGATTCCCGCCCTGGCATTCCCAGGCATGCACTCTGGTGGACTGGCCACAGCCTGTCTGCGAACGCCTGTGGGGAATCCACTGGGAGCTGCACTGTTCTTTCCACCCGAGTGAACGGGCTACCATCATTGAGTCCCTTGGCCTCCAATACCTCATTCTTGAGACCCTCATAATCCCCCTGCCCCCTTTTGCACTCACCAGATAGGGACTGGAGGAGATCACCTGCCAGGGAAAACAGCAGCATTTTTGCTTGCTCTGCCTCATCGCAGTCATTTACACAAGCTGCTTGCTCTATCTCCCTGAAGTACAGAGAGGGGTCTCCCTTTTTAGTGAGCTTGGAGATGTGGCTAACCATGTCCCTGAGCTGGTGGGTGCCATATGGCACCAGAAACTGATTCTGGATGGCCCCTGGGTCATCTTCATCAACGGGCGGACCGTACCTCCGTTGTCGGAGGGGGTACACTGGTCCTGGTCCTGGCCTATCTAGCGGGGCCTGCTGTGCTTCCTCTACCACCTCATCCTCCACCCCCCTTTGCTGCCAGAGCTCCTGAAAGCTCGGAGCCGTGGGTGGCGGTCGTAGGACCTCTGATTCCCTGACCGACCTTTCCCTGGGTGTTGCCTGTGGGACGGTTTTACTTGGGCTGCCAGTAAAATCCGGCTGACCTGCCTTCGGGCTGATCAGACATATCATCCCCTTTGCTCTTTTTAAAGCCATATTCAAGCTTTCTATCTCTGCTCTACAGGGGCCATGATCTGCTTCCTCAAACCCTTGCTCGCAGGCCAGCTTATATGCTGCCTTTACCTCCCTAAACCTTTCCTCCTGCTCTTTTATTTCTTGTATGAGTCGAGCGTTCTCCTCCTGCACCCTCATCTCATTGCTCTTGGCCTCTACAACTAGGCACTTCAGGTACTCTGACTCGTGCCTCATGTGGCTTTTGCCCTCACTAAACTGAACTACCAGGCGCTCTACCTTGGCCTGGTATTCCTCAACCTCCTTTTCCCTATCCCAACTCTCTGCCCTGGCTTCCCTAAGCCTGCGGGTGACTTCCCCAAGCCTGCAGGAACCTAACCACAAACAAACCAGTGGGATAAAAAGAAACCCAATAACTGCTGCTCTCTCCAGACTCAAACCACTGTCTGCCACATTGCACACCCTGGCCGATGGTCCTGCCGCGGTCGTCATTTTGTAGAAATTAGCACTCATGCTAGTGGGGTTGGGGTTAATGTCTCTGGCCAGTCAGAAGCCTCTGAACTGCTCCAGGGACCCCCGTGTGGTTTCAAAGCGTTCCCCTATTCCTGGTTCTGACCGCCGGACTTATTCGGTAGTGATGTAGACAGAAAACGTGACTCGTGGTTTGGGTGTAAAACAGACCAGCATTTATTGAAACAAAAAGAAAGAAACGACTTAAAATAATTGATACAGCACACCTGTGCCTGGTACAGCACTTTTGCTTAACGCAGTACACTTAGTGTCCACTAGAGCGCTCTTTGCTCAGTGCTACACTCCGTTATTTAAATACAGCCCTTTTAAATACAGCTACTTAGTGTCCACTGAAGCACCTCTCTGCTTAGTGCAACACCCTTTTAATAACACTTTAAATATAGAAATACCTTGCTCACTACAGCACCTTTACTTAGTGGCTTTTACTTTAAAAAAAAGCACTTTAAATACAGCTACTTAGTGTCCACTGAAGCACCTTTCTGCTTAGTGCAACACCCTTTTAATAGCACTTTCAATATAGAACTCTTAGCGTTCACTACAGCACTTATCTGCTAGTGCAATACTGTTACTTAGATAGGGGAGGAGAAAACGCACACAACGAGGGAAAATCGACTAAAATCACAGTTCTAACAAAATTCCCACTTAATTCCCACCCTATACCTATTCTAAGTTGCCTTGTAATGGGCCAGAAAAAATATATGCTCACCAATGAAAACCGCCTGCTCCGTGCCCTGCGATCTTTGATCTTCACTGCCCCAAAGTAAAAAACACCCCAGTATTTTAAAAGTAAACTGCTGGTGTTCCACTCCTTTAGGCAGGCTCCCATGTTGTAGAGGGCACGGAGGCGAGGCCACAGAGAGA
Organism: Somniosus microcephalus; assembly: GCF_052327205.1. Taxonomy (NCBI): domain Eukaryota; kingdom Metazoa; phylum Chordata; class Chondrichthyes; order Squaliformes; family Somniosidae; genus Somniosus; species Somniosus microcephalus. Next base: position 168,552,508 of record NC_140988.1, read on the forward strand.
GAAAGGCTTCTGAGAAGCTATCTTTTATACCCCATTTGGGGCCGAAACCTTCCCGCCCAAATCCGGATGTATCTGGGCTAAACAAAAAGGGATCCAAACTATCCCCATGTCTTTAATGGGTTTGGATGAATTACCCATTCATTTAAACTGTTTTTTTTTTCAGTTTAAATGTGTCCTCGTTGTCTGTGATGGGCTTTGAATAAAGCCGCAGTTTAAATATGTCCTCATTGTCTGTGATGGGCTTTGAATAAAGCTGCCGTGGTTTGAAAAAAAGCATGTCTATTTCCTTGATTGCTTGAGTAAACAGCCTTGGAGGTTAGTCATTGTCCTGTGGTCAGACTGAAACCACAGTCTCAAGTGGTTAATCCTTTGGGTAAACATTGTAGCAGTTTCTGTAAACACATCGATTGTCTGCTGCAGGGAGGGGAACTCCCTGAACTGCCGTTGATTGGCAGTTTGACTGCTCCATTGAACCTTTTTCACAGACACAGCAGGCTGCCTTTTCAAGTCCTTTTTGTCTTCTGCCACGCGGTCTGGTGGCCATTTTGATCCCTGGATTTTTAAAGGTATATTACCCAGGTATTCTTTAATCAAAATTCAATCTTCGGAACTGTAGGAAATCTCGAAATTATTGCAAAATCCCTACAGTCCCCCATCGAATACTAAAACTTGCTTGTAGTATCCTGGCCAAAAGTGAGCAATAATTTCTGACCCCCCACAAACAACCTTCCCTTATACTTATCTAAATCTATCTTTGATCCCCCGACACCTCCATCAACCCTGCCCAAAGAGAATCGCAGTACGGTAGACATCTATCGACAGAAAACCAAAATTAATTAAGTAATCAATACACGGAGGGGGGTCCAATGCCCCTGCACCACTTATATTCACAGTTACCCAAGCATGGAGGGGGTCCGATGCCCCTGCACCGCTTGTAACATAATTTTAACATGATACAACATCTTTCATGGGATTGTCACCCAGCCAACATATCTGCTAAAAATACACATGGAAGACAACGAGTTTCCCCCTTTTTTTTTATTACATTGCAATTGCCTGGCACTTTATTAAATGGCACTATTCTTCTGCCAGAAATGTATTTTAAATTTTCACAATGCAAACTCAACAATTCCTAGGCATATGCAATTTGTTCCCTTAACTCCAAACAAGCAGTAAAATTAAATTGTTAATCTTAATGGGATTATCAGTAGCAGTTAACATGTTGTGGGCATCCGCTTCCTGCAGACCCCTTTCTTCACGGGCTGGGAGTGCTCCTTCCTTGAGGACTCATCAACACGCTGGTCCTCTGTGCCTTCCGGAACTCTGAAAAAGACTAAAAAAACATCTCGCCAGGTCCCCTGGCTCGGGGGGGCGGGGGGTGTAACCAGGTCCCGTGACCTCGATTCACAATACAATTCCGGAATGGTACCATACTTAAAATTATACACTAATAATATCATTACTGAATTGCAATATAAAAATTAAAATTAACACGTTCTACCTTAACCTTATACACACTACTTGAACAAAGCTATATACAAGCGCCAGCCATCTCCGGGTGGCCAGCCTAATCCCTGGTTGGGCTGCCACAGGCTGCTCCCTGCGGCGTGGCTGGACTGATTCCAGCTTCTAGTCCCTTGCAGCTTATGGCTGCTGGTTGGGGTCCTCTGCCTTTTGGCTTCTCCCTGACTTGGGACACCGCCCTACTCCACTGGAAAGTGGGTGACCATACTTTCTTGGGCTGGGGTACCCGAAGAGATCTCCTAGGGAGTGTCACTGGTGGGGCTACCCTGGCGAGCAGACCCTTAGCTCGGGTCATAATCCCTGCTGGCTGGGGACCTCCTCCTTTGGGTCCCTCCCTTCCCAAACCTGGGCTGGGGACAGGCACTCCCTTGCCACCAGCTGCCGGTGGCTGAGAGCCTTCCCCTTCAGGTCAAAAACCTGGTTCAGGCTCCTCCCCAGAGTCCCACAAGAGAGGGGGAATCACTCGGGCCACGTGCTGGGGAGCTTCTACAATCCCAGCTGCCTGTTCCCCTGCCCCTTGCTTAAACAACCCGCATTGTTTGATATAACTGGCTGCCTGCCAGTAATCCTGTTCAAAATCATGAATAGCTCTTCCCCTAACACAAGCCACAGCACCTGCCTGTGCAGCCTGTGAGCTTGTACCTGCTGCGGGCTGAGGATTTCTGACCTCAGGTTCACTCCCAGCTGCCTGTTTCCCTGTGGGTCCCATTAAGCTAGATGGGACCCCGTTAGACTGGGGTGAATTGGTCAGGTCTTCCGAGTGGACCACCGTGCTGGAGTCTCCAGCGTCCACCGAATATCTCCCCTGCACCATCTCCACCCCCATCTCAACATAGGGCCTGCTCCCCTCAGCATTTTCACGGGGACACAGGTCAACAGGCTGCACTGGCTCTAGTCATTGCTGGGAGTGAGGTGGGACAGACAGGGTTAAAACACCAGTGGTGGCTGCTACTCTCCCCTGGCCAGTCAGAAGAGACTGTAGGACTGTAAAAATGACTCAATTGCTGCGGGAGGGAGGTCTGGCCCTGCCTTTTAGGCTGGGGCTGTGGGATCCTTTCCCTTGTCCTCCCAAGGATTTTTACAGTCTTTTCTCCAGTGACCGTCTTTCCCGCACCCATAGCAATTTAACCTAGCCTGAGAGGGCCGGTTCCCCTCCTGGTGCCACACTTTCTTACTCTGGCTCCCAGGTTTAACCTCATGGATTCTTCCCTTGGGTTGGGGAGCCTCAATACCCCTTATGTTCCTGAAGGCTACTGTGAGCTGGCGGATCACCGCTTCTTCGGTGGCCTGGGGGTTTCGGGGGTCAAACCAAGCCATGACCTGGGCTTGGATCTGGGGTAGGCTGTTTGTCATGCGACACCGGAGCCAGTGAGTCAATTGGACTGGGTCCAGTGATTCCCGCCCTGGCATTCCCAGGCATGCACTCTGGTGGACTGGCCACAGCCTGTCTGCGAACGCCTGTGGGGAATCCACTGGGAGCTGCACTGTTCTTTCCACCCGAGTGAACGGGCTACCATCATTGAGTCCCTTGGCCTCCAATACCTCATTCTTGAGACCCTCATAATCCCCCTGCCCCCTTTTGCACTCACCAGATAGGGACTGGAGGAGATCACCTGCCAGGGAAAACAGCAGCATTTTTGCTTGCTCTGCCTCATCGCAGTCATTTACACAAGCTGCTTGCTCTATCTCCCTGAAGTACAGAGAGGGGTCTCCCTTTTTAGTGAGCTTGGAGATGTGGCTAACCATGTCCCTGAGCTGGTGGGTGCCATATGGCACCAGAAACTGATTCTGGATGGCCCCTGGGTCATCTTCATCAACGGGCGGACCGTACCTCCGTTGTCGGAGGGGGTACACTGGTCCTGGTCCTGGCCTATCTAGCGGGGCCTGCTGTGCTTCCTCTACCACCTCATCCTCCACCCCCCTTTGCTGCCAGAGCTCCTGAAAGCTCGGAGCCGTGGGTGGCGGTCGTAGGACCTCTGATTCCCTGACCGACCTTTCCCTGGGTGTTGCCTGTGGGACGGTTTTACTTGGGCTGCCAGTAAAATCCGGCTGACCTGCCTTCGGGCTGATCAGACATATCATCCCCTTTGCTCTTTTTAAAGCCATATTCAAGCTTTCTATCTCTGCTCTACAGGGGCCATGATCTGCTTCCTCAAACCCTTGCTCGCAGGCCAGCTTATATGCTGCCTTTACCTCCCTAAACCTTTCCTCCTGCTCTTTTATTTCTTGTATGAGTCGAGCGTTCTCCTCCTGCACCCTCATCTCATTGCTCTTGGCCTCTACAACTAGGCACTTCAGGTACTCTGACTCGTGCCTCATGTGGCTTTTGCCCTCACTAAACTGAACTACCAGGCGCTCTACCTTGGCCTGGTATTCCTCAACCTCCTTTTCCCTATCCCAACTCTCTGCCCTGGCTTCCCTAAGCCTGCGGGTGACTTCCCCAAGCCTGCAGGAACCTAACCACAAACAAACCAGTGGGATAAAAAGAAACCCAATAACTGCTGCTCTCTCCAGACTCAAACCACTGTCTGCCACATTGCACACCCTGGCCGATGGTCCTGCCGCGGTCGTCATTTTGTAGAAATTAGCACTCATGCTAGTGGGGTTGGGGTTAATGTCTCTGGCCAGTCAGAAGTCTCTGAACTGCTCCAGGGACCCCCGTGTGGTTTCAAAGCGTTCCCCTATTCCTGGTTCTGACCGCCGGACTTATTCGGTAGTGATGTAGACAGAAAACGTGACTCGTGGTTTGGGTGTAAAACAGACCAGCATTTATTGAAACAAAAAGAAAGAAACGACTTAAAATAATTGATACAGCACACCTGTGCCTGGTACAGCACTTTTGCTTAACGCAGTACACTTAGTGTCCACTAGAGCGCTCTTTGCTCAGTGCTACACTCCGTTATTTAAATACAGCCCTTTTAAATACAGCTACTTAGTGTCCACTGAAGCACCTCTCTGCTTAGTGCAACACCCTTTTAATAACACTTTAAATATAGAAATACCTTGCTCACTACAGCACCTTTGCTTAGTGGCTTTTACTTTAAAAAAAAGCACTTTAAATACAGCTACTTAGTGTCCACTGAAGCACCTTTCTGCTTAGTGCAACACCCTTTTAATAGCACTTTCAATATAGAACTCTTAGCGTTCACTACAGCACTTATCTGCTAGTGCAATACTGTTACTTAGATAGGAGAGGAGAAAACGCACACAACGAGGGAAAATCGACTAAAATCACAGTTCTAACAAAATTCCCACTTAATTCCCACCCCTATACCTATTCTAAGTTGCCTTGTAATGGGCCAGAAAAAATATATGCTCACCAATGAAAACCGCCTGCTCCGTGCCCTGCGATCTTTGATCTTCACTGCCCCAAAGTAAAAAACACCCCAGTATTTTAAAAGTAAACTGCTGGTGTTCCACTCCTTTAGGCAGGCTCCCATGTTGTAGAGGGCACGGAGGCGAGGCCACAGAGAGAGAAAGGCTTCTGAGAAGCTATCTTTTATACCCCATTTGGGGCCGAAACCTTCCCGCCCAAATCCGGATGTATCTGGGCTAAACAAAAAGGGATCCAAACTATCCCCATGTCTTTAATGGGTTTGGATGAATTACCCATTCATTTAAACTGTGTTTTTTTTCAGTTTAAATGTGTCCTCGTTGTCTGTGATGGGCTTTGAATAAAGCCGCAGTTTAAATATGTCCTCATTGTCTGTGATGGGCTTTGAATAAAGCTGCCGTGGTTTGAAAAAAAGCATGTCTATTTCCTTGATTGCTTGAGTAAACAGCCTTGGAGGTTAGTCATTGTCCTGTGGTCAGACTGAAACCACAGTCTCAAGTGGTTAATCCTTTGGGTAAACATTGTAGCAGTTTCTGTAAACACATCGATTGTCTGCTGCAGGGAGGGGAACTCCCTGAACTGCCGTTGATTGGCAGTTTGACTGCTCCATTGAACCTTTTTCACAGACACAGCAGGCTGCCTTTTCAAGTCCTTTTTGTCTTCTGCCACGCGGTCTGGTGGCCATTTTGATCCCTGGATTTTTAAAGGTATATTACCCAGGTATTCTTTAATCAAAATTCAATCTTCGGAACTGTAGGAAATCTCGAAATTATTGCAAAATCCCTACAGTCCCCCATCAAATACTAAAACTTGCTTGTAGTATCCTGGCCAAAAGTGAGCAATAATTTCTGACCCCCCACAAACAACCTTCCCTTATACTTATCTAAATCTATCTTTGATCCCCCGACACCTCCATCAACCCTGCCCAAAGAGAATCGCAGTACGGTAGGCATCTATCGACAGAAAACCAAAATTAATTAAGTAATCAATACACGGAGGGGGGTCCAATGCCCCTGCACCACTTATATTCACAGTTACCCAAGCATGGAGGGGGTCCGATGCCCCTGCACCGCTTGTAACATAATTTTAACATGATACAACATCTTTCATGGGATTGTCACCCAGCCAACATATCTGCTAAAAATACACATGGAAGACAACGAGTTTCCCCCTTTTTTTTTATTACATTGCAATTGCCTGGCACTTTATTAAATGGCACTATTCTTCTGCCAGAAATGTATTTTAAATTTTCACAATGCAAACTCAACAATTCCTAGGCATATGCAATTTGTTCCCTTAACTCCAAACAAGCAGTAAAATTAAATTGTTAATCTTAATGGGATTATCAGTAGCAGTTAACATGTTGTGGGCATCCGCTTCCTGCAGACCCCTTTCTTCGCGGGCTGGGAGTGCTCCTTCCTTGAGGACTCATCAACACGCTGGTCCTCTGTGCCTTCCGGAACTCTGAAAAAGACTAAAAAAACATCTCGCCAGGTCCCCTGGCTCGGGGGGGCGGGGGGTGTAACCAGGTCCCGTGACCTCGATTCACAATACAATTCCGGAATGGTACCATACTTAAAATTATACACTAATAATATCATTACTGAATTGCAATATAAAAATTAAAATTAACACGTTCTACCTTAACCTTATACACACTACTTGAACAAAGCTATATACAAGCGCCAGCCATCTCCGGGTGGCCAGCCTAATCCCTGGTTGGGCTGCCACAGGCTGCTCCCTGCGGCGTGGCTGGACTGATTCCAGCTTCTAGTCCCTTGCAGCTTATGGCTGCTGGTTGGGGTCCTCTGCCTTTTGGCTTCTCCCTGACTTGGGACACCGCCCCACTCCACTGGAAAGTGGGTGACCATACTTTCTTGGGCTGGGGTACCCGAAGAGATCTCCTAGGGAGTGTCACTGGTGGGGCTACCCTGGCGAGCAGACCCTTAGCTCGGGTCATAATCCCTGCTGGCTGGGGACCTCCTCCTTTGGGTCCCTCCCTTCCCAAACCTGGGCTGGGGACAGGCACTCCCTTGCCACCAGCTGCCGGTGGCTGAGAGCCTTCCCCTTCAGGTCAAAAACCTGGTTCAGGCTCCTCCCCAGAGTCCCACAAGAGAGGGGGAATCACTCGGGCCACGTGCTGGGGAGCTTCTACAATCCCAGCTGCCTGTTCCCCTGCCCCTTGCTTAAACAACCCGCATTGTTTGATATAACTGGCTGCCTGCCAGTAATCCTGTTCAAAATCATGAATAGCTCTTCCCCTAACACAAGCCACAGCACCTGCCTGTGCAGCCTGTGAGCTTGTACCTGCTGCGGGCTGAGGATTTCTGACCTCAGGTTCACTCCCAGCTGCCTGTTTCCCTGTGGGTCCCATTAAGCTAGATGGGACCCCGTTAGACTGGGGTGAATTGGTCAGGTCTTCCGAGTGGACCACCGTGCTGGAGTCTCCAGCGTCCACCGAATATCTCCCCTGCACCATCTCCACCCCCATCTCAACATAGGGCCTGCTCCCCTCAGCATTTTCACGGGGACACAGGTCAACAGGCTGCACTGGCTCTAGTCATTGCTGGGAGTGAGGTGGGACAGACAGGGTTAAAACACCAGTGGTGGCTGCTACTCTCCCCTGGCCAGTCAGAAGAGACTGTAGGACTGTAAAAATGACTCAATTGCTGCGGGAGGGAGGTCTGGCCCTGCCTTTTAGGCTGGGGCTGTGGGATCCTTTCCCTTGTCCTCCCAAGGATTTTTACAGTCTTTTCTCCAGTGACCGTCTTTCCCGCACCCATAGCAATTTAACCTAGCCTGAGAGGGCCGGTTCCCCTCCTGGTGCCACACTTTCTTACTCTGGCTCCCAGGTTTAACCTCATGGATTCTTCCCTTGGGTTGGGGAGCCTCAATACCCCTTATGTTCCTGAAGGCTACTGTGAGCTGGCGGATCACCGCTTCTTCGGTGGCCTGGGGGTTTCGGGGGTCAAACCAAGCCATGACCTGGGCTTGGATCTGGGGTAGGCTGTTTGTCATGCGACACCGGAGCCAGTGAGTCAATTGGACTGGGTCCAGTGATTCCCGCCCTGGCATTCCCAGGCATGCACTCTGGTGGACTGGCCACAGCCTGTCTGCGAACGCCTGTGGGGAATCCACTGGGAGCTGCACTGTTCTTTCCACCCGAGTGAACGGGCTACCATCATTGAGTCCCTTGGCCTCCAATACCTCATTCTTGAGACCCTCATAATCCCCCTGCCCCCTTTTGCACTCACCAGATAGGGACTGGAGGAGATCACCTGCCAGGGAAAACAGCAGCATTTTTGCTTGCTCTGCCTCATCGCAGTCATTTACACAAGCTGCTTGCTCTATCTCCCTGAAGTACAGAGAGGGGTCTCCCTTTTTAGTGAGCTTGGAGATGTGGCTAACCATGTCCCTGAGCTGGTGGGTGCCATATGGCACCAGAAACTGATTCTGGATGGCCCCTGGGTCATCTTCATCAACGGGCGGACCGTACCTCCGTTGTCGGAGGGGGTACACTGGTCCTGGTCCTGGCCTATCTAGCGGGGCCTGCTGTGCTTCCTCTACCACCTCATCCTCCACCCCCCTTTGCTGCCAGAGCTCCTGAAAGCTCGGAGCCGTGGGTGGCGGTCGTAGGACCTCTGATTCCCTGACCGACCTTTCCCTGGGTGTTGCCTGTGGGACGGTTTTACTTGGGCTGCCAGTAAAATCCGGCTGACCTGCCTTCGGGCTGATCAGACATATCATCCCCTTTGCTCTTTTTAAAGCCATATTCAAGCTTTCTATCTCTGCTCTACAGGGGCCATGATCTGCTTCCTCAAACCCTTGCTCGCAGGCCAGCTTATATGCTGCCTTTACCTCCCTAAACCTTTCCTCCTGCTCTTTTATTTCTTGTATGAGTCGAGCGTTCTCCTCCTGCACCCTCATCTCATTGCTCTTGGCCTCTACAACTAGGCACTTCAGGTACTCTGACTCGTGCCTCATGTGGCTTTTGCCCTCACTAAACTGAACTACCAGGCGCTCTACCTTGGCCTGGTATTCCTCAACCTCCTTTTCCCTATCCCAACTCTCTGCCCTGGCTTCCCTAAGCCTGCGGGTGACTTCCCCAAGCCTGCAGGAACCTAACCACAAACAAACCAGTGGGATAAAAAGAAACCCAATAACTGCTGCTCTCTCCAGACTCAAACCACTGTCTGCCACATTGCACACCCTGGCCGATGGTCCTGCCGCGGTCGTCATTTTGTAGAAATTAGCACTCATGCTAGTGGGGTTGGGGTTAATGTCTCTGGCCAGTCAGAAGTCTCTGAACTGCTCCAGGGACCCCCGTGTGGTTTCAAAGCGTTCCCCTATTCCTGGTTCTGACCGCCGGACTTATTCGGTAGTGATGTAGACAGAAAACGTGACTCGTGGTTTGGGTGTAAAACAGACCAGCATTTATTGAAACAAAAAGAAAGAAACGACTTAAAATAATTGATACAGCACACCTGTGCCTGGTACAGCACTTTTGCTTAACGCAGTACACTTAGTGTCCACTAGAGCGCTCTTTGCTCAGTGCTACACTCCGTTATTTAAATACAGCCCTTTTAAATACAGCTACTTAGTGTCCACTGAAGCACCTCTCTGCTTAGTGCAACACCCTTTTAATAACACTTTAAATATAGAAATACCTTGCTCACTACAGCACCTTTGCTTAGTGGCTTTTACTTTAAAAAAAAGCACTTTAAATACAGCTACTTAGTGTCCACTGAAGCACCTTTCTGCTTAGTGCAACACCCTTTTAATAGCACTTTCAATATAGAACTCTTAGCGTTCACTACAGCACTTATCTGCTAGTGCAATACTGTTACTTAGATAGGGGAGGAGAAAACGCACACAATGAGGGAAAATCGACTAAAATCACAGTTCTAACAAAATTCCCACCCCTATACCTATTCTAAGTTGCCTTGTAATGGGCCAGAAAAAATATATGCTCACCAATGAAAACCGCCTGCTCCGTGCCCTGCGATCTTTGATCTTCACTGCCCCAAAGTAAAAAACACCCCAGTATTTTAAAAGTAAACTGCTGGTGTTCCACTCCTTTAGGCAGGCTCCCATGTTGTAGAGGGCACGGAGGCGAGGCCACAGAGAGAGAGAGGCTTCTGAGAAGCTATCTTTTATACCCCATTTGGGGCCGAAACCTTCCCGCCCAAATCCGGATGTATCTGGGCTAAACAAAAAGGGATCCAAACTATCCCCATGTCTTTAATGGGTTTGGATGAATTACCCATTCATTTAAACTGTTTTTTTTTTCAGTTTAAATGTGTCCTCGTTGTCTGTGATGGGCTTTGAATAAAGCTGCAGTTTAAATATGTCCTCATTGTCTGTGATGGGCTTTGAATAAAGCTGCCGTGGTTTGAAAAAAAGCATGTCTATTTCCTTGATTGCTTGAGTAAACAGCCTTGGAGGTTAGTCATTGTCCTGTGGTCAGACTGAAACCACAGTCTCAAGTGGTTAATCCTTTGGGTAAACATTGTAGCAGTTTCTGTAAGCACATCTGAACCAGAGCGGGACAAATATCCTTGCGGGGAGGTTTGCTAGCACTGTTGGGGGGGGGTTTAAACTAACTTGGCAGGGGGATGGGATACAGAGGGGAGCTGAAATAGGGGGGGATGTGCTGCCAATTATAGAGAAAAAAACAAGTCAGCTTGGTAGACAGGGCAAATATATAAGGGCAAGGCTGGATGGCATCTATTTTAATGCAAGGAGTCTTGCAAATAAGGTGGATGAACTGAAGGTGTTGATAAACACATGGGAGTATGATATTGTTGCTATCACGGAGACATGGTTGAGGGAGGGGCAAGACTGGCAGCTCAATATTCCGGGGTACAGAATCTTCAGGCGAGACAGAGGGGGAGGTATAAGAGGAGGGGGTGTCGCAATATTAATTAAGGAGTCAATTACTGCAGTAAGGAGGGATGATATATTAGCAGGGTCCTCTAATGAGGCCATATGGGTGGAGCTTAAAAACAAAAAGGGGGCAAGCACTTTGCTGGGAGTGTACTATAGGCCTCCAAACAGTCAGGGGGAGATAGAGGAACAGATATGTAGGCAAATCTCAGAGAAATGTGCAAATAATAGGGTAATAATAATGGGGGATTTCAACTTCCCCAATATTAACTGGGATAGGCAGAGTGTGAAAGGCTCAGAGGGTGTAGAATTCTTAAAGTGCATCCAGGAGAGCTTTTTGAGCCAGCATGTAGAAAGTCCTACAAGAGAGGGGGCGGTACTGGACCTAATTCTAGGGAATGTGGCCGGCCAAGTGGAAAAAGTGCTAGTAGGTGAGCACTTTGGTGATAGTGACCATAATATGGTAAGATTTAAGGTGGTCATGGAAAAGGACAGGGATGGGCCGGAAATAAAGGTTCTAAATTGGGTGAAGGCCGATTTTAATAGGATAAGGCAGGATCTGGCCAAAATGGACTGGGATCAGCTACTTGTAGGAAAATCCGCATCGGAGCAATGGGAGGCTTTCAGAAGGGAGATTGAGATCATACAATGGCAACATGTTCCCGTAAAGGTCAAGGGTGGTTCCAAAAACCACAGGGAACCTTGGATGACAGGGGATATACGAGAATGGATTAGGAAAAAAAGGAGGGCTTTTGGTAGATACAAAAGGCTAAAGACGGAGGAAGCCCTAGAGGAGTACAAAAAGTGCAGGGGGATACTTAAAAAAGAAATTATGAGATCAAGGAGGGGCCATGAAATAACACTGGCGAGCAAAATAAAGGAAAATCCGAAGACGTTTTATAAGTATATTAAGGGTAAGAGGATAACTAGGGAAAAAATAGGGCCCATTAGGGACAAAAGTGGCAATCTGTGTGTGGAGCCGGAAGATGTAGGAGGGGTTCTAAATGAATTTTTTGCATCTGTTTTCACTATGGAGAAGGACGATGAAGACATAGAAATAGGGCGGGGGGACTGTGATATGCTCGAACATATTAACATCGAGAGGGAGGAGGTATTGGCGGTTTTAGCTGGCCTAAAAATGGATAAATCCCCAGGCCCGGATGAAATGTATCCCAGGCTGCTGTGTGAGGCAAAGGGGGAGATTGCGGGGGCTCTAACACCTATATTCAGGACCTCTCTGGCCACAGGGGATGTGCCAGAGGACTGGAGAACCGCTAATGTAGTACCATTATTCAAGAAGGGTAGTAGGGAAAAACCGGGGAACTACAGGCCAGTGAGCCTAACATCAGTGGTAGGAAAATTATTGGAAAAAATCCTGAGGGACAAAATTTGTCTCCACTTGGAGAGGCAAGGATTAATCAGGGATAGTCAACATGGCTTTGTCAAGGGAAGATCATGTCTGACTAATTTGATTGAATTTTTTGAGGGGGTGACTAGGTGTGTGGATGAGGGTAACGCAGTGGATGTGGTATACATGGATTTCAGTAAGGCCTTCGATAAAGTCCCGCACAGGAGACTGGTCAAGAAGGTAAGAGCCCATGGAATCCAGGGTGCCTTGGCACATTGGATACAAAACTGGCTTAGTGGCAGAAGGCAGAGGGTGATGGTCGAAGGTTGTTTTTGTGACTGGAAGCCTGTGGCCAGTGGGGTACCACAGGGATCGGTGCTGGGTCCCTTGCTGTTTGTGGTCTACATTAATGACTTGGATATGAATGTAAAGGGTATGATCAGTAAGTTCGCGGATGATACAAAAATTGGTAGGGTGGTAAATAGCGAGGAGGGTAGCCTCAGTCTGCAGGACGATATAGATGGGTTGGTCAGATGGGCGGAACAGTGGCAAATGGAATTTAACCCGGAAAAGTGCGAGGTGATGCACTTTGGGGGGACTAACAAGGCAAAGGAATACACAATGAATGGAAAGACCCTAGGCAAGACGGAGGGTCAGAGGGATCTGGGTGTGCAAGTACACAGATCCCTGAAGGCGGCGGAACAGGTGGATAAGGTGGTAAAAAAGGCATATGGGATACTTGCCTTCATTAGCCGAGGCATTGAATATAAGAGCAAGGAGGTTATGATGGAGCTGTATAAAACATTGGTTAGGCCACAGCTGGAATACTGTGTGCAGTTCTGGTCGCCACACTACAGGAAGGATGTGATCGCGTTAGAGAGGGTGCAGAGGAGGTTCACCAGGATGTTACCAGGGCTGGAGCGCTTCAGCTATGAAGAGAGACTGGGCAGATTGGGTTTGTTTTCCTTGGAGCAGAGGAGGCTGAGGGGGGACATGATTGAGGTGTACAAAATTATGAGGGGCATAGATAGGATGGATGCTGAGGAGCTTTTTCCCTTAGTAGAGGGGTCAATAACTAGGCGGCATAGATTCAAGGTAAAGGGCGGGAGGTTTAGAGGGGATTTGAGAAAGAACTTTTTCACCCAGAGGGTGGTTGGAGTCTGGAACTCACTGCCTGAAAGGGTTGTGGAGGTAGAAACCCTCACAACATTTAAGAAGCATTTGGATGTGCACTTGAAATGCCATAGCATACAAGGCTACGGGCCAAATGCTGGAATATGGGATTAGATTAGACAGGGATTGATGGCCAGCGCGGACACGATGGGCCGAAGGGCCTCTATCTGTGCTGTATTACTCTATGACTCTATGACATCGATTGTCTGCTGCAGGTAGGGGAACTCCCTGAACTGCCGTTGATTGGCAGTTTGACTGCTCCATTGAACCTTTTTCACAGACACAGCAGGCTGCCTTTTCAAGTCCTTTTTGTCTTCTGCCACGCGGTCTGGTGGCCATTTTGACCCCTGGATTTTTAACGGTATATTATGCAGGTATTCTTCAATCAAAATTCAATCTTCGGAACTGTAGGAAATCTCAAAATTATTGCAAAATCCCTACATAAGCAGAGTGTGGCACGAAGGGACAGAGGGGGAAAAAATTTGTTAGCGACCATTTTGGGTCACCAACATCACCTGGGCGCCCCGCGAAAAATAGCACAAGCGATCGTTAGCTTCAGTTTTAGAGCCCCAAGAGGGAGGTGGAGCGCTAATTCAAGTGTTCCACTTCCTTCTTAGAGTGCTAACCCCGAATATTGAGGCAGTGCTTTCTGCAGCGCTACGCACTGGGCCACTTAGCGCTGCCGCATGGAAAGGCTCTTTCCCTCATTAAGGAGGAGGGCCCAACAACTCTGTGGTGCCCCACCTGGACCACCGGGGAGTGGGGTGCCATTACAGCAGCCCGGCATTCAAGAGGAGTACCAGGCTGCCTGATCGGGACATGGACCCCACGTTCAAAGACATAATGGGCCGCGACAAGTAAGTCGGCCGATTTTTGTTCTCCGCCCTTTAGTTAGCACCCTGCGAGCCTCCTGCCGCTCCGTTCCCGCCTTCTGAATCAGCTGCTGTTATCACCCAGCACAGATTCAGGGGGCGCGGGCCAATTTTGCAGGCAGGGCGAAAACAGGGCATTGTGCACGATGATGATGTCATCATTGCCTGTGCAGCAGCGCGGGGCGCTACCAGTTACCGCCGCCACTAAACTCCCGCTGAATTTAGCAGGAGTCGTTAGCGGCCCCACGCCTGGGCAAAAATTCTTTTGCGCCCGTTATCGCCCCCCGGGGAATGAGAGGCGCAAATGTACTGAATTTCTAGCCCAAAGGCTCTTCATCTAAATGCACAAAGCATTCATAACAAGTTAGGCAAATTAGTGGCAGAAATAGAGAATAACATCCATTACAGAGACATGGTTGCATGGTGACAAAGGTTGGGAACTAAATATTCCAGGGTACTTAACATTTCAAAAAGACAGGCAGAATGGAAAAGGAGTGGGGTAGCCCTGATAAAAAAAAGGATGCCATAAGGACAGTAGTGAGAAGATCAGGAAGTAGAATCAGTATGGGTGGAGTTAAGAAATAACAAGGGGCAGAAAACATTAGTGGGAGTAGGTTGTAGGCCCCCTAACAGTAGCTATACTGTTGCACAGAGTATTAATCAAGAAATAATAGGAGATTGTAACAAAGATAATGCAATAATCATGGGGGACTTTAATCTTCAGATAGACTGGGCAAATCAAATTGGCAGAGGTAGTCTGGCGAACGAGTTCATGGAATGTATTCAAGTAAGTTTTCTAGAACAATATAGGAACATAGGAAAAGGAGTAGGTCATTCAGCCTCTCAAGCCTGTTCCGCCATTCAATGAGATCATGGCTGATCTGCGACCTAACTCCATATACCTGCTTTTGGCCCACATCCCTTAATATCCTTTGGTTGACAAAAAACTATCAATCTCAGAGGTAAAATTAACAATTGACCTAGCATCAATTGCCATTTGCGGAAGAAAGTTCCAAACTTCTACTATCATTTGTGTGTCGAAGTGTTTCCTAATTTCACTCCTGAAAGGTCTGGCTCTAATTTTTAGACTATGCCCCCTAGTCCTAGAATCCCAAACCAGCGGAAATAGATTCTCTCTATCTACCCTATCTGTTCCCCTTAATATCTTGAAAACTTTGATCAGATCAGCCTTTAACCTTCTAAATTCCAGGGAATACAACTCTACTTTGTGTAATCTCTCCTCGTAACTTAACCCTTGAAGTCCAGGTATCATTCTTGTAAACCTACGCTGCACTCCCTCCAAGGCCACTATATCCTTCCTAAGGTGTGGTGCCCAGAACTGCTCACAGTACTCCAGGTGTGGTCTATCCAGGGCTTTGTATAGCTGCAGCATAACATCTGTAGAAGTGCCTTACTTCTTAGCTCTGGGTAATGACTCAATACACACTTGGATTCGTCAGACGGACAGGCCTTTTATTTTACTTCTCTTGCAAGGGGAATCAGCACCTCCACTCAAGGGGTGAGGCTACTATTCCAATGATACAGTGTAAACGTTCTATATTTATACAGTGTAACAAACAAGTTTGATTGAAATCCCTTTGTTCCTCTATCAGGATACATTTTAGATTAATCATCAGGTAGAAATAACATATTGACAGAAGGATCCTGGACACATAAGTCAACCGTTAATCTATAACAGGGCATGAATCGTGTAACCGGAGGTCCTCTTTAATCATATATAAGGGAGGCAAGCTTTGCTTTCGGTCACAAGTTATCAGGTCATTGGTACCATTAGGTGGGCAGGCATCTGTTCTTGGCTGTAGTTCGAGTACGTGCAATAGCTCTAGTTACACATCGACACTTGCCCAGTGTCAAGTCTGAAAACTTTTACCCAGCAAGCACTTGAAATTAACCCCTTATATCATGTAGATTTCCTCATTCCCCCCTTTTGTCCTTTCTAAGGACAATCTATCTCGCTAAGTTTAAGAAACTCTACATCAAAGGTCTCACCCTTAATATCCTCATATTCAGACATCATTGGTACTGGAGGAGTTGACGCTAATAAGGAAAGGACTTTTGTACACAATAATTTTAAACAAAACTAATTAAAATTATTATCATCACAATTGCGATAAAAGCTTCCAAAATCTGCTTTCCTAATGCTCCTCCCCATCCTGAAATCCAATCCCACATTGACCATGGTTCAGGTTGACGTAGTTTCTCTACGGCCTTCTTTATGTGGTTTACCAGATTGGTGATATTTTCTGAGCTATCTGGGATATAAGTGCAACATTCGGTTTTTATGATTGCACATGTGCCCCCTTCTTTTGCCAACAAATAGTCCAGAGCCATGCGGTTTTGTAAAGCAACAGTGCGCAAAACCACCATTTCTGCGTTTACATCACTAAGAGCATCAGCAGTATCATTGGCTATTTGTTCCAACACTGCTGCCATGTTTATAGATTCTCTTGCTAACTTCCCTGTTCCATACCAGGGAAATGCTATAGCAAAGAACCTTTCAGTTTCTGTAATGGTTCGTTTTGCTCGTGTCCCAGGGTGTCTATCCAAAGATATAAGGCACTACATATCCCAAATAACATGACCCAGTCCAATTTTGTGGTAACCAGGGGTATGCTCTATGCCCACAGATGAAATAGGTGTTATTATAGGCTTCAAATTTGTTCCATATCTGGTGCATCATTCCTATTCCTTGTTCTCCTTTCCAGATTTTTTTGTACTGTGGACAGGTTCCACCGTCCCCAATAGGGCCATTCGACTGCGCCCGGTGGTTTAGTAGTAGTTTTAGTCAAAGTGTAGTTACATTTGCACTTACTCCATCTATCTTCTTCTACTATCTTATCCTGCCTAATCCTAAGACTCAGGGGTTGATACGGGGGTACCTGCATAGTGTGATCCTGAAGCTGAACCTTCATAGTCTCGTTATAGCATATAATATAAAAGAAATCACTGTTTAAAAGTACACATTCTTCTATGCATGGTTTGCCCTTCAGGGGATCTGATAAATCAATATGGCAGTTTCAATTATCGTTAACAAAGGGAACAGTCTTATTAGAGTCCAAATCCAGTTCATCTTGGCAGTGTATCGTCTTCAACTGATGCCTTCTTACAATGGGACACGAGTATCCATGTTGGTCGCTCCTTTACTTTTACAGCGGTGTTTGTGGTCAGGAGTACTTGGAAGGGTCCCTCAAATCTGGGTTGAAGGCCATTCTTTCACTTGAAGATTTTTATGTAGACGTTATCTCCTGGCTCGAAAGTATGGCACTTTCCTTCAGCGGGATCGACCTGGGCTTCCTTCACCTGTTGATGGAAACTAGAAATGCATTTGGTTAGTGCAATGCAATAACTCAACATATCTTCCAACATTTTATGAATGTCCATTTGTTTAGCTGTTAAAGGTGCCGAAAAGGGCAATCTTTGTGGTCTTCCCATGACGATCTCGTGAGGCGACAATCCTGTAGTTCTGTTGGTAGCAGACCGCATTGTCATTAAAGCTATGGGTAACAAATCAACCCATTTAAGTCCAGTTTCTTTACACAGTTTTGCAAGCTTGTTTTTCAGCATCCCATTATATCTTTCCACTAGTCCAGCCGACTGTGGATGATAACTACAATGAAGGTGCTGGTTAATCTGTAAAGCTTTGCATAGTTCCTTAATCACTGTTCCCGTAAAATGGGACCCATTGTCACTTGACAGTTTTGCTGGTATCCCAAAGCGAGGTACAATGTCCTTCAATAAACATTTAGCAACAGTAGTAGCGTCATTCTTTCTACAAGGAAACGCTTCAATCCATCTTGAAAACATATCAATAATAACTAATATATATTTAAAGCTCATACATACAGGTAATTCAATAAAATCCATTTGTAAGTGTACAAAAGGGCCCATGGGGTTTGGGTGGGATGCGGGCTGTACCTTCTTTATTTTCCCTGCATTTATGGTCTGGCAGATAGTACAATTTTCACATATTTGTTTTGCCAACTTTGAGATTCCTGGTGCATACCAGGTCTTGAGGATATAGTCCGCCATCCCCCCTTTGCCCGCATGGGTGAATTTATGAACACATCGGGCAATTGGTGATAGTAATGATTTGGGTGCCACCATGCGGCCGTCATGATGAACCCATAAGCCGTCAGTGTTTTTAAAACAATGATTAACAACCCATTCCTTTACTTCATCAGAACTGGCCCTATCTTGATGGGTCAGCACATCATCTAAGGACGGGGGCTGCGGTATCTCTGGCTTTTCACTAACAGGGAAGGCTGAAACTTGTCGTTCAGTACTTGATATAGCTACTGACTTAGCAGCGCTATCTGCAGCAGCGTTTCCAAGCGCAACCTTGTCCAAATGCCCCGTGTGCGCTTGGCACTTAATAATTGCAATCTGTTTACGTCTTTGAATAGCTAGTAAAAGATTTTTCACTTCTTGTGCATTTTTAATCTGGGTTCCTGAGGAAGTCAGGTAACCGCAAATTTTCCAAATTTGTCATGCTCATGTATTCATTGTCTACAATAACCAGTCATTCCTAGAAAATGCTTCATTTCTCTTTTAGTTTTTGGCAACGATGTGTTGCAAACAACCTTTATTCTATCCGGCGTTAACTCCCTGTTTTAACAATGATTCCATCACTGGCTCAATTCCTTTTTTCTGCTTTCTCTGACAATGGATACTGTGACCTTTTGGGTAATGGTGCAGCTGGATTAATTGTAACTTTATAGGGCTGTGCAGTCTAATAGTTAGGAGGTATTTTAAATCTTGTCCTGTTTTGTCATAGCAGGCTGTGCAGTGCAATTTTGAATGCCATTTCCCTAGTTTCAGGGATTCCTGGTATTGTTTTATGGAGCTTGTAACGAATCCCCACGCTCCTAACAGACTGACAAGTTTGGGACTCAAACTTGGGTCGGCAATTTCCCATGCGTAAAGAACAGGGTATTTTATTTCTGTTACTGGGTACGCATATGCCTTATCTACTTGGATTTCTACCGTTACTCCTGATGGGGAGCAAATGATTGTAGCATTCATTTTGCACAGCAAGTCTCTTCCACATAAATTCATAGAGACATCTCCTGATAACAGAAAGGAGTGTTCTTCCTCAAATTCTTCTACTTTTACTGTGAGGGGAGTCGATTGATTCAAGCGTTGTAGTATTCCAGCCAATCCAGCTATCGGGGTCTTTTTCCCATTAATAGGCATTCCTTCAGAATATCCTTTCCCTAACACTGAAAAGGTTGCTCCTGTATCTACTAAAATGACATAGGTCTCCCAGCTATTTGCATTTTAACTTCAGGTTCGCTGCATGAATTTAAAGAAACAACCGGCATTTGGTGGTCTGTGGCGCCTGGGGCTGCTGGTGTCAGTCAGTAATTCTAATCTCTATTTCTCCTAAATCCCTGTCCGTTTGTAGGGTAACCTCCTGACTGGTCCGAAAAAGGGTTATGGACAGTGAAATTAGGACCTTTATTCTCTAACGGAGGTCCATTATTGGAGGTTTGGTTCTGACAATTTTTCGCAGGGCATTAGTTTGCCCAATGTCCGGGTTGTCCGCAATTGTAACAATTACCAGATCGTCCATACCCTCTTATTCTACCACGTCTTCCTCTATATTCCCCTCTATTCATCCTTCTATAGTTACCTTGTTATCCTACCATAATAGAGGAGAAAGGTGTTTCTTCGGGGTAATTTTTTTTTTTCTGACTCAACAAACATAGAGGCAGTCTTTTTATCTGGCTGTTCTCTATTTCTCTCTTGTCCGTTAAACATTCCTTGAGGCAAGTAATTCTTTCTATGTTAAATGAACCATCTGCGGGAAAGGGTCTAGTCTTATTTACAGTCCATTTGGACCAATTTGGTAGGTGATCAATGGATGATTGACCAGTTCTTTAACATAAAGGCTGCTGGCGTGCCTTTCTCGGGTGGCTTACTGGCGCTAGCACTCATTTTAGCAGCTTAAATGGTTCACATAAAACAATCTAAACTCCCGTGACAATCCATGATCTGCGTTGTACGCCCCTACAGATCAGATTAATAAACTATACATACGTATAAAACTCGAGGGTTCTCAACCCTCGTGGAAGGTATTTCTAACTGGGGAAAATACTGAATCCACAATAGCTTAGTGGATCATGTAAAAGACATCACTATTTTCTCAACCATACATTCCGCCGCGGGACTCACTTCCCCGGCTTGGGTCTTTTCCAACCCCTTCTGCAGTTTTTTTTTCAGCTTAAATTTTTTTAGTTAAAACATACAACAATTCCGTAACACTCTATGATCTGCGTGGGACGCCTCTACAGATCAGACATGACTAAACATTAATACATATAACAATAAACAATAAACAATACACTTGTTAAACAACAACCAAAGTGTTACTAAATCCCCAACCTATGCAGCCTTACTGGACAAAGCTGCAAAGTTGATTGATAATAACAAGTAGTTAAATACTCACTCTCATAAACATTAAACATTGACACTGTGTTTCAGACATCCGCCCACTCTTCTCTCTTTTTTTTTTACCCTATTCCCTTTAGCCAAATCTTTAGCAAAAAGGGCCTTCAATTTGTCCCAGCTAACTTCAAGCTCTTCTCTCCTTCTACCCTACTCCCTTTAGCCAAATCTTTAGCAAAAAGGGCCTTCAATTTGTCCCAGCTAACTTCAAGCTGGAACCTTGCTAGTTCAATTTCCAGTAAATCGCTAGCTCCTTAGTTAATCAAATTCCTGACTTAACCTTCTCTCTCAGCAAGCTGGAACCTTGCTAGTTCAATTTCCAATAAATCGCTAGCTCCTTAGTTAATCAAATTCCTGACTTAACCTTCTCTCTCTGGTACCTTTATTTCAGCGCTTCCTACAGTCCTTTTCTGCACGATCCTGTTCGCGGGGCGTCAGCGCCTCATGGCTGGTCCTCTGTTCCGTTTCTGAAAGGGAAGCAGTCACAACGGCAGTTTAACCCCCGAACCTTGTGAGTCAATTACCCGATGGCAGTGCTGTCCAATGGAATAAACAGACAGTGCGCAGCTATGCTTATGGCAGGGAAAGTCCCAAAAATGTGGCAAAACACCACCTTGGCCGATGGGATTTTCCCAACCGAGCAACGTACTCGGCGTCTGTTAACTCACCAATTGGTACAGCAAGCCATCTCGGTGGAACCTCCAAATTGTAGAAGTGCCTTACTTCTTAGCTCTGGGTAATGACTCAATACACACTTGGATTCGTCAGACGGACAGGCCTTTTATTTTACTTCTCTTGCAAGGGGAATCAGCACCTCCACTCAAGGGGTGAGGCTACTATTCCAATGATACAGTGTAAACGTTCTATATTTATACAGTGTAACAAACAAGTTTGATTGAAATCCCTTTGTTCCTCTATCAGGATACATTTTAGATTAATCATCAGGTAGAAATAACATATTGACAGAAGGATCCTGGACACATAAGTCAACCGTTAATCTATAACAGGGCATGAATCGTGTAACCGGAGGTCCTCTTTAATCATATATAAGGGAGGCAAGCTTTGCTTTCGGTCACAAGTTATCAGGTCATTGGTACCATTAGGTGGGCAGGCATCTGTTCTTGGCTGTAGTTCGAGTACGTGCAATAGCTCTAGTTACACATCGACACTTGCCCAGTGTCAAGTCTGAAAACTTTTACCCAGCAAGCACTTGAAATTAACCCCTTATATCATGTAGATTTCCTCACATCTACCCCCTTGTATTCTAGTCCACTAGATATAAAGGCCAGCATTCCATTAGCCTTTTTGATTATTTTCTGTACCTTTTCATGACATTTTAATGGATGTTAACCATTTAGAAAGTACCCTGTGTCATAAATCGCAACTTCTACAAGTACTACTGAACGGCCAGCTGAGGGCGCTGCCCGAGGAGTATAAATACTCAGGCATGGGCCCACCTTGGCCAGAGACAGTCTGGAAACAGGAAGCTAGTGACTACTAACTAGGCCTCCATGTATTGTTACAAGTCGATTAAAGCCTTGCTTTATGTACAACCAAGTGCATAGTGAGTCTTTATTACGTCAATTTAATCGACTTGTTATCGTTTCCACGCCTTGGGTGATTCGGAACAACCAGCTGCAACTCGAACTGCAGAAAGGGACCCGGGCAAGAAACTGATCCATCATGGATAAACTCCTTAGACCCGCTCGTCTCGACCTGGACCCGGATGCACCTGCGGCAGCGAAGGTATGGAAGCATTGGTTTCGTACCTTTAGCAACTTTCTTGAAGAATGTGGGGCGGGTGCCTCTAATAAGATATGAATGCTTATTAACTACGTATCCCCTCATGTGTATGATTATATTGAGGACTGCATAGACTACGACGCTGCTTTTGAAATTTTACAGCAGCTATATGTCAAGTCCCCGAATGAAATCTTTGCTCGACACTTACTGGCCACAACTCGACAGCAGCCTGGGAAATCACTCAATGAATTCCTCCAGAAACTTCGCAGGCTCAGCAAAGATTGTAACCTTAATGCAGTTACAGCTGAACAGTATCAAGAGGAACTAATCCGCGATTCCTTTATCAATGGGATTGCGTCCCCTTTTATACGTCAGCGCCTGCTGGAAAATAAAACCCTCAATTTACGGGCTGCTTATGACCAGGCGTGTTCCCTGGACTTGGCCAACAAGAATGCAGACACTTATCTCCCACCACGTGCACGGGCGGCGGCTATCACCCTTAATAAGTCTTTCGATAGGTCTCGGTTGGATGCCCTTGCTGATGATGACTCTACTCTAACGGACGACGACCCTACCCTAGAGGCCTTTGCTGATGACGACCCCGCCCTAGCAGCATCCTGGCAATCAGGAAGAAAGTGTTTCTTTTGTGGAGGTACATTCCATTACAGAAAGTTTTGCCTCGCTCGTAATGCGACCTGCAATCATTGCAGCAAGAAAGGACACTTTTCCAAGGTATGTCCGTCACGGGCCTCTGCTAACAAGAAAGGCCACTCCTCTAAAGTATACCGGTCGAGAGCTCCTGTTAGCTTCACAGCTGCTATCTATGGAGCTTCTCCTCCCCCAAGAACCACTGCTAAGGCTACAGCTGCCGAAGGAAAAATTACCCCTCCTCCCATCACAGCTGTTTTTCCCCAAAGTTTGTCCCATGCAGCTACGAAGGTTTCAGTAAATGTGTGAGGGTGCCGGTCAGTTCCTTCAGTAACCCCTAGATGGCACCTTCACTGGTTGGTTTCCCTTTGTTAATTGTTTTTAGTTTCTCCTGTTTATTACTTAACTGCCTTTCATCTGGTTTATTGGTTTCACCTGTTTTTGCTTGTATTTAAGTTCTGTGGTTTCTTCCCTCTGGGCTCAGTCCTGACAAGGGAGTTAGTCTTGACTAGGTGCTCTGTCTTGACTAGGTGCTCTGTCTTGACTAGGTGCTCTGTCTCGACTAGGTGCTCAGTCTCGACTAGGTGCTCAGTCTCGACTAGGTGCTCAGTCTCGACAAGCCTGTTGCCCTGTGGTAGCTTGCCATGACAAGTCGTTTGCCTTAGTGGTTGCTTGTCTTGAGCTCCTATGTCTATAACTGTTTATCTGTGTTATGTTTTTGCTTGTATTTAAGTTCTGTGGTTCTTCCCTTTGTTGCTCAGTCTTAATAAGGTGCTCAGTTTTGGACAAGCCGGTTGCCCTGTGGTAGCTTGTCTTTGTTGTGTATGTGCCTTTAAGAGAAGAACTGATTCTATACTGCAGCACTGGCAGTGACCACCCCTGCATATAAAGCCATAGCAGGCTTCTGTATTTCAATCTTAAGTTACCCTCTGTTCAAGTAAATACCTGTTTTATTGTTCTCCTGCAGTCTGAGTATTATTGATCCTCGGACACTGCACTGGCGACGGGCAGGTTCGAACTCACCTGCAGTACTGCATCACCTCACGGGGATCTTTTCCCTGACGAGAAGCTTCTTGGAGGTCGAAGTCAGAATGGCGGGCGTCGACCGTGGGCAACCGCCCAGGGATCCATCGGAGAGTTGCAGGGGAGGCTGTGGAGAGCTGGGCCTGGCTCCCCAGTCGAGGTGTTCCAGCAAGTCGTGCTGGTAGCAGGTAGTGCGCTAACCCTTCCGGACTGTGGCGGGCTCGGGCTCGATCGAGCAGCTCTGCAAAGGGACCGTGCAGCGTTGTCGGGATGAAGAGAGAGAGAGAGGGTGGAGCGCACAGGGCGCGGTCGGTGCTCAAGAACAGGGCAGCGTGGAGAGGATAGAACGCGGGGAAGGAAAAGTGATACGAGCCGAAGCCGCGGGTCGCCGCCATTACCCTGTAGAATGCTAGGAGCAGCGTGGCAGCAAGGGGAAGAAGGAAAAGCGCGGGAGGCGCCATTTTATTACATTGGGGAAGAAGGAAAAGCGCGGGAGGCACCATTTTATTCCATTGGGGAAGAAGAAAAAGCGCGGGAGGCACCATTTTAAATCACCCAAGATGCCGAAAAGTGGCAGTATCACTGCTTTCGACAACAAGGTAGAAGACTGGACCACGTATGTGGAAAGAATTGAAGTGTACTGCGAGGCAAATGAGGTGGCCGATGGAAAGAAGGCGTCGGTATTAAATTTGATGGGCGCGAGAACGTACGGCCTATTGCGGAATTTAATTACCCCAGCTAAACCAATGGAGAAAAGTTTTGAGGAGATTGTTAATATCTTACAGGAACACCTAAACCCTACACCGCTGCTGATAGCAGAAAGATTCAAGTTCCATAAAAGAAACCAGCACAAAGATGAGAGCAATGCTGACTATCTTACAGAACTACGCAAGTTATCGAAGCACTGCCAGTTTGGAGCAGGACTGGCAGACACCTTGCGGGATAAGTTTGTCTGCGGGCTCCAGAGTGAAGGAACCCAGAAACGACTACTTTCGGAAAAGGACCTGAAGCTAGAACAGGCTTTCAGCGTGGCAGTATCCTATGAAGCAGCAGCACGGGGAGCTGCGGAAATGCAACAGAAACCACAGGAATACAGCACTAACGAAATGGCGTATGGAGCAGAAAAGTGCTATCGCTGCAGCAGAACAACCCATGATCAGAAGGACTGCTGGGTTAAGGACAAAGTATGCAGGCAATGTGGGAAAATGGGACACATAGCAAGAGTCTGCAGGTCGGGAAAGAAAATCAACACTACAAGAACTACTAAGGAAAAGTACAAGAAAGTAAAGAAATTGACAGACAGTAGTTCGGAAGATCAGGAGAGTGATAAGGACTCCGGGAGCAAGAGACTAAGTTGTCTAAAGTTACACAACGTGATCGCAAAGGAGGATCACTGAACCATTTGGGTCACCCTCATGATAGCAGGGTCCCCAGTAAAGATGGAATTGGACACAGGATCAGCCCTAACTCATGAATCGACGAGACTATGAGCGGCTATTCTCACACATACCCTTGAAGGACACGTCCATTGTATTGAAGACATACACGGGCAAAAAGTCTACCCCAGAGGAAAAATAAGGGTGCCAGCTGAATACAACGGCAAGAAAACACAGAAACTGTATCTATATATACTACCAGATGGAGGACCACCATTATTGGGATGCGAATGGATCCGAAAAATACAATTGGATTGGCATTCCATTCAGGCGCTAACTTTGACTGATAAAAAGGATGATGACGTCACACCTGGACGACTGTCAAAAATTCTAACTGATGCAAAAGAGGTGTTCCAACAAGGACTTGGGACTCTATAAAAGGAGTAACGGCAATGATAAAAATCAAAGATAACGCAAACCCAAAAATTTTTAAGGCCAGACCGGTACCTTACGCGGTTCGCCCAGCCGTTGAAGCAGAGCTGGAGAGTCTGGAGCATTCGGGTGTGCTGTCCAAGGTGGACTGGAGCGAGTGGGCCACACTCATCATTCCTGTAATGAAGAAATCATTGAGCAGCACGCCTGGGGAACCGAAGAAGGTTTGCATCTGTGGGGACTGCAAGGTAACTGTGAACCCAGTCCTGCACACAGTACAATATCCACTTCCACGGATAGAAGATATTTTCGCCTCACTATCTGGAGGGAAACGCTTTACAAAGATTGATCAGGCCCAAGCGTATCTACAAATGGAGGTGGAAGAAGCGTCTAGGAAATACCTCACGATAAACACTCTCAAAGGCCTTTACCAGTACAATCGACTGGTATTCAGGGTAGCATCAGCCACGGCTATTTGGCAGAGGGCGATGGAACAAGTCCTGCAAGGGATCCCGGGGACCCAGTGTTATTTGGATGACATCCTGGTTACGGGCGAAAAAGACAGTGAACACCTTGCCAACCTGGAGCAGGTGCTCACGAGATTACAGGAATATGGGCTACGAGCCAACCGCCCCAAATGCGAGTTCATCAGGAGACAAATCTCGTATTGTGGCCACATGATTGATGAGGAAGGGTTGCATAAGTCGCCGGACAAGATTGAGGCTGTAGTCAAGGCTCCAGCACCAGAAAATGTGTCGCAACTGAGGTCATTCCTCGGGTTGGTGAACTACTACCATAAGTTCTTGCCGAATTTATCTACAATTCTGCACCCACTGAACGCCCTACTGCAAACTGGAGTAACATGGAAATGGAGTGATGAGTGTAAGCGTGCCTTTCAGAAATGTAAATGCCTAATCACTTCAAAAGAAGTATTGGCCCACTAAAATCCAACACTACCGATTCGGTTAGCATGTGATGCGTCTCCCTACGGCATCGGAGCGGTGCTGTCACACAAATTCCCTGATGGTTCAGAGAGGCCAATAGCCTTTGCGTCGCACTCGTTAACCTCAGCCGAGTGTAACTATGCCCAGATTGACAGGGAGGCCCTCAGCCTGGTGTGGGGGGGGTGAAGAAGTTCAATCACTATCTGCATGGGCAGAAATTTACCCTACTGACTGATCATCAGCCCCTGGTCTCCATTTTTAACCCAAAGAAGGGCGTTCCGGTGATGACGGCGCAACGGCTGCAAAGATGGTCACTTTTTCTAGGGGCACATCAGTACGACATAGAGTACAAGGGTACGAAACAGCATGGAAACACTGATGGGCTGTCGCACCTACCGTTGCCTACGGTAGAGGAAGCACCTGCAGTGGACCCTGTTGAGATATTCCATGCGACCATAGTCGAATGGCTACCTGTTACAAACTCATGTATAGAGAAGGAAACCCGAAATGACCTGACACTCTCTCGGGTCTATGATTTGACGGTGAAGGGATGGCCAGCACATGGTGACTCACTGTTGCCAGCATTCTTGCCAAGGAGAGAACAGCTGTCAGTGTGCCGGGGGACCTTGATGTGTGGATCCCGAGTGGTAATTCCACCCACGTTGAGAGATAGAGTGCTCAATGAGCTTCATGAGGGTCATCTGGGAGGGGTAAAAATGAAGAGCCTAGCCAGGGCGTTTGTGTGATGGCCGGGAATCGATAAAGAAATCGAGGATATGACCAAGAGATGCACAGGATGCCAGAAGGTCCAAAACGCTCCACCACAGGCCCCGCTACATCCATGGGAGTAGCTCTCATCTCCATGGCAATGGGTACACATTGATTTTGCTGGTCCATTTATGGACTCAATGTTCCTAATCGCTGTGGACGCCCATTCAAAATGGCCAGAGGTCATCAAAATGTCCTCCACCACCACGGAGAAAACTATTGCAGTCCTACAGACCATCTTCGCCAGGAATGGCTTGCCAGAACAGATTTGCTCCGACAATGGGCCACAGTTTGTATCAGAGGATTTCCGGAGGTTTCTGAGGAATAATGCGGTGAAGCATTACACATCTGCCCCATATCATCCAGCCACAAATGGATTGGCTGAGAGGTTTGTTCAGACCTTTAAAAAGGCAATAAAGGCAATGCATAATGACGACATACCACTACAACACAAGGTGGATAATTTCTGCGACACATGCAGTCACCAACCAAGCTCCAGCCATAATGTTCTTGAACCGAAGGCTAAGATGTCGCCTGGATTTGCTCAAACCAAACATAAGACGAGATGTTGAGGATAAGCAATTCCAGCACATAAATGAGAAGCCAACCAGGAGCTTCAAGATAGGGCAACCAGTCTTGGCCCGCGACTACCGAACAGAAAAATGGCAGCCAGGAACGATATGCACACAGCAGGGACCACTAATGTACACAGTGGACGTTGGAGAGAGCATCGTGAGACGCCATGCTGACCAGATTCTAGGGTCACAGGAACAAGCCAAACCCATACCACGAGCAGGTGCACCTGGTAATCAACCCGAAGTACAGATTGCGTCTACCTCAGAAGCAGTGGTATTGGAAGCTGACGAACCAACCAATGACAATGAGCCAGAATCAGCTCCACCGCAAGAACAGGATACTCGAGAAAGGCGCTATCCAGTCAGGATCAGGAAGCTTCCTCAAAGACTGAACTTATAAATGATTATTTCAGTTGATGTATATAGTACAGAGAAAATTGTAATTGTACTTAGTTATTATTTAGTTGTTAAATGAATGTTATGTACTGTTTATCTAAAAGGGGAGGAATTGTTGTGTATGTGCCTTGAAGAGAAGAACTGATTCTATACTGCAGTACCGACAGTGACCACCCCTGTATATAAAGCCATAGCAGGCTTCTGTATTTCAGTCTTAAGTTACCCTCTGTTCAAGTAAATACCTGTTTTATTGTTCTCCTGCAGTCTGAGTATTATTGATCCTCGGACACTGCAGTCTTGAGCTCAGTTTGGACAATCCGGTTGCCTCATGGTAGCTTGTCTTGAGTTCCTATCTTGACTAGCCATTTGCCTATGTGATAGCTTGTCTTGAGCTCCTATGTTTCATAACTGTTTACCTGTGTGATTCTAGTAAAGTACTGTTATTTAAGACTGCATATCTGCTTTTCGCCTCATCTGTCTGCACTTGGGTCCAGAACCAGCCTCGCCCGGACAGCACGGCCCCGTGTCTACACGGCCCCGTGACAGCAACCCTGACAAAATGGGCACACTCTAAGCGTGCTAATTGACTCCTGCAGCTCTGACAGCTTCATTAGTAAGCGGGCTGTCAGCAGGTTAAAACTGCGCATTTATCCCTCGGACAGGGAGATTGCAATGGCTCTGACGACTCTGACCACCAATTCTTCTGGCTTCTTTCTTGTCAACCTCATTCTCAATGGTCGCACGTATCCCTCCACCCGGCTCGCAGTACTCGAAAACTTATGTAGCGATGTGCTTCTGGGACAGGACTTCCAGAAGCAGCACAAAAGACTCACTTTTGAGTTTGGAGGGTCGAAGCCGGAGCTTACCATTTCTAAGGTGCCGTTTTGTGCACTCTCAGCGGCCTTACTCGGTGAGTCCTCCCTGTTTGCCAAGCTGTTCCAGTACAGCTACAACACTGGCATCTACCCGGCAATGTGGAAAATTGCCCAAGTATGTCCTGTCTACAAAAAGCAGGACAAATCCGACCCGGCCAATTACCATCCCATCAGTCTACTCTCAATCATCAGCAAAGTGATGGAAGGTGTCGTCGACAGTGCTATCAAGCGGCACTTACTCAGCAATAACCTGCTAACTGACGCCCAGTTTGGGTTCCGCCAGGGCCACTCAGCTCCTGACCTCATTACAGCCTTGGTCCAAACATGGACAAAAGAGCTGAACTCAAGAGGTGAGGTGAGAGTGACTGCCCTTGACATCAAGGCAGCATTTGATCGAGTGTGGCATCAAGGAGCCCTAGCAAAACTGAAGTCAATGGGAATCAAGGGGAAAACTCTCCATTGGTTGGAATCATACCTAGCACAAAGGAAGTTGGCTGTGGTTGTTGGAGGTCATTCATCTCAATCACATCACATGATATCACTGCAGGAGTTCCTCAGGGCAGTGTCCTAGGCCCAACTATCTTCAGCCGTTTCATCAATGACCTTCCCTCCATCATAAGGTCAGAAGTGGGGATGTTCGCTGATGATTGCATACTGTTCAGCACCATTCGAGACGCGTCAGATACTGACGCAGTCCGTGTCCATATGCAGCAAGACCTGGACAACATTCAGACTTGGGCTGACAAGTGGCAAGTAACATTCGCACCACACAAGTGCCAGGCAATGACCATCTCCAACAAGCGAGACTCTAACCATCTCCCCTTGACATTCAATGGCATTACCATCGCTGAATCCCCCACTATCAACATCCTGGGGGTTACCATTGATCAGAAACTGAACTGGACCAGCCATATAAATACTGTGGCTACAAGAGCAGGCCAGAGGCTGGGAATTCTGCAGCGAGTGTCTCACCTCCTGACTCCCCAAAGCCTTTCCACCATCTACAAGGCACAAGTCAGGAGTGTGATGGAATACTCTCCACTTACCTGGATGAGTGCAGCTCCAACAACACTCAAGAAGCTCGACACCATTCAGGATAAAGCAGCCCGCTTGATTGGCACTCCATCCACCACCTTCAACATTCACTCCCTCCACCACCGGCGCACTGTGGCTGCAGTGTGTACCATCTACAAGATGCACTGCAGCAACTCGCCAAAGCTCCTTCAACAGCACCTTCCAAACCCGCGACCTCTACCACTTAGAAGGACAAGGGCAGCAGACGCATGGGAACATCACCACCTACAAGTTCCCCTCCAAGCCACACACCATCCTGACTTGGACCTGTATCGCCGTTCCTTCACTGTCGCTGGGCCAAAATCCTGGAACTCCCTTCCTAACAGCATTGTGGGTGTACCTACACCATATGGACTGCAGCGGTTCAAGAAGGCGGCTCACCACCATCTTCTCAAGGGCAATTAGGGATGGGCACTAAATGCAGGCCTAGCCAGCAACGCCCACATCCCATCAATGAATAAAAAAATGTTTTAAAAATATCTCCCCCCGCTGTAAACCCATAGCCACCAAATCGCGGCACTTTAGCCAAGACGACCGAGCATTTATCGAGGCAGAAATCTCTCGCCTTTTAGCTGACGGTGTTATCGAGCCGTGTTCATCCCCCTGGCGGGCTCAAGTCGTCATTGTGAAAAACCCTTTAAAACAACATAGGAAACGTCTGTGTATTGATTATTCGCAGACTATTGATCAATATACCGATCTGGATGCTTACCCGCTACCACGCATAGATGACATGGTCAACAACCTTGCCAAATACAAGGTATTTTCAACCTTCGATTTAAAGAGCGCGTACCATCAGGTACCGCTGAAAGACTCTGACAAAAAGTATACGGCCTTTGAGGCCAATGGTCAGCTTTATCAGTTTCGTCGCCTTCCATTTGGGGTCACCAATGGGGTGGCTGTCTTCCAACGGGCAATGGACGGCCTAGTCCAGCAAGAGAACTTGCTGGATACCTTTCCGTATTTAGACAATATCACTATTGCCGGCCATGATCAAAAGGAGCATGACGCCAATCTTCAGAGGTCTTTTGACGTTCTCCGTCGTTGCCACTTAACGTTAAACGAATCCAAATCGGTGAAATCGGTGCCATCAGTGAACATTCTCAGCTATTGGGTGGGCAATGGTGTTATTAAACCAGACCCAGAGCGACTTCGTCCACTTCAGGAGCTCCCTCCCCCTACAAATCTCGGCTCTCTTCATCGGGCACTTGGCATGTTTGCTTATTACGCAAAGTGGATACCTCACTTCTCTGATAAAATACAGCCCCTGCTTCATGTGAAGTCTTTTCCATTAGAAGCAACGGCTATTTCTGCCTTCAACCTCCTCAAACGACAGCTGGAGAAAGCCACGCTTCGCTCCATTGATGAAAACCTTCCTTTTGTGGTCGAATGCGATTCATCGGAGGTGGCGATCTCGGCTACCTTGAATCAAGGTGGTCGGCCCGTGGCATTCCTATCCAGAACCTTACAGGGTAGAGAGCTCCATTACCCCCCCCACCCCCGTCGAGAAGGAGGCTACAGCCATCATCGAGGCTGTACACCAATGGAGTCATTTTCTTGCTCGGCGTCATTTCACGCTCATAACTGACCAGCACTCCGTGGCCTTCATGTTGGATAACCGGAAGCGCACGAAAATCAAAAATAATAAAATTCAACTCTGGAGGATGGAGCTGGCTGCCTTTGGATATACTATCCATTACCGACCCAGCAAACAGAATGTGGCCCCAGATACCTTCACACGGGCATTTTGCTCTTCAATGTCAACGTCGACTCTGGCGGATCTGCATATGGACTTATGCCATCCTGGCGTTACCCGTATGTTGCACTTTGTGCACTCCAAAAATCTACCATCCTCAACGGAGGACGTAAAGAAAACATGCTCCTTCTGTAGGATTTGTGCAGAATTGAAACCACAATTCTTCCGCCCATCAGATGACTTACTCATACATGCAATGCAGCCTATGCAGAGGCTCAGCATAGACTTTAAAGGGCCATTGCCTTCGTCGACATGGAACACCTACCTACTTACGATGGTAGACGAGTATTCATGCTTTCCCTTTGCCTTCCCCTGTCCTAATATGCTTACCTCTATGGTAATTAAATGCCTTGATCAGGTCTTTTCCCTCTGCGGGACGCCCAATTTTATCCACACGGATCGGGGTCCCTCCTTTATGTCGAGTGAACTTAAAAGTTATCTCTCCCAACGGGGAATCGCCTTGAGTAAGACGACACCATATCACCCAATCGGCAATGGACAGGTTGAATGATACAATGCCATCATCTGGAACGCTGTCCATCTGGCACTGAGGTCACGCAACCTACCAGACCAGCAGTGGGAAACTGTGCTCCCCAACATGTTACGCTCTATCAGGTCTCTTCTCTCCACATCCACTAATGTCACACCTCATGAGCGATTCTTCAAGTTCTGGCGTCGCTCTACACATGGGACATCTCTACCCTCATGGTTGGTGATTCCAGGCCCTGTGCTACTCCGGAGGTTCGTCCGGTCGGCCAAGAACGACCCTCTCATTGACGAGGTGGAGTTAACGGAGGTAAACCCCACGTATGCGCACGTGCGGTACCCTGATGGCCGGGAGTCCACCGTCTCGCTCAGAGATCTGGCTCCCTGCCCAACTGGTCACACGGGCCCGAATGATGTAGGATCCCACGATGATGATGTCAACACTCCGCACCCCTATGAAGATGATGCCCTACCTGGGACATCGACGGATCTGCCGGCAGTGTTACTGGATCAACTCAGGGAGCCGAACGCTCCCCGTAGGATGGCCACCCGAAATCAGGATGCCGGACAATCTTCAGCTACATCCCAGGATGAGGCCAGCTCTGCGCCTGTGGGGACCCGCACCCGGAGCCATGATATTCCCAGGCCTCCACAGGACGATCAAGACAACGCGGACTCTACCGACTTACCGGTATGGGCCAAGCAACCCAGAGACCAGGACACGGTCCGGGGAGACGTGCCTTCCGGTCACAAGCAGAAAGCTGAACGACTGCGGTTATTTTTGGTCCGCCTAGTCCGTTAAAGGAAGACTGGACTTCCAAACCTTTTAGGGAGGAAGAATGTCATAAATCGCAACTTCTACAAGAAGTACTACTGAACGGCCAGCTGAGGGCGCCGCCCGAGGAGTATAAATCCTCGGGCGTGGGCCCACCTTGGCCAGAGACAGTCTGGAAACAGAAAACTAGTGACTACTAACTAGACCTCCATGTTTTGTTACAAGTTGATTAAAGCCTTGCTTTATGTACAACCAAGTGCATAGTGAGTCCTTATTACGTCACCCTGTTTTATCCTTTTTGGTCCAAAGTGGATGACCACACATTTGCTTACATTGAAATCCATTTGCCACAGTTTTGCCCATTCAATTAATCTATCAATATCCCTTTGTAATTTTATGCTTAATCTACACTGCCAACACTGCCGTCTATCTTTGTGTCATCGGCAAATTTGGATGTATGACTTTCTATGTCATCATCTAAGTCAATAATAAATACTGTGAATAGTTGCGGCCCCAACACCAATCCCTGCAGGATACCAATAGTCACATCCTGTCAATTTGAGTACCTACCCATTATCACTACTCTCTGTCTCCTGCCGCTCAGCCAATTTCCTAACCAGGTCAATAATTTGCCCTCAATTCTGTGGGCTTCTACCTTATTTAATAGTCTCTTATGTGGGACTTTATCAAATGCCTTCTGGAAGTCCATATAAATAACATCCACAGACATTCCCCTGTCTACTACTTTAGTCACCTCCTCAAAAAATTCAATCACGTTTGTCAGGCATGACCTACCTTTTACAAATCCAAATCTCTCTGATCAACTGAAAATTTGTGAGGTGTTCAGCCACCCTATCCTTAATTATAAACTCTAGCAATTTCCCGACAACAGATGTTAGGCTAACTGGTCTATAATTCCCTGGTTTCCCTCTCTCGCCATTATAAAATAGTGGAGTGATATACGCAATTTTCTAATCTAAAGGAACGGTTCCTGAATCGATAAAACTTTGCAAGATTATAGTTAGGGCATCTACAATGTGCTCACCAATTCCTTTAAACCCTGGGATAGAAACCATCTGGTCCTGGGGATTTGTCACTCTTAGTGCAATTATGTTCTTCATTATTGTTATTTTACTTACATTAACTTTATTTTGTCCCTGTCCCCGATTCAATATTAGTTTCTAATTCATATGTTCGTATGTTTACTTGGTATTTCTGGAATGCTATCCTCTTCTTCTATTGTAAATACTGACGCAAAGTAATTATTCAACATGTCTGCCATTTCCTTATTATCATTGACAATATCACCGTTATCAGTCTTCAAGGGGCCAACATTGCTCCTGACCATCCTCTTTTTCCTAATATAATTGTAAAATTATTTGTATTGATTTTGATATCCCTTGCAAGTTTCTTTTCATACTCCCTTTTTGTAGCTCTTACTATCTGTTTTGTCACCCTTTGCTATTCTTTGTATCTTTCCCATTCACCAGAATCTGTGTTATTTCTTTGCATTTTATATGCTTTCTCTTTTAGTTTTATGCTGTCCCCACCTCTTTAGTCACCCATGCTTATTTTTTTGGCAAGTAGAGCTCTTGCCCCTCAGGAGTATAAACTGATTCTGTATCACCGTAAATTCCTTTTTGAACATCTCCCACTGATCTTCTGTCATTTTACCCATTAACAGATTTGTCCAGTTTACTGTTGACAGTCTCTGCCTCATCCCATTGAAGTCGGCCTTACCTAAATCTAGAATCTTAGTAGCTGTTTTGCGTTTCTCCCTTTCAAACATTACGTTGAACTCGATCATGTTATGATCGCTATTGGATAAATGTTCATACTCAGTCAGGCTGTTAACTAAATCTGGCTCATTACTCATTATTAAATCTAATATGGCTTTCCCCCTTGATGCCTCTAGAACATATTTTTTTAAATTTGTTTATGGGATGTGGGCGTCGCTGGCAAGGCTAGCATTTATTGCCCATCCCTAATTGTTGTAGAAAACTATCCTGGGTACACTCAAGAAATTCACTACCTTTATGACAGGTGCGAGTCTTCTTATCTCAATCTATACTAAAGTTAAAATCCCCCATTAAAACCACTCTGCCTTTACGACATGCTTTTCTAATCTCTGCATTTATACAATCTAGCACTTCACAGCTGCTACCAGGGGGCCTATACACAACTCCCACTACAGCCTTAGATCCTTTCCTATTTCTTAATTCTACCCATAAAGTCTCCACTGCCTGCTTATCACTCGTTATATACTCTCTTATCGTTGAAGTGATTTCATCCTTAATCACTAAGGCTACTCCCCCCCTCTACCATTTTCCCTATCTGTCCTGTAGACCTTATAACCCGGTATATTTAGTTCCCAGTCCTGACTGTCTTGCTGCCATGTCTCAGTAATGGCTACCATGTCATACCCTCCAATTTGAATTCACACCTGCACTTCATTCAATTTATTCCTTATACTCCGTGCATTTATGTAAAAAACGCTTATTTGGGCCACACACCCTAGTCTGTCTTTCAGCTCTAACGTTTTACTGACACGTTTCTTATTTCTCTCTCCTGGTTTAATCACTTTATATCTTTTAGTTTTCCCTTTACCTGTAGTGCCTAAAGCACAATTTCTGACTGTTACTCTACTCTCTTCCCTTTCGTTTGTTTTTGAGTGCGTTTTGAACCGAGTGCTGCGAGTTGGATGAGGCAGGAAGTCTTAACTGTTTGCTAAAATCAAACTTTTGTTTGTTTCACATTTACTGTTTTTTTTTTATTTAAAATTTGAACATTTTACAGTGAATGACATTTACAGAGCTCAAGTCTCAGCTCTTTGTACAAAGTCACAAGCCCTCATGCCTACAAGGCAGGGGTTCCAGTCTCCACAAGTTGGTGATGTGATCTCCAAGCTTCGTGGTCATCTTCACTTGTTCATCTGGATAATGGGCCTCCAGGAATTCACACAGATGAGGGTCGGCGCTCCCAGTGGAGGGTTTGTGCAGATCCGGCAGACTCTGGTTGACATTATTCTCCATCTGCAGGGCTCTCTGCATCGCCGAGCAGAGCCTCTCGCTCTCCTGACTGAACAAGTGGACTGTAAAGAAGCTTAAAAAACCCTGGATTAATTTTTTTAAACTTATTAAATTAAATTAAAATCACCCCGGCCGGGGTGATGATGTACTCCAGTCCCCGCGGCGCCCACCGGTCTTGGAAGGCCTCGAGCGTGCCGGCGGACACCGCGTGCTCCATCTCCAGGGCCACCCGGGCACGAACATAGCCGCGGAAGGGAGGCAGGCAATCGGGCCGAATGACCCCCTCGACCACCCACTGCTTGGACCTCTTAATGGCCACTTTGGCCAGGCCCAGGAGCAGTCCTACGAGGAGGTCCTCCGACCCGCCCTCTCCCCTCCGCACTGGGTAGTTGTAGATCAGGAGCGTGGGACTGAAGTGCAGCCAAAAATTGAGAAGCAGCCCCTTCAAATGATGGAACAGGGGCTGCAACCTCTCACATTCAACATAGATATGGAACACGGACGACCTCTAGGCCGCAAAAATGGCAAGCAGCTTGGGAGTCCGTGAACTTACTTAAAATCTTATTGCACGGGACTGCTCTGTGCAGCACCCTCCAGGCCAAGTCCCCAATAGATAAAAGGAGACTCCCGCATAGAGCCCCCCATTGGGGACCTCCACCTCCGCCAGATGGCAAGATGGCACGCCAAGGCGTGTTCGGTCGGCAGGCGAAGATGACAAAGTGG
Source organism: Somniosus microcephalus (assembly GCF_052327205.1). Lineage (NCBI taxonomy): Eukaryota > Metazoa > Chordata > Chondrichthyes > Squaliformes > Somniosidae > Somniosus > Somniosus microcephalus. Next base: position 168,589,736 of record NC_140988.1, read on the forward strand.
AGAGTGTGCAGGAGCAGCCCGTACAGGAAATTCCTCCATGCAGAACTAAAAGGCATGGAGGGCATTTCCTCGAGATGGCTCAAGTTGTGAGACGCCGGTTCCCGAGAGGGGTTACAGGGGCCATGCATCGATGAGGAATTCCGTCCGAATGGGGGTCAGTTCGGACGGGATCGCCCCATGTGCCTGAGCCTCCTTGATACACCTAGAGGAATTGGGGCCCAGTGCCACTATCAGCATCTCGATGGAATCGGCCGCGTGCCTGGACACTGCCGCCAGGAGAGGCGCCGCGCCAACTCCTCCGGCACCATCCAGCCCGCTCCTCCGCCATCGAGCAGGTCCCCGACTCTGGTCACCTTGCCAGGCACAGCCCCGCTCACCACCAGCCACCCGACCCAGCGGTTGCGGAGGTGCGGATACCTGAGCAGTGGCTCCCAAAGGAGACCCGCCACTCCTGATGGGGGAGAACTGTGCCTGGAGGCGACGCTGTTCCAGACCCAATGCAGTTCCTGCAGGTAGGCACGTGTACGGCCTAATTCCACAAACAGGAGCTGCATGTCATAGTTGAGGCCGTGCAGCTGGCGGAAGAAAAACGTCGCCAGCGCACACCATCGAGGAGGATTCTCCACGTACAGGTATATCTTCAGCGTCCAAAGACAGAAAGTCATCGCCCGGGTGCTTAGGCATGCCAGCGCCTGACCGCCCTCCCTAAGCGGGATACTCAGAACTGTGGCAAAGACCCAGTGCTTCCCTTTGTCCCAGAAGAAGTCGATGAGCTTTCTTATGTTCATTAATAAATAGACATTCTTATTATGAACACAGCTAGCTTTTGCTGGACACTTTATTGAGCACATGTGGACTAGGTACAGTATCTGTAGAGGCATCCATCTTGACTGCTGCCTTGTGGGTAGCCTAGTGCCTCATGGGTAATGTAGTCTTAATATACATACAGCTGGGTAGTGTAGTCTTATACATACAGCTATATACAGCTCTACACAGCTCTACGGCTCCACCTAGTGTCCACTATAGAATGACATGTTATTGATCATTACATCCCCCTTTCTTTGAGGTTTAACAAAATCAATATCAATCGACTTTCAAGAAAACAATAAAGATAATATCAGTAACACTTTTGTTAGTGCTCTATAAACATAAGCATTTTCAAAACAGTCAACACATTTTCAAAGCTTTACATTGTACTCAAAGATTAAGTCTATCAGGCTTTTTTACTTCACGTGTGGATCTTCTCAACATGGGTGAATCTGATGTGTCTTCATGAGATTGTTCTGGCGGTGAATGACAAGATGCAGTTGCGGCATTGTCATCAATCTGGTCTTGAATAGTCTCTTGTGTTTTAAGGAGGGAACGGCGGTTCCTCCTGAGAATCTGTCCTTCCTCAGTTCTAACAGTGTATGACCTTGGTCCTACTTCCTCAAGAACTGTAGCTTTCCTGTTCCATGCATCTGGATCCTCAATCCTGACAACATCATCCCTTGTCAATGGTTTTAGAGTTTTGGATGACTTGTCATAGTATGATTTCTGTTTCAGCTTTAACAGTTGAAGTCTCTGTCTCAGTTCCTCACTTTGCTGTTCTTTTGCACAGCAGGGTAGCGTGGTGCACAACTTGCGACCCATTAGTAGTTCAGCAGGTGAAGAACCACAGTCTAAAGGTGAGGCTAGGTAGCTCAGCAGGGCGAGATAAGGATCAGACTTGCGTTCTGTCGCTTTCTTCAGTAGCTGCTTGAGAACTTGAACACCTTTCTCTGCCTTACCATTCGACTGAGCATACAGAGGACTGGATGTGATGTGCTGAAAGTCAAACTGTGCTGCAAACTGTTGCCACTCCTTACAGTTGAAGCACGGACCATTGTCGCTAATGGCAATCCTGGGAATTCCATGTCTGGCGAAGATGGATTTCACATGCATTATGACACTGCTTGCTGTGGTGCTTGAGAGCAGCGCCATCTCAGGATAGTTAGAATAGTAGTCAATCACTATTAGATAGTCTTTACCATTTAAATGAAAAAGGTCCATACCAACCTTTTGCCATGGTGCTTTTGGTATGTCAGCTATTATCATTGGTTCCTTTGCTTGTTTGTTTTGGTGTTTCTGACATGTCTCACATTTGCCTATCATGTTCTCAATGTCCTTATTTATGCCAGGCCAATAAACAGTGGGCCAGAAATGTAGTTAGGCCCCACCAGCTCGCTTGCACCCAGAAGTTACAGCTGGGCGCGGAGCCACTCGCGCCCGTCGGATATTCAGTTTAAGCGCCCCAAGTCAAAGACGGCCGCTGTTCAAGGGTGTGGCCACCCCCGCTTGGGGCGCTGAAACTGAATTTCGGCGCGCTAGATGCCGCAGCGCCACCCGCTGCGGAGCGGCAGGCTGTGGTACTGCAGGCCTTCCTCCCTCTCTTAAGGGGGAGGTGCCTGCAACAGCGAGACCGCCGCTCGCTAGTGCCGGCAAATGAGCCCGGCACCACGGAGAAGTGCCGGGCTCCCGGAAAACAGCCGGCAATGCCGCGGGGGGGGGGTGGAGGAGGCCGGGGAAGGAGGTGCGGGCAGGCGGCCGCCGAAAAAGCGGCCGTCCGCACTTCCACCTTAACTCGCCCCACTAAGGCTGCAGTACGGCCCCGGTCTCTGAACGTTGTTTGCGGCCGCTACGGAAGAGGCGGCCGCTACTCAATATGGCGGTCGGGCTGGTATCGGGGCGGTAGCGGGGCACTGCGCATGCTGATGACATCATCAGCGGCGGCGCAGCGGTACTGGCTAACGCCGCCATTACCGCAGCACTGAATATCGGCGCAACCTCATCAAGTGGCGCAAAAGCCCTCTTTGGGCGAAAACTGGGCGCAACGCCTACTGAATTTCTAGCCCAGTGTCTCTTGCCCTCCTTTTGCATTTTTCAATTCCGAGGTGTCCCTCATGAATCCTTTTGAGCATGTCTTGACGTAGAGCCTGTGGAATGACTATTCTGTTCTGTTTAAGTAATAGTCCACTTGTGACACTCAATTCTGACCTTATGTGAAAATATTTTGGACAGGAACCTTTTGGCCAACCATGATGAATGTTCTCTATTACTGTTTGTAATACTGTATCTTTTACTCTTTCTTCTGCTATTTGCTTTGATTTTGTGTCTGACACGGGCAGCGCAGCAGTGACCATACTCACATGAACATCCACGTCTTCTTCAGTAGAGCTCACATGACTCATTGTGGGTGCTCGGGATAGTGCATCTGCTAACACCATGTATTTGCCTGGTGTGTAGATCAGTTCAAAGTCATATCTTTGCACCTTCATCATGAGTCGTTGAATCCTTGGAGACATCTCATTCAGGTTTTTTTTATGATGGCAACCAGAGGGCTGTGGTCTGTCTCAACTGTGAAGGTGGGAAGTCCATATATGTAGCCATGAAACTTTTCTAGTCCAACTACCAAGCCTAGACATTCCTTTTCAATCTGGGCGTATCGACACTCAGAATCAGTCATAGACCTGGAGGCATAGGCAACAGGCTTCCAATCTTCACCCTCTGCTTGTAGCAAGACCGCGCCTAGGCCATCTTTTGATGCATCCGTTGACACTTTGATTCTCTTTGTTGGGTCAAAGAAAGTGAGTACAGGTGTGGTTGTCAGCACTGTTTTGAGGTTCATCCACTCTTGTTCATGTCTTTCTGTCCATGCAAACTCATTTGTTTTATGTAGCAGGTCTCGCAGACAGGTTGTCTTGGCTGACAAGTTAGGAATGAACTTTCCAATGAAGTTTATCATCCCCATGATGCGTAGCACTCCTTTTTTGTCAGTGGATCGGGGCATTTTGAGTATGGCATTTACTTTTTCCATATCTGGCTCTATTCCTTTGCCAGATAGATTATCTCCTAGGAAAGTGACTTCCTGGATGCCAAACTGACACTTGGCTTTGTTGAGCTTAGTCCATTCCGGCGTATGCTCTGTAGCACTTTAGTCAGTCTCTCATTGTGTTCTTTCAGTGTGGAGCCCCAGATGATGATGTCATCAACATAGACCCGAACTCCTTCCAGACCTTCAATTATGTGTTCCATCGCTCTATGAAAGATTTCAGATGCAGATATTATCCCGAAAGGCATTCTCAGGAAACAATACCTGCCAAATGGTGTGTTGAAGGTACAGTATTTGGTGCTCCCTTCATCCAGTTTTAGTTGCCAAAATCCTTGTGAGGCATCGAGCTTTGTAAAGTATCTGGCACCTGACATTTCACTGGTGATTTCTTCTCGCTTGGGAATCTGGTAGTGTTCACGTTTTATGTTTGCATTTAAGTCCTTTGGATCCATGCATATTCTTAGATCATTGTTCTTTTTCTTTACACATACCATGTAGTTAACCCAGTCTGTTGGCTCTTCGGCTTTCCTGATGACTCCTAGTGTGGTCATTCTGTCCAGTTCATTCTTGAGCCGGTCACGCAGGGGTGCTGGGACTCTTCGTGGAGCATGTACCACTGGCTGAGCATCCTCCTTTAGCTGGATCTTGTAAGTGAATGGTAGAACTCCAAATCCTTTGAACACATCCTGGAAATTGTTCACTACAGAATCCACCGAGTCATCTGGTCTGCTTATGGCACAGTTTACACGGTAGACTCTCTTGACCAGTTCTAAGTCCTCACAAGCTTTGTCACCCAGCAGTGAATCAAGTCTTTCACCCACAACAGAAAACATGAGATGATGCACTTTGTCTTTGACTGTCACTTGAAGTCTGCCTACACCTAAGCTATCTATTTTCTGTCCATTATAGTCCTTCAGTCGTACTGACTTTTTCTGTATTTTGGGCTTTTCTTTCATAATGTTAATGTCACTCATACTGATTAAGTTTGCTTTTGCCCCAGTGTCTAGTTTCAAGGTAACTAATGCTCCATTTACCTGCAGTGGGATCATCCATTTGTCCTCTTTTACTGCATTAACTTTATGTTCAGCATTGTCCATTTCTGAGGGCTGCACATTTTCTGTATCCTTTTTGATATTGTGACATGACACCATTCCTACAAAAAATGTCTCACTTAAATCAGTGTCCTCAATTATGAAAGTAAATTAGCAAAAAATATAAAAACAGATAGTAAGAGTTTTTATAGTTATATAAAATGAAAAAGGGTGGCTAAAGTAAATGTTGGTCCCTTAGAGGATGAGACCGGGAAATTAATGGTGGGAAATATGGAGATGGCAAAAACACTGAATGAATATTTTACATCAGTCTTTACAGTAGAAGACACTAACAATATCCCAACACTGGACAAACAGGGGGCTAAAGGGGGGGAGGAGCTAAACACGATCAAAATCACTAAGGAAGTGGTACTCAGTAAAATAATGGGACTCAAGGCGGATAAATCACCTGGACCTGATGGCTTACATCCTAGGGTCTTGAGGGAAGTGTCGGTTGGGATTGTGGATGCATTGGTAATAATTTTCCAAAACTCCCTGGACTCGGCAAAGGTCCCGGCAGACTGGAAAACTGCTAATGTAACACCCTTAGTTAAAAAGGGCAGTAGACAGAAGGCTGGAAACTATAGACCGGTTAGCCTAACATCTGTGGTAGGTAAAATTTTGGAGTCCATTATTAAGGAGACAGTAACAGGACATTTGGATAATCATAATTTAATAGGACAAAGTCAGCATGGTTTTATGAAGGGGAAGTCATGTTTGACAAATTTGCTGGAGTTCTTTGAGGAAGTAACGTATAGGGTGGATAAAGGGGAACCAGTGGACGTAGTGTATTTAGACTTCCAAAAGGCATTTGACAAGGTGCCACACAAAAGATTATTGCTTAAGATAAAAAATCACGGGATTGGGGGTAATATTCTGGCATGGATAGAGGATTGGCTATCTAACAGAAGGCAGAGAGTTGGGATAAATGGCTCATTCTCAGACTGGCAATCAGTAACTAGTGGTGTTCCGCAGGGGTCAGTGCTGGGTCCCCAACTCTTTACAATCTATATTAACGATTTGGAGGAGGGGACCGAGTGTAACATATCAAAGTTTGCAGATGATACTAAGATGGGAGGGAAAGTAGTGAGTGAGGAGGACTTAAAAAACCTGCAAGGGGACATCGACAGGCTAAGTAAGTGGGCAGAGATTTGGCAGATGGAATACAATACTGGAAAGTGTGAGGTTATGCACTTTGGCAGGAAAAATCGTAGAGCAAGTTATTATCTTAATGGCAAGAAACTGGAAAGTACTGAAGTACAAAGGGATCTGGGGGTCCTGGTGCACGAAACTCAAAAGGTTAGTATGCAGGTGCAGCAAGTGATTAAGAAGGCCAATGGAATGTTGGCTTTCATTGCTAGGGGGATAGATTATAAAAATAGGGAGGTATTGCTTCAGTTGTACAAGGTATTGGTGAGGCCACACCTGGAATATTGCGTACAGTTTTGGTGTCCATACGTAAGAAAGGACATACTTGCTCTCGAGTCAGTACAAAGAAGTTTCACTCGGTTAATCCCGGGGATGAGGGGATGGACATATGAGGAGAGGTTGAGTAGATTGGGACTCTACTCATTGGAGTTCAGAAGAATGAGAGGCGATCTTATTAAAACATATAAGATTGTGAAGGGGTCGGATCGGGTGGATGCGGGGAAGATGTTCCCGATGATGGGTGAAACTAGAACTAGGGGGCATAGTCTTAGAATAAGGGGCTGCTCTTTCAAAACTGAGATGAGGAGGAACTACTTCACTCAGAGGGTGGTAGGTCCATGGAATATGCTGCCCCAAAAAGCTGTAGAAGCCACATCATTACATAAATTTAAAACAGAAATAGACAGTTTCCTAGAAGTAAAGGGAATTAAGGGTTACGGGGAGCGTGCAGGAATTTGGACATGAGTCTAGGTTCGGATCGGTCATGGCCCTGTGGGTAGCGGAGCGGGCCCAGGGGCCGTGTAGCCTGATCCTGCTCCTATTTCGTGTGTCTAATTCTGTTAGATTCAGGAGGTGGTTCTGTGATAGTAGATTGGTGGTTAGGATCAGATCAGCCATGATCTTATTGAATGGCGGAGCAGGCTCGAGGGGCCAATTGGCCTACTCCTGCTCCTATTTCTTATGTTCTTAATTACATTAACTCCTTGCCCTTTCTTAGTTTTTACTTTTGAAAAGCATTGTTTGGCAAAGTGATTCTTTCCATTACACTTCGTGCACATTTTTCCAAACGCTGGGCATTGTCTTAACTGGTGTTTGTAACCACAGCGTTTACAATTAAAAATTTCATCCTCCGATTGCTTTTCATTTCTGTTCTGCCCACGTTTCTTCCCCTTGTAGGACACAGCACCGACAGCAGCATTATCACTCATTACAATCGCATCATTATTGATTTCACTGAAAGTCTTCACGTGCTTTCGAGCTAGCTCGCTGGCTTGGCATATTTTCACAGCATTTTCCAAATTTAGTTTGGTTTCTCTCAACAGACGTTCCCTGACTTTTTTTATCATGAATACCAAACACAATCTGGTCACGAATCATGGATGCTTTGAGCTCAGAGAAATTACATGTCTGTGCTTTCAGTTTCAGATCAGTTATAAAGCTATCAAAAGTCTCATTTTGCTGCTGTGTCTGAGAACGGAAGATATATCTTTCATAGGTCTCATTCTTTTTGGGAGAGCAATGTGCATCAAATTTTTTTAGCACATCTTCTAATTTTTCTCTGTTCTCCTCTGGATTAAATACAAATGTATTAAATACCTCTATCGCCTGTGGGCCTGCAACCGTAAGCAGCAACGCTATCTTCCTTGCGTCTGGCTTCGTACCGAATCCGATGACTGCAATGTAGAGTTCAAATTGTTGTTTAAGAGTCTGCCAAGTGTAGTCGATATTTCCTGTGAGTTTCAAACGCTCTGGTGGCTTCAAATTCTCCATGTCGCTTTTCACAATTTTCAGCAGATCTTCACCAATCCTGGTACCATCTTATGTTCATTAATAAATAGACATTCTTATTATGAACACAGCTAGCTTTTGCTAGACACTTTATTGAGCACATATGGACTATGTACAGTATCTGTAGAGGCATCCATCTTGACTGCTGCCTTGTGGGTAGCCTAGTGCCTCATGGGTAATGTAGTCTTAATATACATACAGCTGGGTAGCGTAGTCTTATATACATACAGCTATATACAGCTCTACACAGCTCTACGGCTCCACCTAGTGTCCACTATAGAATGACATGTTATTGATCATTACAAGCTTCTTCTGCATCTTGGTGACAAACGCAGGGGGCAGGATCAAAGTGACTAACTGGTACCACAACATTGCAGCCACTAGCTGGTTTATGACCAGCGCTCGACCCCTGTAGGACAACACTCGGAGCAGTCCTGTCCAGCATCCTAGGCGAGCGGTGACTTTGGCCTCCAGCTCTTGCCAGTTCGCCGGCCAGGCATCCTCGGCGGGGCTGAAGTAGACTCCCAGGTAGAGGAGGCATGTGGTGCTCCAGGCGAAGGGCCTGAACTCCTCTGGCAGGGAGTCCACCTGCCACTGGCCCACCAGGAGTCAAGAACATTTCTCCCAGTTGATCCTGGTGGAGGATGCGTCCGAGTACATCTGCTGGCATTCTCGCATCCTCCGCAGGTCGATGGGATCCATGACCATGAATAACACATCATTGGCGTAAGCCGCGAGGATGACCTCCATGCCCGGTCCTTGCAGAGCCAGTCCCGTCAACCTCTTCCGCAAGAGGCGCAGGAAAGGCTCCACGCAGATGGCATATAACTGACCGGACATGGGGCATCCTTGATGCACCCCCCTCCCGAAGCAAAGGGGCGCCGTCAAAGAACCGTTAACTTTGATCAAACACTCCGCAGCAGCGTGCAAAAATCGGATCCGGGTGACGAAATGCGTCCCGAAACCGAATGCGCGCAGAGTTCCGAAAAGATACTCGTGATCCACCCTGTCGAGCGCCTTCTCCTGATCCAGGGAAAGGAAGGCGACCGACAGGCCAGCCCTCTGGGAATGGTGGACCATGTCCCAGACCAGATGGATATTATCATGGATGGTCCGGCCCGGGACCGTGTAGGACTGGTCGGGGTGGACCATGTGGGCCAGCACGGTGCCAAGGCGAGCAGACATAGCCGTGGCAAAAATGTTGTAGTCCGTGCTGAGGAGGGAGACCGGGTGCCAGTTCTTAAGAAGGCAGAGATCGCCCTTCATAGGCAGCAGGACAATGACCGCCCTGCAGCAAGAGAGGGGCATCTCCCAGATCGCCAGATTTTCCCCCAGGACCCGCGCGTAGTCGCCCCCCAAGACGTCCCAGAACGCCCTGTGGAACTCCACGGTCAGCCCATCCAGCCCCGGGGACTTTCCCCTCGAGAGCTGGCCGAGGGCATCAGTCAGCTCCGCCAAGCTTAGCGGAGCTTCCAAATTTTTGGCGCCCTCCGGGCCGACCTTCGACAAGTCCTCCCACAAAACTCTGCGCGCAACCTCGCTGGACGGATCTGGAGAGAACTGAGCCCCGTAATAGGCCCGGGTCTCCGCACTGATCCCCTCCGGATCCGAGACCAGAGATCCGTCGTCGGCCAGCAGCCCCAAGAGCTGCTTACGGACCCCTCGTCTTTTTTCCAGTGAGTAGAAGGGGACCTGTGGTCCAGGTCGCGAAGGATCTGGATTCGCGACCTCACATACGGGCCTCGGGACCCGATGAGCTGCATGTCCTTCAGCGTGCCCTTCTTCTCTTCATACACCTTCCGCAGGGCCAGGTCCTCGACGACCTGACCGAGACGGGATTCCAGTCGAGCACCTCCCTCTCCAACCGCCCGATCCGGGCCTCCCGCCTCTTGGTCAACCCCCTCGCATACTCCTGACAGAAGAGACAGACGTGAGCCTTGCCCACGTCCACGTCCCACCATAGCCTCAAGGAGAGGAAGCCCCACAGCTTCCTTCTCCAGTCGGCCCAGAACCGACGAAACGAATCCTGGAACCGCTCGTCCTCCAGCAGCAGGTTGTTAAAATGCCAGTACGTGGACCCCCTCTCACGCGCAGCGGAGCGAGCTCCGCCCACACCAGGTGGTGATCTGCGCACGGCACCGGCCGCATGGAAGCCGCCGGAACGCAGGAGACGTACACCCGAGAAATGTAAAGGTGGTCGATTCTGGACCTTCCTCCTCCAGACCCCACGTAAGTGAAGGCGCTGGAGTCGGGATGGAGATTTGGCCAGACGTCCACCAAGTCGAAGGACCCGATCAGGTCCCTCAACTTCTCCATCACCGCCAGGCCGCGCTGGCAACCCGAACGGTCCCTCGCCTCGAGGGTGCAATTAAAATTCCCCCTGAGGATGACGCACTCGCTGACTTCGATGGAGCCCAGAAGAGCGGACACTTCATCAAAGAAGCGCACTTGCTGCGCACCATCCTGGGGGGCGTACATGTTCACTAGATGGAGCAGCATGCCCCCCAGGTGAACAGTGACCCGACAAGCGGCCCGGCACCTGCTCCTTGACCCCCAAGATCTCCGGCTGAAAATGTGGGGCCAGCAAGATGGCCACCCCGCTGGACTTACTGGAGAGGTGACTCATGCTGACCCCTCCTTGCCACTCCAGGAGCCACAAGGCCTCATCTCCTGGAACGGTGTGGGTTTCTTGCAGGAAGCACACCGCATACATCCCATCCTGGAGGACCAAGAAGTTATTAAATCTACGGCGCGCCTCTCTGCTGCCATTGATGTTGAGGCTGGCTATGGTTATCTTCATGACAAGAGTGATGCGCCATCAATTACTCAAAAGACTGAGGTTGAGCGAGTAACAATCAGGCTTTTATTAACTAAAGAATGAAGGTCTTGTCTCGAGTGGTCGACCCGTCCAGAATACTAAAGGACTGGGAGGTAGTCACTTATATACCTGGAATAGTGGGAGGAGTCAGCCGAGGCATGTCCAGACCTGTACCTAGTGGAATACACATACAGACACAGACAGGTTATAACAGTGGTTTACCACAAAGAGCATAGTGCAAACTCTACTTAACCCTAACGGGAGGAGGTAGTGCGGCCGCTAGCTAGGCGCATCTTCCTTTCAACCCAGCGAGGAACTTTTGGATCTGATGCTGCTCGGCCGGGCCTGCACCCTCGCCCGTGCCCAAGGTTTTCAGTGCGGCACGGGCGGAGCCGACGAGCAGCGCCAGATCCGACCATCTTTCAAGGGCCAGCCAAATCTGGTTGCGGTGACCCTGGCACGTAGCCACAAAGTCCCGGAGTTCCTCAATGGTGATGAGAGAGGACTCGGTGAGGGGCGTGAGGCTATCCGCCGCCTCACTGGTGATGGAATCTAGCTCATCCTCAGTATCCCCCGCCGGGTCCCCGTCCTCCTCCAGGGGGTCGCCATCGGCCGCCCCCGCCTCCGCCTTGATCTGACCCCCAAGATCGGCGGCAGAGGAGTCCCCACCAGGCTCCTCTGGTCGCGCCGGGTCGAGAGAAGGCAGCGGGTCGGAGTCCTCACCCCACCCCCCCGCCCCAGGCACCGGGGTGCATGGGGAAAACATTAGACCCAGTTCCCCCAGCGCCCCCGACACCAGCGCCGGAGATGGGGTCAGGGGGTCCTCCCCTCACCGCCATCAACCACCGACCCAGCGGACTGGGAATTTTTGTCTAGGTCCTGGACCATGTTGAGCAGATCCCGGGGGATGGCATGAATGTCCCCGGCAGGCTCAGCCACGATGGCCTCGCCCATCCCAGTCTCCAGGGTGCTCGGCATGGCAGGAACTACCGATTCCCGATTTATGAGTTCCGCGGGTAGTTCCGCGGCCACCTCCCCCCCACGAGCAGGGTCTCGTCCCCATCCCCGGGAGGCTCAGTCGGGAAGGACTCTACTGTCGTGCCCTCACAAGGGGGACAGGCAGCTCCTGTCGAATGTCACTGGTGGTGACGGTGGGAGGGGGCGCAACACCCGCGGCAAGCGATTAATTTATTTGCGAGGAGAGACCTCGCTCCTCCTGGTCCTTCTCCTCTTCCTCCTCCCCCTCAAACACACGCCTCCTTTTTTCCCCGAGGGATCTGGAGACTGGGAGGCCTCCATGTCTTCTGAGGCCTCCCGCCCCCCCCCCACCACCCCCACCCCCGTGCTGAACAGGGTTTTCTTTGGGTTCCTTGGGCCCGAGGCCGACCGCAGGTCCTGGTTGTTCCACCTCAGCGGTTGTGGTCACGGCCCCGGGCATGAGGCCCCCCCCCCGGAATTCCGCGTCTACTTCTGCCAGGTATGTGGGCGTGAGCTCCGGAAGCTCGTCACTGTCTCGGTCCACGAGAGCACCCACCCTAAGGTGCTTCTTCTTTCTCCGCAACTTTCTCCCGGCCAGACGCTCTCCCTCCCCCCCGTCGGAGGTTGTGATGGCGTTGGCCCTCAGCGCCACCCGTGCATCAGGAGCCGTGGACGCGCGGCTAGTATCAGAGGGAGGAGTGGCGGCGGTGCCAGCCTCGGCCGCCTCAGATGTTCCGGCAGCCTTGGAGGCGGGGCAGTTCCTCCTTATGTGCCCTGCCTCCTTACAGGCATGGCACCGCACCTCGTCTGACGTCCAATAGACGCGGTAGGCAGTCCCCTCGTGGCAGACGATGAACACGCCCTCGGTTTTTTCCTCCCGCGCCATCTGAAGGAACAGCTGGCGCCAGAAGGAGAAGATGTGCTGGAGGCTGGCCTCCCTGCAGCCGAGCGGGATCGGCATGATCCCCGACCTCACCTCCCCCAGTTGACGCAGGTGGGGGAGGAGGAGCTCGCCCGAAACGAAGGGCAGGATGTTGGAGAGGACAATCCTCTGCGCAGTGGCCTCAAGAGGGTCCACCAGCAGGAAAGTCCCACCCACAGTGAGCCCCTTTGATACCGCCAGGGCCACCGCCCGCTCTGACCGCAGTAAGAACACAGCCTTAACGTACATCTTCGAGGCCGCTACTATGGCCGAGGGGCCGACAACCCCAGCCATGGCTTTCACGCAGGACTCGATAGATATGTCGGGGTGGGTGTAGGCCCTCATCCCGAGTTTTTTGGTTAGAAGATGGAATGGTGACGGGGCAGCAGAAGCGGCGGGATTAGCCATGGCTGTGGCCGCCACACCCGCGTACAACCTTGCTGGCCCCCTCACCGGCGAAGATGGGGTCGTCATCTCCGAGTTAATTTTTGATGGACAACACCCACCCCCAGTCACAGGCCTAGTGCTGTTAAATGGCCTTGGTATGTGTGCTCTATGAGCAGAGGGTGCAGTATTATGCAGCGCACCCCTCCCCTAGTTGTCTTGATTAGAGAGGGGCCTTCTCCCCTCTGCTCAAATGAGCAATAGATCATTGGAGAGGTGAGGTGGCTTTTCTAGAGGCAGGGAGAGAAACGGTGGGGGGAGGAGGGAGGCCGCAGCAGCGGGGTCACTACCCTCCGATGGTGGGTAGGTGGATGATGGCAGGGGGGTGCACTCTCCTGGTGGAAAAAAATACAAAGTCTTTGATGGCGGTATCCTCTTCTGGTGGGGGGAGAAGATGTCTTCACCTGGGGATAGCTGGAGACACCCAGGCACAGCCCCCCACCAGGTCTTAAGGATGTGTTTAATTGAGGACTTCACCCGGGCAGCTCCAGCTATCCCAGGCCAGGCAATGGGGGTGCTCCCAGGAGTGGTGTGTGCAGCTCTGGCTATCCCGGGCCAGGCAATGGGGGGGATCCCAGGAGTGGTGTGTGCAGCCCAGTTGTTGACAAGGCCACACACACTCACACGAACCCCTGCACGGTGTTCCGGCCTTTTCTTCTTTCCTCTTCCCACCTACAATAACACAAAGGCCTAGAAATTCAGTATAGCCACGTTCGGGGCGCTACAGTCGGGCGGCCGCTAAAGTCTGCGCCCGGCGCAAGTTCGCGCTACCTTCGCCGATATTCAGTAGCATCGCCCCAAGAGGTTGCTGCTGCGCTAAAACAGGCGATGCACGACTATCATTAGGCGCTAAGCCGGCGGTCCGGGGCGATACCCCCGAGGGCGGGCGCAGCGCAGGTGCGGCGAGTTGCTGATTGACGGCAGACACTTTGGCGCCGGTCAGCTCTTAAAGGGGGAGGGTAGATTTGTTTGCCTGCCACGCCCTGCACACTGCAGCCCTCAAGCTAGGCCTGACCACTTCTGCTTCATCTGTGCAACGCCCAGCGCTATGGAGAAGGCCAGGGAGAGAGCGCAGCGCTTCAGCGAGGGTGACCTGAGGGTGCTGGTTGGTGGAGTGGAGCACCGGCGCCATGTTCTGTTCCCTGAAGGTGGCAGGAGGCCGCTGCCCAGCGCCTACCGGAAAGCCTGGAGGGAGGTGTCAAACTGGGTGACCTCCAACAGCGTGGTTGCCAGGACTCCTGTGCAATGCCGGAAAAAGTTCAACGACCTCACTCGGGTTGTCAGGGTGAGTACCCTTTCCAATGTCCTCCTCATCCCTGCATGTGCACCTCAGTTTATGGGCAAAGGGACCTGAAAGCCCTAATGGCCAGCCCTCATCCAGCAGCTATGGGACTGTCATGAAAAGCACTTGCACATTCAGCACTTTACACACTGTACAAGCTATTCTACCATGGGAGGCAGTACAGCCAAGATCAGGGCTTCACACTGTCAGGGCCAGTCCACCATGGGAGGCAGTGCAGACAAGATCAGGGCTTCACACTGTCAGGGCCAGTCCACCATGGGAGGCAGTGCAGACAAGATCAGGGCTTCACACTGTACTTAGAGGCCATCCTTTCTCTTGCAGGCCAAGGTGGCGCACAACAGGAGGAACCAGCGTGAGACCGGGGGAGGCCGTCCTGACCTCAAAGAGCTCTCCGACCTCGACCAGCGTGTGGAGCGCATTATGGCAGGCCGGCTGATTGGCCCCATCGCCAGTGGAGATGCCGACCCTGTTCTGGGCCCCAATGGTAAGGGCATCACCTTTTTGACCTCTCTCTTTCCACTTGCGCCCCAGATCAGCATCCTTTGCCACTGTCCGACCAATGCAGTGCATGGCAGCACTCATGCCTCCCTCGCTGCCGCCCTGTCCTCACTCTAAAGCAACTCTTGTGCCTCCCTGCTTTCAGATGGTGAATCGCCAGGTGAGGAGGCGGGCCCTCAAGCTGCCACTGTCAGCGATTCAGAATTCGAGGAGGAGGAAGAGGAAGCCGGCCCATCAGTGCCACCCTCAGCCGAGGCAGCCCATGGCGATGATGGGGACACGTCTTCCCTGGAGGGGAGCCGGGGTGAAGGGTCGGAGGAGAGTGAAGCTCCGGGGCCCAGCGGCCTGCAGCAACGCGGGAGGGGTGGGGAAGCTCGGCGGACTTCTCCCCAGAGGGTGAGTGCGGCCTCCAGTCCTGCGACGGTGAGCGCAGAGGAGGTGCGCCTCCTAGAGGAAATGGCCATCCAGGCTGAGCGCAGGCACACTGAGCTCATGGCTGCAGTGGCAAGGATGCCTGACTCCATAGAGTCTCTGTCAAGGAGCGTGCAGGAATTCGGGGCAGCACAGGCCAGGAGTCTGCAACAATTCAGTGCAGCACAGGCCAGGAGTCTGGAACAATTCAGTGCAGCACAGGCCAGGTGTCTGCAGGACTTCGCGGCAGCACAGGCGGCTTCTAGCCAAGTGCTCAGTCGTGCTGTCCATTCACTGGCTGGTGTCATGCGGACACAGACCAGGGCTGTTAAGTCTGTGTGTTATAGTGAGAATTACTGCACAGACCACAAGAGTAAATTCAACAGGGGTTTACTGGTTGGAGGTCGGACTATACTGAATACAATATTATTACACTGTGTTTATATACCAGTGTGGTCACCACCGGTATTACGTATACAGCAGCCAAAGAAAGTAGTACCTTTCTTAAGGTGGACCAGGCTTAAGTTCTCTTAAGGTGGAACAGGTTACATACACCACAAGGGCCACACGGGCACTAACTGCTGCCACCCTCGCTGGATCGGCCAGGCATCGCCAGGGCACTCGCCGCGCAGCAGCAGCGCAGCAGGCTGTTCTTCAGCAGTTTGCTGCGCATGTTGCAGTGCTGGCCCGTGCGAGTGCCAATGTCTCAGGCGACCAGGGAGTACCTGCGATCTGTCAGGTTGGCAGCATTCCTGCAACCGACACTGCCACTCCGCCATTGCAGCTGCCACCAGCCGCTGGACAGACTGCTGCCGCCCAAGCAGAGTTGGAGCAGTCAGCAGCCGGCCCCTCCAGGGCCAGAGCTGGTGCAGGCCGACCCCCAAGGGCATCTGCCGTCTCGCCATCTGACCCTCAGCAGCCTTCCCCCAGCCTTGCTGCAGCCACTGGGGTCCCATTGAGGAGGAGCAGCAGGGCGGGCAGGGGCCAGTCACGGATGCAAAAGGCATCACCCTCGCAGGGCAAAAAGTAGAAGGTTTGGCCAAATGCTTTGTGTTTGTTGAAAGGCAGAGACTGGTGCAGTTGTGTTTTTGTAAGGCCGAGACTGGTGTCTTTCTTTTTTTTGTAAGGCCGAGACTGTTCGGTTTGTGTTTTTGGAGGGGGCTTCTCTCCATTAGTTTGTAATGTGGGAAGGGCAGAGGTTTCCAAGTAATAAATGTTCTTAAATCGCACTGCCCCCCATGCTTTATTTTGTAAGTCCTGGTTGCCCTGCTCGGCTGAGGGCTTGTGGAGCAGCTACATTCATCTGGTGACATTGGCACAAGCCATTCCCTGAGAGGGGGCCTAGAACCGACATTCAATAAGCCGCCGACGGGCGGCCCTTGCACTTTCTGCCTCCCTCCTGTGCTGGTCCTCCTCCTCCTCCTCCTCCTCCTCCTCCTCCTCAGGTGGTCCTCCAATCTCTGGTGGCAGTGGCTGAGTCCTGCGGATAGCCAGGTTGTGCAGCATGCAGCACACGACAACGAAATGGGAGACTCGCTCCGGCGAATATTGTAGGGCTCCACCGGAATGATCCAGACAGCGGAACCGTTGCTTCAGGATGCCGATTGTTTGCTCAATGATGTTCCTGGTTGCTTGATGGCTGGCATTGTATCCCTCTTCAGCAGGGGTGCTGGGCGCACGGAGCGGGGTCATCAGCCAGGTACACAAAGGATAGCCTTTGTCCCCGAGAAGCCATCCTCGTGGGTGAGGCTGGGCCTGGAACATGTCTGCCACAGAAGTCTGGCGCAGGATGAAGGCATCGTGGCTGCTGCCTGGGAAGCGGGCATTGACAGCTAGGATGAGCTGCCTGTGGTCACACACCAGCTGGCCGTTGAGCGAATGGTAGCCCTTCTGGTTGCGGTAATCCTCGGCATTCTCCAGAGGTGCCCGCAAAGCCACATGCGTGCAGTCAATGGCGCCCTGCACCATGGGGAAGCCCGCTAATGCTGCAAAGCCCATTGCACGCTGTTGCTGCTTGACAAGGGCCATGGAGAAGGAGATGAACTGACGTCTCCTTCTGAAAAGGGCATTGGTCACCTGGCGGATGCAGCAATGCACGGCGAACTGGGAGATGTTGGAAATGTCCCCAGTAGCGGATTGGAAGGAGCCGGTGGCATAGAAGTTGAGAGCCACCGTCACCTTCACTGCCACCGACAGAGACGTCCTGCTCCTCAGATGTGGCTGCAGATCACCGCCAAGCAGGTGGCAGATCTCAGTGACCACCACCCTTCGGAATCGCAGCCTCCGAACACACTGCTCGTCAGACATGTTCAGATAGGAGAACTGCTGGCGGTATACCCTGGGTGGGTAAGGCCTCCTTTGCTGACGCCTGTTGCCCCCTCTCCGTCTGGCCATGACTGCCACTCTCTCACGGCGTCTGTGAGCCCTTTGAATGCAATGGAGAAGGCCAGCGTTTGCACCCATTGCAGCCCCCATTATATGTTTGCAAACAATGATGTGACACTGAAGGTAAAGACAATTGGAAAGCTGTGGCCTGAAGCCACAAGTACCTGTCCAAGTGTTGAGCCAAAGCAGAAAGCTCTCTACCTTTGTCTCTCTGCAAAGATCCATCTCTCAAAAAGAAGGAGTGCTGCAAAATGGCTGGCTTTTCTACTGCAGGAGGAGTGCCCTTTAATTTGCGCCCCCCGCGCCCCGCATCGACTGAGAACCATTCCCCTCTACCAGTCGCTAGGGGCGCCAGGTGCACAATAGGGCGTCGCCACTGAATTTCCGGTTTGGGGCGCACAAAGGGCGTTGCACGAGGAAATGACGTCAGGGTCTGCGCGCGCAGCTGAGCGCGCGCAAAGACTTTGCGCCGCCGCTAAATCTTTAGTGAAGTTGGGGAGAGGCGCAGATCGCGCTGCGCCTGGCCGCTAGCCGCCTAGCGCCCAACATCTCCTCCTCCTAAGGCGCTACCGGCTGGCGCAAACAACTGAATTTCTAGGCCAAAGTCTCTTATGGTGAGTGCACCAAAACCACCCACATGTTGTTTGTAGATGGCTCTCCCTCCTTCCAAACAGATGGAATTGTTGGTGCTCTTTTCCTCCCCTCCCTCCCTCTCATGATTGGGGAACCAGTTGGGTTAATGCTCCCCTCTGATGTTTCTCTCCTTCTCTCTCCATCCCCTCTCCAGGCACCTCTGTAGCACTCGCAGGTGCAGACGCTGGCACCTCCTCCTCTCAGAGAGAGAGACACACACACTCTCTCCCTCTCTCTTCAGCAGCAGCAGCAGATGTGGTCTCCCCTCTGTCTCTCTTCCTTCTCCTGGGCACACTGAGCTCCTCTCCTCTGGCACAGCTAACTTATTTTTCTCCCTTTTATAAAACATACCATTTACTGGGCAATAATCTCAAAGTGAATTCCACATAGTCACTAATTAACACCACAATGTTCAATCATCCGCTCGTTCGTTCACTCGTTCGTTCGTTCGTTCGCTCGAGCGTAAGTTCCATCATGCGTGCATGTCATTTGTTTCTACGTGCGTGCATGCGTGCGTTCCACATTTACTGTTTTTTTCTGTCATTATTCTTTATTCAAGTACAACAGTACTTATACAACTCATCAATTACAAAGTAAATCCATTACATCCATTGACCCCAATAAGAAAAGAATAAAGCCTTAAAAAACAGCTTTATGGTTAATATAAATGCAATGATAAATTTTTACAAATAAATCAAATATTTACAGTACAAACTACCACTATTTCAATAAACCAAGAAAAAAAAACCCGTATCACGCCAGTCCTACTGGCATCATTTACCCATTCAATAGTTCAATCATCCGTTCGATCATTCACTCGTTCGTTCGTTCGCTCGAGCTTAAGTTCCATTGTGCGTGCATGCGTGCATGTCATTTGTGTCTACATGCGAGCATGCGTGCGTTCGTCCGTTCGTTCATTCGTTCGTTCGAACGTAAGTTCCATTGTGTGTGCATGCGTGCGTGTGTATCATTTGTGTCTGCGGCGTGCGTTCACTCGAGCGTTCGTTCGATCCAGAACCCAGCCGTCGAGGTACTCAGATTTCTTACCAATATAATTTATTTTATCTATTTTTCCCCTTCCTTTTAACTTTCCCCTGTTAACTTATTTTTCTCCCTTTTGTAAAACATATCATTTACTAGGCAATAATCTCAAAGTAAATTCCACATAAACACTAATTAACATCACAATGTACAAAGTCCCATAGCCTTATCAGAAATCAATTAAAGCTTCAAGTAGACTGCTTTCAACCAGAAAACCAGAAACTTCATCAACAAAACAAGTGAATATCAATTCTACACCAGTCCTATTGGCAATCTAATAACTCCTCATTTTCACTTGATGCCGTCTAACCATGTAATGTCACAATCCTTCTCCACGGTCCTCAGCTTTTCCACGGAAAAGAAGCCAATCACTTTCTCAAATCCCGTAAAAAGACTGAATACTCAAATTTGCTTCTACTTGCTGTTCTCGCTCACAGGACCCAACTATCAATATACTCAGTATTCCTTGCCAATATTACTTTGTTTTGTCTTTTATCTTCCTTTTATTTTCCTTTTTTTCCCCACTTTTATTCCGTTCTCTTTTCCCATCTTATGGCCGCTCATGCGCCATGCTACAGATGGATGCAGTCTGTCTTTCCTCCACCAGAATGGCAGCGCACAAACCCGATCCCATCACCGAAACAAAGCCTCACAGCTGCCACCAGATGGCGCACAGGCGGGGCCGCTGGAACTCATTCGGGCCCGACACCGTTCTTCAACCTTAGAAACCGTACAGCATGCTCACCCACAGCATCACCCGACTCCGCTTCTGCCGACCAGCCGCACCGCCCTGGGCCCCCTGCCTAGGGTCCTCCATGCTGGGCCTCCCACCTAGGACACCCTCCTCTGGGTCTTCCAACCTGGGCCTTCTGCACTGGGCCCTCCGCACTGGCATCCCCCGCGAGCAGCTGGGGTGTGGAGCAGCCCGTTCACACAGCACCGAGCAGAGCAGAGCAGAGCTGAGCTGAGCTGAGCTGCTAAGAATCTCGCAGCCTGTGTATCTCTCTCCACATTTACTGTGACTGTCTACTGTTTAAAAGCTAAAGTTCCCAGCCTTAAGCAGGGTTATAAAGGGATATATGCGGCCAACAATTCAGAGCAGCTGAAGGCAGTTAATTAGGGAAACTAGATTAAGCTGGTTTTCCTGTAGCAGGGCTTAGCCAGCTCCTTTGTTTCAGGGCCTATAAAAACAGGCTTTTCAGTGCCATTTGCACTAAGTGCAGTTTGAACAGAGTGCTGGGAGTTGGGTGAGTCAGGGAGTTAGGTGAGGAGTGGAAGGAGGAGCTCCCTTGCTTCGCCTTTGCTTTTCCTAATTTTTCACCCTGTAGGAATTGGTTCTTACTTTACACCAAGGAAAGAGTCTGAGAGCGGGAGCAGTCAAACAACAACAACTGCAAAACCGCTAAAGTGATGTCACAACCAGGGAAGGAGCTGATTGGTAAGTAGGACCTGGTGAGTATTTCTACGGTCCAGTTGTTAAAGTAAAAGTAAGGTCCCTAGTTTAGAGTAAGTAGTGTGTGACATAAATCGTGCCATTCATGTAGAAATGACTTATGAAATATACTGGGCGGCCTGCTGGTGGCACTGTCCAGGGAGAGTTTAAATACTTGGGCACGGGCCCAGCTTGCTCAGGGACATTTTGTAAACAGGAACTAGTGAAGGATAACTAGACTTGCATGTTGTGAAACAGTCGATTAAAGCTTTGTTTAATACTCTGACCAAGTGCCTAGTTGCTTTCTTACGTCAATTTAATCGACTGTTTGCTGCTCCAAGCTCAGTGGTTTTGGGAACAGATGGCTACGACTCAAACAGTAGAAGGGAACCAGAGGTAGTAATCAATCCATCATGGAGAAACTACTCCGACCCGCCCGTCTTGACCTGGACCCGAATTCACCTACAACGGCTAAGGTATGGAAACACTGGTATCGTACCTTCAGCAACTTCCTCAGGGTGTGTGGTGAGAATGTTCCTGATAAGTTAGAGATACTTGCCAATTATGTATCCCCTCATGTGTTTGACTATACCGAAGACTGTGTAGACTATGACTCCGCTATTCAAATACTACAGCAAATAAATGTTAAGGCCCCAAACAAAATTTTTGCTTGGCATCTACTGGCCACAACTTGACAACAACCCGAGGTATCACTTGAGAAATTCCTTCAAAAGCTGCGCAGGCTCAGCAAGGATTGTAATCTCAAAGCTGTCTCAGCTGAGCAGTACCAGGAGGAGTTAATTTGTGATTCCTTTATTAACGGAATTGCGTCTCCTTTCATACGCCAGTGTCTGTTGGAAAATAAAACCCTCAAGTTACAAGCTGCCTATGACCAGGCATGTTCTCTGGACTTAGCAAAAGAAAATGCAGATTCTTATCTTTTACCGCATGCACGGACTGCTGCTGTCACTTTTGGTGACTCCTCCAATGGGCCTCGGGCGGAAGCCCTCACTGATGACTACTCTATCCTAGCCGATGATGACCCTACCCTAGAAGCCCTCAATGATGATGACCCTGCCCTAGCGGCATCTTGGCAATCTGGAAGGAAGTGTTTCTTCAGTGGAGGTGCATTCCGCTATAGGAAATTTTGTCCTGCTCGTAACGCAACCTGCAGTCATTGCAGTAAGAAAGGTCACTTTTCTAAGGTATGCCAGTCAAGAGCCTCTGTTAGTAAGAAATGTCACTTTTCTAAGGTATACTGGTCAAGAGCCCCTATTAGTGTTGCAGCTGCAATCTATAAAATTGCTCCTCCCCCAAGAGCCACTAATAAGGTTACAGCTGCTATCTATAAAACTGCTCCTCCCCCAAGAGCCATTACTAAGGTTACAACTGTCAAGGGTAAAACTACTCCTCCTTCCATCACAGCTGTTTTTCCCCAAAGCCTGTCCCATGCAGCCATGAAGGTTTCAGTAAATGGGCACATTTTGAGTGCACTAATCGACTCATGCAGCGCTGACAGCTTCATCAGTGAGCAGGCTGTCAGTAAGTTAAAACTGTGTATTTACCCCTCGGACAGTGAAATTGCAATGGCTCTGATGACACTGACCACCAACTCTTCCGGCTTTTGTCTTGTCAGCCTTATTCTCAATGGCCGCACTTATTTCTCCACCCGGCTCGGGGTGCTCAAAAACCTATGCAGTGATGTGCTCCTGGGACAGGATTTCCAGAAACAACACAAAAGACTCACTTTCGAGTTTGGAGGGTCAAACCCGGAGCTTACTATTTCCAAAGTACCGTTTTGTGCGCTTTTGGTGGCTTCGCTCGACGAGCCCTCCTTGTTTGGCAATCTTTCCCCCCGATGTAAGCCCATAGTCACTAAATCACAAAGTTTCAGCCAAGATGATCTATCCTTTATCGAGGCCGAGATCTCTCGCCTTCTAGCTGACGGTATCATTGAGCCATGTTCATCTTCCTGGCGGGCTCAAGTCGTCGTTGTTAAAAATTCTCTGAAGTAACACAAGAAACGCCTTTGCATTGATTACTCGCAAACTATTAACCAGTATACCGACCTGGATGCCTACCCACTACCACACATCGATGACATGGTCAAACACCTTGCCAACTACAAGGTTTTTTCAATTTTTGACTTAAAGAGCGCGTACCGTTAAAGGCCGTATACTTTTTGTCAAAGTCCTTTAAGGCCAATGGTCGGCTTTACCAGTTTTGTCGCCTTCCATTTGGGGTCACCAATTGGGTGGCAATGGATAGCCTAGTCAAACAGGAGAACTTAATGGACACTTTTCCATATCTGGATAATATCACCATTGCTGGTAATGACCAGAAGGAGCATGACACCAACCTCCAGAAATTTTTTGACGTTCTCCGTTGTCGCAACTTAACCTTAAATGAGTCCAAATCTGTGAAATCCGTACCATCAGTCAATATCCTTTACTACTGGGTGGGCAATGGTGTCATCAAACTGGATCCAGAGCGACTTCATCCGCTTCAGAAGCTCCCTCCTCCTATGAATCTCGGCTCTCTTTGTCGGGCCCTCGGCATGTTTGCCTATTATGCAAAGCAGCTACCCCACTTTTCCAACCAGATCCAGTCCCTGCTTCACGTGAAGTCATTTCCGTTGAAGGCAACGGCTATTTCAGCTTTCAACCTCCTCAAGCAACAACTGGAAAAAGCCATGCTTCATTCCATCAAAGAAAATCTCCCTTTCGTGGTCGAGTGCGATGCATCGGATGTGGCGATCTCGGCTACCTTGAATCAAGGTGGTCGACCCGTTGCATTTCTGTCCAGAACTTTGCAGGGTAGCAAGCTCCATTATCCTCCTATCATCGAAGCAGTATGTAAATGGAGTCATTTTCTCGCTCGTCGCCATTTCACGCTTATACCCGATCAGCGCTCCGTGGCCTTTATGCTGGATAACCGGAAACGCACTAAGATCAAGAATAACAAAATACAGCTCTGGAGGATGGAATTGGCCGCCTTTGGCTACACCATACATTATCGACCTGGCAAAGAGAATGTGGCCCCTGATACCCTCACGCATGCATTCTGCTCTTCCATGTCAACTTCGACTCTTGCGGATCTTCGTACTGACTTATACCATCATGGCGTTACCCGTATGTTACACTTTGTGCAATCTAAAAATCTCCCATTTTCTACGAAAGACGTGAGAAGAACATGCTCCACTTGTAGAATTTGCGCGGAATTAAAACTGCAATTCTTCCGTCCATTGGCTGGCTCGCTCATACACGCTACACAGCCTATGCAGAGACTCAGCATTGATTTTAAGGGGCCACTGCCTTCCTCAACGCGAAACACCTACTTGCTTACAATGGTGGACGAATATTCATGCTTTCCCTTTGCTTTCCCCTGTCCTAATATGTTTACTTCCACAGTGATCAAATGCCTTAATCAGGTCTTTTCCCTTTGCGGTACAGCCAATTTCATCCACTCTGATCAGGGTCCCTTCTTCATGTCAAGCAAACTCAAAAGTTATCTTTCCCAACAGGGAATCGCCACAAGTAAAACAACACCATATCATCCCATCGGTAACGGACATGTTGAGAGATACAACGCTATCATTTGGAACCTGTTCGTCTTGCACTGAGGTCACACAACCTATCAGACCAGCAGTGGGAAACTATGCTCCCTGACGCATTGCATTCCATCAGGTCTCTTCTTTCTACATCCACCAATGCTACTCCTCACGAACGATTCTTCGGGTTCCAGCGTCGCTCCACTCATGGGACATCCCTACCATCATGGTTGGCAGCTCCTGGCCCCGTGCTGCTCCGGAGATTCCTCCAATCCTCTAAGAGTGATCCCCTCATCGACAAAGTGGAACTGACAGATGTCAATCCCACGTAACCATACGTGCGGTACCCTGATGGCCAGGAATCCGCAGTGTCACTCCGGGATCTGTTTCCCTGCCCAACCGGTCCCATGGACCCATTCGATGATGGGACCTGTATCAATGATGCCGATACACTGCGCTCCTCTGAGGATGACGCCCTACCTGAGACGTCAAGGGATCTGCCAGCTATTGCGCTGGATCAACCCGGGGAACAGAGCGCTCCCCACGGGATGGCCACCCGAAGCCAGGACGCCGGTCAGTCACCGACTACTGGGCAGGGTGAAGCCATCTCTGTGCCGGTGGGGGCCCGCACCCGGAGCCATGATCTTCCCAGTCCCCCTCAGGTCGATCAAGGCAACCCGGACTCTGCCAGCCCGCTGGTACAAACTAAGCGACCCAGGGAACAAAACGCGGTCCGAGGAGATGTGCCTTCCAGCCACCGACAGAGATCCAAATGACTGCGTCTATTCTTAGTCTGTCTAATCTAGTAGAAAGAAGCCGCCGGGCTTCCAATCTTTCAGGCGGGAAGAATGACCTAAATCGGGCCATTCATGTAGAAATGGCTTATGAAATATACTGGGCAGCCTGCTGGTGGCGCTGTTCAGGGAGAGTATAAATACTCGGGCATGGGCCCAGCTTGCTCGGACATTTTGTAAACAGGAACTAGTGAAGGATAACTAGACTTTCATGTTGTGAAACAGACGATTAAAGCCTTGTTTAATATTCTGACCAAGTGCCTAATAGTTTTCTTACGTTAGTGTGTAAAGTGAAGTAAGGTCCCTAGTGTATTTAATATTCTTTAATTTAGAGGGAGTAAATTAAGGGTAGGACATGGCAGGGCAGCTCGGCAGAGTGGAGTGCTCCTCCTGTGCTATGTAGGAAGTCAGGGACACTTTCGGTGTCCAGGACGAATACATGTGCAGGAAGTGTCTCCAGCTGCAGCTACTCGAAATCCACGTTTTGGAGCTGGAGCTGTGGCTGGAGTCACTGTGGAGCATCCACAAGGCTGAGATCTTCATGGATAGCACATTTAACGAGGTGGTCACTGTTGTGTATGTAACCTGTACCACCTTAAGAGACTACCTTAAGAGATGGACTACTTTCTCTTGGCTACTGTATATTGTAGTACCGGTGGTGACCACACCGGTATATAAACTCTGTGTAGTAATTTGCTAAGCAGTTCAGCCCTGACCTTCGATTAGTAAAGACCTGTTTTAGTTATTCTTGTTGTATGTGTCCAGCATATCTGGAACACTCAGACTCAACAGTGGCGACAAGTCCGATCTTACCCTGCGGCAGTTTGCATCCAAGGCAGCTTCGTCCCCAGAACGGGCGTCGAGAAGAGGCATCCGCCCTCATCATCCTGCTGAGCACCGCATTCGCACGGGAGGCATCGAGAACCCGGGGAAATTACTGACCACGAAGTCCTCCATCAGCGACAGGCAGTGATCATCCTTCTACCACGGTGGTGGGTAAGCCGATCTAGCGACACGGGCAGAAAGTCGGCCGCGTTGTCAGTGGAGAAGGGGAGGGAAACCGGAGGAAAAAGGGCGGAGAACTCGACCGCAGCCGGTGAAAAGGGCCGGGCTGCAATCGGGGCCGAGAGGCGCAGCGACAAGGGCAGCGTTAAGGCCACGAGAACCGCGGAGAACTTGACCGCAGCCGGTGTAAAGGGCCGGGCTGCAATCGGGGCTGAGAGGCGCAGCAACGAGGGAAGCGTTGATGCCCACGAGAACTGCAGGGGAGCAAAAGCAGCGTCGGGGAAAATAAGAACCGCTGGGAGGCGAGAGCGGCAACAGCGCGGTCATCGCCATTGTAGCCAGTGGGGGAAGAAGACAAGCGCGGGAAGCCGCCATTGTAGTCGGCAGGGGGGAAGAAGACAAGCGCAGGAAAAGCCGCCAAGCGCGGGAAGCCGCCATTTTAGTAGGCGGGAGAAGAAGACAAGCGCGGGAAGCCGCCATTTTGGGAAAATAAAATAGTTAAAGAAAATCTCAAGGATGCCTAAACACGGTAACATCACTGCTTTTGATAGTGATGTTGAAGATTGGACCACGCATGTAGAACGCATTGGAGTTTATTGTACAGCAAATGAAGTACCAGATGATAAGAAAGCAATAACATTATTAAACTCAAAGGGGGCGAAGACGTACGGGTTATTGAAGCATCTGATAACACCAGATAAACCGGCGGATCAGACTTTCGCGAAAATTGTTACGATCCTGCAAGAACATTTAAACCCCACGCTGCTGATGATAGCGGAACGATTTAAATTTTACAACAGAACGCAGCTGAAAGAGGAAAGCAACGCTGAATTCTTAATTGAACTGCGTAAGCTATCAAAGTACTGTCAGTTTGGTACAGGACCAGCAGATGCTCTGAGAGATAAATTCGTGTGTGGATTATTAAAAGAAGGAACACAACAGCATCTGCTAGAAGAAAAGGACCTTACGCTTGAGAAAGCTGTCACCATTGCAGCATCGCACGAGGCCGCAGCAAGAGGCACCGCGGAAATGCAACTAAGGTCATCGGAACTCAGCACCAATCAAATGGCATTGGGTGCAGTAAAGTGTTATCGTTGCGGAAGGACAACGCACGATCAGAACCAGTGCTGATTCAAAAATCAGGAATGCAGAAAATGTGGCAAGCTCGGTCACATAGCTAAAGTATGCCGGTCAGGTAAGAAGACCAGCAGCAAAAAGTCACCGCAGGAAAAGTGCAAAAAGGTACACAAGGTGACAGAGAACAGTTCGGATGAACAGAAGATGGATTCAGACTCCAGCAGTAAGGAACTGGGTTGTCTAAGAATACATAATGTGGGTAACACAGCAGACCACCAAACTATCTGGGTCACACTTCAGATAGCAGGAGTCCAAGTGAAGATGGAATTGGACACTGGATCGGCATTGACAGTCATGAATAAGCAAGATTACAAAAGGTTATTTCCACACATTCCCTTAAGGGATACAGAGATTGTTTTGAAAACATACACGGGGCAAAGAGTATACCCCATTGGAAAGATAAAGGTAAAGGTAAAGGTGGTCCACAAGGATAAAGAAAGCCGAGGAATGGACTTGTATGTGTTACCTGAGGGAGGTCCACCATTACTGGGACGGGAATGGATCAGGAGAATAAATATGGACTGGCGTTCCTTAAAAGCACTAACTGTAGATTCCGGCAAAAAGGACTGTCCAGAATATTGGACGATGCTAAAGAGGTGTTCCAGCAGGGACTGGGAACACTGAAAGGAATTACGGCAAACATCAAAGTTGAAGAACATGCAAACCCGAAATTTTTCAAAGCCAGACCGGTACCTTATGCGATACGACCTGCTGTGGAAGCTGAGCTGGAAGGACTAGAACGTTCCGGAGTACTGTCAAAGGTGGACTGGAGTGAATGGGCCACGCCCATTGTTCCCGTCATGAAGCGTTCATCGAGTAACAGCCCGGGGGAACCGGGGAAGGTTCGCATCTGTGGCGATTTCAAGATCACTGTTAATCCGGTGCTTCACACGGTGCAATATCCGCTTCCACGGATTGAGGATATCTTCGCTTCGTTGGCTGGTGGGAAACACTTCACCAAGATAGACCTGGCGCAGGCGTATTTACAGATGGAAGTTGATGAAGCGTCACGCCAGTATCTCACGATCAACACGCATAAGGGCTTATATCGGTATAATAGACTGGTTTTTGGAGTGGCATCGGCTCCAGCGATTTGGCAAAGGGCCATGGAGCAGGTATTACAGGGAATTCCAGGCACACAATGTTACCTGGACGACATTCTGATTACAGGAAATGATGATAAGGAACACCTTGCAAATTTGGAACAGGTGCTCAACAGATTGAAAGAATATGGACTTCGAGTTAATCACCAGAAATGTGAGTTCTTTCAGAAGCAAATATCGTACTGTGGTCACGTCATTGACCAGGAGGGGCTTCACAAGTCACCTGACAAGATCGAAGCTGTTGTGAAGGCTCCCGCTCCGGAGAATGTATCCCAGTTGAGGTCGTTCCTAGTGTTGATTAACTATTACCATAAGTTTCTGCCAAATTTATCCACGGTGCTACACCCGCTGAACGCTCTTTTGCAGAAGGGAGTGCCATGGAAGTGGAGCGAGGACTGTAAGCGGGCCTTTCACAAAGGCAAGGCATTGATCACCTCTAAGGAAGTGTTGGCTCACTTTAACCCAACGCTGCCTATTCGGTTAGCTTGTGATGCTTCTCCATATGGTATTGGGGCAGTGCTCTCACATAAGTTGCCAAATGGCTTGGAAAGACTAGTCGCATTCGCATCCAGATCATTGACCTCCGCTGAGCGCAACTATGCTCAGATAGATAGGGAGGCTCTCAGCCTTGTGTAGGGAGTAGGAAAATTTAATCATTACCTGCAAGGGAAAAAGTTTACGCTGCTGGCAGACCACCAGCCGTTGGTTTCCATTTTTAACCCTAAGAAGGGTGTTTCGGTGATGACAGCGCAGAGGCTCCAGAGATGGTCCCTTTTCCTAGGGGCACATCAATATCAGATCGAATTCAAAGGTACAAAGCAACATGGTAATGCTGATGGGCTGTCGTGCCTGCCACTACCTACAGCGGAAGAGGCACCGACAGTTGACCCTGTTGAGTTATTTCACTCGACCATCATCGAATGTTTACCAGTCACCAATGCAAGTATTGAAAGAGAAACCAGGAACGACCCGACACTGTCTCAGGTCTACGAATTGACAGTGAAAGGATGGCCAGCTCATGGTGAACCACTGTTACCGGCATTCTCAGCCAGACGAGAACAGCTGTCCGTCTGTCAAGGAACATTGATGTATGGAACACGGGTGATTATTCCTCCTAAATTAAGGGAGAGAGTTCTAAAGGAACTGCATGAAGGTCATCTGGTGGGAGTCAAGATGAAAAGCCTTGCTAGGGCTTATGTGTGGTGGCCAGGCATCGACCAACAAATAGAGGATCTGACTAAAAGCTGCTCAGTGTGCCAAAAAGTTCAAAATGCACCTCCAATTGCACCGCTGCATCCATGGGAATGGCCTTCAACCCCATGGCAACGTGTACATATTGACTTCGCAGGTCCATTCATGGACTCCATGTTTTTAATTGCGGTAGACGCACATTCTAAATGGCCAGAAGTGATTAAGATGGCGACCACTACCTCGGAAAAGACGATCGCAGTGCTAAGAACGATATTCGCAAGAAATGGATTGCCAGAACAAATATGTTCAGACAACAGACCGCAGTTCGTGTCAGATGAATTCCAGAAATTCATGAAGAAGAATGGGGTGAAACATTATACCTCTGCCCCATATCATCTGGCTACAAATGGGTTGGCCGAGAGATTTGTACAAACGTTCAAAAAGGCGATAAAGGCCATGAGCGAAGACCAGATTCCACTACAACACAAGGTGGACAATTTCCTAATGGCATATCGAAACGCCACTCATGCAGTGACAAATCAAAGCCCTGCCATGATGTTCTATAACAGGAGGTTGCGGTCCAGGTTGGACTTGTTAAAACCAAATGTGCGGAGGGAAGTAGAAAACAAACAGTTCCAGCATATAAATAACAAGACCACTCGGAGTTTCGAAATAGGACAACCAGTGTTAGCCCGGGACTATAAGGATGAGAAATGGCAATCTGGAAAAATTCGTGCCAGACAAGGACCCCTGATGTACACGGTTGATATTGGTGAAAACGTAATACGACGTCATGCTTACCAACTTGTAGAATCGAGAACAAGGGTCGAACCCATGACTACGACAGAGACACCAGTGGAAGAAGTTAGTGAACCTGAAGCATCTACCTCAGACGCCAATGTATCTGATGATGTCCAATCCATAAGAGATCAACTAGATGAGTCACCCCAGCAACGAGAACCGGAGACCCCTGAAAGGCGTTATCCATCTCGGATCAGGAGGCCTCCTCAAAGACTGAATCTTTGAACAGATTTGCATGAAGTTGTATATATGTTATCCGTCTCCTCAGAGACTGAATCTTTGAACAGATTTGCATGAAGTTGTATATATGTTATCCATGTTATGTTTAAATTGGGATGTATACTGTTAAGCTAAAAAGGGAGGAATTGTTGTGTATGTAACCTGTACCACCTTAAGAGACTACCTTAAGAGATGGACTACTTTCTCTTGGTTACTGTATATTGTAGTACCGGTGGTGACCACACCGGTATATAAACTCTGTGTAGTAATTTGCTAAGCAGTTCAGCCCTGACCTTCGATTAGTAAAGACCTGTTTTAGTTATTCTTGTTGTCTGTGTCCAGTGATTTATATTAAGCATATCTGGAACACTCAGACTCAACAGTCACACCACAGGTAAAGAGTGCACAGGCAGAAAGGGAATGGGTGACCGCCAGACAGAGTAAAAGAACTAGGAAGGTAGTGCAGGAGTCCCCTGGGTCCATCTCCCTCCAACAGATTTTCTGTTTTGGGATATTGCTGGGGGAGATGGTTTCTCAGGAGAATGAAGCAAGAGCCAAGTCCGTGGCACTACAAGTGGCTCAGCTGCACAGGAGGGGAAGAAAAAGATTGGAGAACAATAGTGATAGGGGATTCTATCGTAAGGGAAACAGATAGATGTTTCTGTGGCCGCAGACGTGAGCCAGGATGGTATGTGGCCTCCCTGGTGCCAGGGTCAAGGATGTCACTGAGTGGCTGCAGGACATTCTGAAGGGAGAGGGTGAACAGCCAGAGGTCATGGTCCATATCGGAACCAACGACATAGGTAGAAAGAGGGACGATGTCCTGCAAGCAGAATATAGGGAGCTAGGAAATAAATTAAAAAGCAGGACCTCAAAGGTAGTAATCTCAGGATTACTCCCAGTGCCATGTGCTAGCGAGAGCAGAAATAGGAGAATAGACCAGATGAATGCATGGCTGGAGAGATGGTGTAGGAGGGAGGGATTTAAATTCCTGAGGCATTGGGACCGATTCTGGGAAAGGTGGGACCTGTACAAGCTGGACGGGTTACACCTCAGCAGAACTGGGACCAATATCCTCGCAGGGGGGTTTGCTAGTGCTATTGGGAAGGATTTAAACTAGTTTGTTAGGGGGCTGGGAACCTAAGTGTTGGCCCAGAACAGAGAGAAACAAAGCTGGAAGTGCAAGTTGGAAAAGTAGTCAGCAAAAGTAGTAGGGAGCAGAAACAAAGGCCAACAGTAGAGGGTCAAAGTGCAGAACAGGCAAAGTTGAAAGCACTTTATCTAAATGCATGTATCATTCACCACAAGGTGGATGAATTAATGGCACTAATGGAAGTAAATGGGTATGATGTTTTTTGACATTTCAGAGACATGGTTGCAGGGTAACCAAAGCTGGGAACTGAATGTTCCAGGGTACTCAACATTTAGGAAGGACAGACAGAAAGGGAAAGGAGGTAGCGTAGCACTGTTAATAAGGGATGAGATCGGTATGGTAGAGATAAAAGATCTTGGCTTGGCAGATCGTGATGTAGAAATAGAATCAGTTTGGGTGGAGCTAAGAAACAGCAAAGGGCGGAAAACATTGGTGGGAGTTGTGTATAGGCCACCAAACAGTAATGATAATGTAGGGCACAGTATCAATCAAGAGCTTAGAAGTGCATGTAACAAGGGCAATACGATAATCATGGGGGACTTTAATCTACATATTGACTGGGCAAATCAAATTACCAATAATGGTGTGGAGGACGAATTCTTGGAATGCATGTGAGATGGTTTCCTGGATCAGTATGTGGAGGAACTAACCAGGGAACAGGCTATTCTGGATCTGGTACTGTGTAGTGAGAAATGGCTAATCAATAATCTTGTGGTAAAGGGGCCTTTAGGGAAAAGTGACCATAATATGATTGAATTTTATATTAAGTTTGAGAGTGAGGTAGTCTAATCTGAATCTAAGGTCTTCAATCTAAACAGCGGAAACTACAAGGGTATGAGGGACAAGTTGGCCATGGTAGTTTGGGAGACTACACTAAAAGGTATGAAGGTGGACATACAATGGCTAACATTGAAGGAAATAATGCATAATTTGCAACAAACATATATTCCTCTGGGGCATAAAAACCCAAAAGGAAAAGTGATCCAACCATGGCTAACAAAAGAAATTAAAGCTAGTATTAAGTCAAAGGAGGAAGCTTATAAAGTTGCCAGAAAAAGCGGTCAGCCTGAGGATTGGGATCTTTTTAGAAATCAGCAAATGAGGGGCCAAGAAATTGATAAAGAAAGGGAAATGGAATATGAGCACAAACTAGCAACAAATATAAAAACAGATTGTAAAAGCTTCTATAGGTATGTGAAAAGGAAAAGACTGGCGACAGTATATGCAGGTCCTTTACAGTCAGAGAGGGGAGAATTTATAATGGGGAATGAGGAAATGGCAGAGAAATTAAATAAATACTTTGTTTCGGTCTTCAGAGGAAGACACAATAAACCTCCCAGAAATACGAGAAAACCAAGGGTGTGGCGAGAATGAGAAACTTAAAGAAATTAATACTAGTAATAAAACAGTACTAGCAAAATTAATGGGACTAAAAGTCGATAAATCTCAAGGACTGGATGAGCTACATCCTAGGGTTTTGAAAGAGGTGGCCATTGGGATAGTGGATGCATTGGTTGTCATCTTCCAAAATCTACAGAATTTTGGAACGGTTCCTACAGATTGGAGGATAGCAAATGTAACTCCGCTATTTAAAAAAGGCGGTAGAGAGAAAACGGGGAACTACAGACCCTGTTCGCCTCATATCAGTAGTTGGGAAAATGCAGGGATCTATTATAAAGGATGCAAGAACTGGGCACTTAGAAACTAATAAGATTGGGCAGAGTCAACATGGATTTATGAAAGGGAAATCCTATTTGACAAATCTATTGGAGTTCTTTGAGGATGTAACTAGTGGATTAGACAAAGGGGAACCGGTAGATGTGGTGTATTTGGATTTTCAGAAGGCCTTCGATAAGATCCCACACAAGAGATTGGTGAACAAAATTAGAGCACATGGAATTGGGGGTAATATACTAGCATGGAGTGAGAATTGGTTAACAGACAGAAAACAGAGTAGGGATAAATGGGTCTTTTTCAGGGTGGCAGGCTGTGACTAGTGGGGTACTGCAAGGATCGGTGCTTGGGCCCCAGATATTCACAATCTATATCAATGATTTGGATGAGGGGACTAAATGTAACCTTTCCAAATTTGCTGATGACAAAAAGCTAGGTGGCAGTGTCCGTTGTGAAGAGGATGTGAAGAGGCTTCAAGGGGATCTCGACAGGCTCAGAGTGAGTGGGCGAGAACATGGCAGATGGAATATAATGTGGATAAATGTGAAGTTATCCACTTTGGTAGAAAAACAGAAAGGCAGAGTATTTCCTAAATGGTGAAAGATTGGGGAATGCAGATGCTCAAAGGGACCTGGGTGTCCTTGTACATGAGTCACTGAAAGTGAATGTGTAGGTGCAGCAAGCCATTAGGAAGGCAAATGGTATGCTGGCCTTCATTACAAGAGGATTTGAGTACAGGACTAAAGAAGCCTTACTTCAATTATACAGGGCCTTGGTGAGACCACACCTGGAGTACTGTGTACAATTTTGGTCTCCTTACCTAAGAAAGGATAAACTTGCCATTGAGGGAGTGCAACGAAGGTTCACGAGATTGATTCCTGGGATGGCAGGACTGTCGTATGAGAAGAGACTGAGTAAACTAGGTCTGTATTCTCTTGAATTCAGAAGAATGAGAGGGGATCTCATTGAAGCATACAAAATTATTACAGGGCTTGATAGGATGGATGCTGGGAGAATGTTTCCCTTGGCTGATAAGTCTAGAACCAGGGGCCACAGCCTCAGGATAAAGGTCAGGCCATTCAGGACAGGGATGAGATGAAATTTCTTCACACAGAGGGTGGTGAATCTTTGGAATTCTCTACCTCAGAGGGCTGTGGAGGCTCAGTCATTGGGTATATTCAAAACAGAAGTCGATAGATTTCTGACTAGTAAGGGCATCAAGAGATATGGCGATAGGGCTGGTGAATGGAATTGAGGCAGAAGATCAGCCATGATCTCATTGAATGATGGAACAGGCTTGAAGGGCCGAATGGGTCTACTCAGAATCACAGAAACCCCACAGTGCAGATAGAAGCCATTTCGGCCCATCGAGCCTGCACCAACACATATCCCACCCGATCCCCGTAACCCCTACACCAACACCAACACATATCTCACCCTATCCCCGTAACCTCACGTATTTAATCCCCCTAACACTAAGGGTCAATTTATCATAGCCAATCAACCTAACCTGCACATCTTTGGACTGTGGGAGGAAACCGGAGCACCCGGAGGAAACCCATGCAAACACGGGGAGAATGTGCAAACTCCACACAGACAGTCGCCCAAGGCCGGATTCGAACCCGGGTCCTTGGCGCTGTGAGGCAACAGTGCTAACCACTATGCCACCGTGCTCCTGCTCCTATTTCTTATCTTACTATTTGTACTACAATTTCCACCTGAGCCTTGCCCCCCATTTAATAGTTTAAAGCCCTTGTGACTGCCCTATTTATCCTTTCTATTAGGACCCTGGTCCCAGACCGGTTCAGGAGGAGCCCATCCCAATGGTACAGTTCTTTCCTGTCCCAATACTGGTGCCAGTGGCCCATGAAATGAAATCCTTTTTTTCCACATCACTCTTTTAGCCAGGTGTTCACTTCCGTAATCAGCTTATCTCTATGCCAATTTGAACATGAAATAAGTCTTGGAACCAACCAGGGAACAGGCTATTTTAGATCTTGTATTGTGTAATAAGCCAGGATTAATTAGCAATCTCATAGTAAAGGATCCTCTGGGAAGAGTGATCATAATATGATAGAATTTCAAATTGAGTTTGAGAGTGAAGTACTTAAATTGGAAACTTAAACTTAAATAATGCCAAGTATGAGGGGCGAGTTGGCTAAGTTAGATTGGGAAATTAGATTAAAATGTATGAGGGTAGATAAGCGGTGGCAAACATTTAACGAAATATTCCAAAATTCTCAACGAATATACATTCCATTGAGAAATAAAAACACCACAGGAAAAGTGATCCATCCATGGCTAACTAAAGAAATTAAGGATATTATTATATTAAAAGAAGAGGCTTACAATGTTGCGAAGAATAGTAGTGAGCCTGAGGATTGGGAGAGCTTTTGAAACCAGCAAAGGATGACTAAAAAATTGATTAAAAGGGGAAAAAAAAGAATGAGAGTAAACTAGCAAGAAATATAAAAACAGATTGTAAGACCTTCTAGAAGTATGTAAAAAGGAAGAGAGTAGTAAAAGTAAACGTAGCATTGGTCCCTTAGAGGCTGAGACAAGAGAAATTATAACAGGGAATAAGGAAATGGCAGAGATCTTAAACAAATATTTTGTATCTATCACAGTAGAAGACACAAAAAAATACCAAAAATAGTGGGGAACCATGGGGCTAATATGATTGAGGAACTTCAAGTAATTAAGATCAATACAGAAAAAGCACTTGAGAAGATAATGGAACTAAAAGCTAACAAATCCCCTGGACTTGCTGGCTTACATCCTAGGGTTCTAAAAGAGGTGGCTGTAGAGATAGTGGATGCATTGGTTGTGATCTTCTAAAATTCATTAGATTCTAGAACAATCCCAGTGGATTGAAAGGTAGCAAATGTAACCCCGCTATTCAAGAAAGGAGGGAATAGAGAAAACAGGAAACTACAGGCCAGTTAGCCTGACCTCAGTAATCAGTAAATGCTGGAATCTTAAGGAAGTGGTAATACAGCACTTAGAAAATTATAATATGATTAGGCAGAGTCAACATAGTTTTATGAAAGGGAAATGTTTGACATGGCATGTTGGCCTTTACTGCAAGGGGGTTGGCGCACAAGAGTAAGGACGTCCCATTAAATGTTCAGTGCCATTTGCAACTCCTCAGATAATGAAGCAGTCCATGCCTGCATGCAACAAGACCTGAATGACAT
This sequence comes from Somniosus microcephalus, assembly GCF_052327205.1. NCBI lineage: Eukaryota > Metazoa > Chordata > Chondrichthyes > Squaliformes > Somniosidae > Somniosus > Somniosus microcephalus. The sequence goes on from NC_140988.1 coordinate 168,626,303, forward strand.
TCAGGCTTGGTCTGATAAGTGGCAGGTAACATTAAATGAGGCCCAGTAGTTAAGATCGCCATGGCCTCCTGCTGCCTTTGCCAGTCGGGAAATTATCTTGCTGGATCGGCTTCCCGCCAGAAACCCGCACTGAGTTAAAATCCACTCTTGAGTGTCAGTGAGCTCTTCAATCATAGGATGCATCACAGCCAAATTCAAACCAAACCCAATCCCTGGGCCCACACTGACAGGGTTCAAGAATGGCAAACCAGTAGCCAGTGTTAATTTCCATCTGATCAGAGGCCAAATTCCATTTTTTTTTAAAAAGGTAAATAATGTTTTGTTTTACAGTGTAATGGAGCAGAATTGAGATCTAGGTGTTCTGCCTATTCTTCCTGTTTTGACTTAAAACAAATCTTGGCACACAGCCAAGCAGCTCCACCAATAGATGCAAAGCTTTTCTCTCATTCTGATTTCTTTTTCTTTGCAGTTTGCTACCGAACATCAAATAAAATGAACCGGGCAAATGATTAGTTCTGGATGTTCAGGTAATTAAATGGACTGGGAGAATAATCGATGAAGCCTTCAAGACCCAAGGTCCTACACTCACATTTGGGAAGGATGTTTTTGTTATTGATCCCTTCATTTCTGACCCATTTCCTGCCCCAGAAAGGAAAGCTTAGATTTCTTTTTATGTTTAAACATCACAAGGGAAATTTTCTCCAACTGACAGTATAGTGTGGGCTGCACGTGAAGGGACACTGCTGGGCTGGATAAGGAATGTGTAGCTGGTATTTTGCTCTCTAGCAACCATAGCCTTGCTTCAAATGAGTGCCCTTGGTAACTGCTTACTAGTTTAAGGTATCTGCATGGAAAGCAGCATAGCAGGAACAATGTACTTCTTTTGTGATCTGAATAAAATACTTGCTCTATTTTCATCAAATAATAAATTACAGCACGCCTGATAGGTTCCATTAATTTTCATGCACTGTGACTCAAAATAAGAACCTGTGACTTCATATACCCAATAATAAGTGCATATTGTATTATACTGCTTACATTAAAGTAATCTTATACTGAGGTATCAATTCATAGTGCTCCAGATATTACAACCAGGGTGTTGTTTTCTTTGTTCCCTATGGGGTGAATTTATGAGTCTGTGCTCCTGGCAGGGATCCTCGCCCACCTGCAGCCCATATCAGAGGTTTGAGCAAGAACTGCTCCTGAGTTTCTGATATGGCTCTTGCTGAACAAAGCTCCCGACCGGGAGCACGGGCTTGTAAAGTTACCCTAGAGAGTTTTGAGTTTCCACTTGGACACAATCCTGACAGGAAATAGGGTGCCCACCTGACGTCTTGAGCACTGACCCCACTGTACTTTCCAAGGTCAGCCTCATTATATCAGCTGTCAGAAAAGCCTCTGGTTGGGAGCTTGCCTGTGGGGAGCAGGAACTGTCCCACTGAATCTTAAAGGGACAGGGCAGTTTTCGGAGCCCCATTATAGAAAAGAAAATGAGGCAATAGAGAGCATATAGTGTGGATTCACCAGTGTTACATAAGAACATATGCACTGTGATTCAAAATAAGAACCATTTCGGCCCCTTGAGCCTGCTCCACCATTCAGTAAGATCATGGCTGATAATGGCCTCAACTCCACTTTCCTGCCCACTCCCCATAATCCTTGGTTCCATGTTTTTCAAAAATCTGTCTATCTCCGCCTTGAATATATTCAATGACTCAGCCTCCACAGCTCTCTGGGGTAGAGAATTCCAAAGACTCACGACCCTCTGGGAGAAGAAATTCCTCCACATCTCCGTTTTAAAAGGGTGACCCCTTATTCTGAAACAATGCCCCCTAGTTCTAGATTTCCCCACGAGGGGAAACAGCATCCCTGCATCTACCCTGTCAAGCCACCTCGGAATCTTATGTTACACCAATGATTAGTTATCAGGAGAGACTTGAGATACTGAGGTTATTTCTACTGCAGCAGAGAAGGCTAAAAGGAGATTTGGGGGGAAAAATTTGTGGCCACCACGAGAGTTGCAAGTGTGACGAGTGAAGAGAGTGATGAGTGAAGAGAGTGATGAGTGAAGAGAGGAGTGAGTGAAGAGAGGAGTGAGTGAAGAGATGAGTGAGTGAAGAGATGAGTGAGTGATGAGTGCATGACGAGCGAAGTGCGTGACGAGCGGAGTGAGTGACGAGCGGAGTGAGTGGCGAGCGAAGTGAGTGGCGAGTGAAGTGACGGACGAGCAAGTGACTGGCGAGTGAAGTGTGTGATGCGTGTGATGGGTGAAGTGAGTGACGAGTGAAGTGAGTGGGTGAAGGGCGTGACGGGTGAAGGGCGTGACGGGTGAAGGGCGTGACGAGTGAAGGGCGTGACGGGTGAAGGGCGTGACGGTGAAAGGCATTACGGGTGAAGGGCGTGACGAGTGAAGGGAGTGAGTGAAGTGAGTGACGGGTGAAGTGAGTGACGGGTGAAGTGGGTGCCGGGTGAAGTGGGTGACAGGTGAAGTGGGTGACGGGTGAAGTGGGTGACGGGTGAAGTGAGTGACGGGTGAAGTGAGTGACGGGTGAAGTGTGTGACGGGTGAAGTGTGTGACGGGTGAAGTGAGTGACGGGTGAAGTGTGTGACGGGTGAAGTGTGTGACGGGTGAAATGAGTGATGGGTGAAATGAGTGACGAGTGATGAGTGAAGTGAGTGTCGAGTGAAGTGAGTGACGGGTGAAGTGAGTGACGAGGGAAGTGAGTGACGGGTGAAGTGTGTGACGGGTGAAGTGCGTGACGGGTGAAGTCAGTGACGGGTGAAGTGCGTGATGGGTGAAGTGCGTGATGGGTGAAGTCAGTGACGGGTGAAGTCAGTGACGGGTGAAGTGCGTGACGGGTGAAGTGAGTGACGGGTGAAGTCAGTGACGGGTGAAGTGTGTGACGGGTGAAGTGCGTGACGGGTGAAGTCAGTGACGGGTGAAGTGCGTGACGGGTGAAGTGCGTGACGGGTGAAGTCAGTGATGGGTGAAGTGCGTGACGGGTGAAGTGCGTGACGGGTGAAGTCAGTGACGGGTGAAGTCAGTGACGGGTGAAGTGCGTGACGGGTGAAGTGTGTGACGTGTGAAGTGCATGTCGGGTAAAGTCAGTGACGAGTAAAATGAGTGTTCAGTGACGGGTGAAGTCAGTGACGGGTGAAGGGTGTGACGGGTGAAGTGAGTGACGATTGAAGTGAGTGATGAGTGACATGTTTGAGTGAAGTGGGTGATGGGTGAAGTGAGTGGTTGAAGTGAGTGACGAGTGAAGTGTGTGATGGGGGAAGTGTGTGACGGGGGAAGTGTGTGACGGGGGAAGTGTGTGACGGGGAAGTGTGTGACGGGGAAGTGTGTGACGGGGAAGTGTGTGACGGGGGAAGTGTGTGACGGGGAAGTGTGTGACGGGGAAGTGTGTGACGGGGAAGTGTGTGACGACGGAAGGGTGTGACGGGGAAGGGTGTGACGGGGGAAGTGTGTGACGGGGGAAGTGTGTGACGGGGGAAGTGCGTGACGGGTGAAGTGCATGACGGGTGAAGTGCGTGACGGGGGAAGTGCGTGACGGGGAAGGGTGTGACGGGGAAGTGTGTGACGGGGGAAGTGCGTGACGGGGAAGTGCGTGACGGGGGAAGTGCGTGACGGGGGAAGTGCATGACGGGTGAAGTGTGTGACGGGGAAGTGACTGATGAGTGAAGAGTGTGACAAGTGGAGTGAGTGAAGCGCGTGATGGGTGAAGCGCATGATGGGTGAAGTGAGTGACGGGTGAAGTGAGTGACGGGTGAAGTGAGTGATGAGTGAAGTGAGTGACTGGTGAAGTGAGTAAAGTGTGACGTGTGATGAGTGAAGTGAGTGATGGGTGAAGTGAGCGACGGGTGAAGTGAGCGACGGGTGAAGTGGGCGGGTGAAGTGAGCGACGGGGGAAGTGAGTGAAGTGGGTGACGAGTGAAGTGGGTGACGAGTGAAGTGGATGATGAGTGAAGTGGGTGACAAGTGATGGGTGAAGTGAGTGACGGGGAAGTGAGTGACGGGGGAAGTGAGTGACGGGTGAAGTGAGTGACGGGGGAAGTGAGTGATGAGTGAAGAGTGTGACAAGTGGAGTGAGTGAAGTGCGTAGCGCGTGACGGGTGACGGGCATGACAGGCAAAGTGAGTGATGAGCAAAGAGTGTGACGAGCGAAGTGAGTGACGAGCGATGGGTGAAGTGAGTGACGGGTAAAGTGTGACGTGTGATGAGTGAAGTGATTGATGGGTGAAATGAGTGACGGGTGAAGTGAGCGACGGGGGAAGTGAGTGACGGGGGAAGTGAGTGACGGGTGAAGTGGGTGACGGGTGAAGTGGGTGACGGGTGAAGTGGGTGACGGGTGAAGTGTGTGACGGGGGAAGTGAGTGACGGGTGAAGTGGGTGACGGGTGAAGTATGTGACGGGGAAGTGTGTGACGGGGGAAGTGTGTGACGGGTGAAGTGTGTGACGGGGGAAGTGTGTGACGGGTGAAGTGTGTGACGGGGGAAGTGTGTGACGGGGGAAGTGTGTGACGGGGGAAGTGTGTGACGGGGGAAGTGTGTGACGGGGGAAGTGTGTGACGGGGGAAGTGTGTGACGGGTGAAGGGTGTGACGGGGAAGTGTGTGACGGGTGAAGGGTGTGACGGGGGAAGTGTGTGACGGGGGAAGTGTGTGATGGGGGAAGTGTGTGACGGGTGAAGTGTCTGACGGGGGAAGTGTGTGACGGGGGAAGTGTGTGACGGGGGAAGTGTGTGACGGGGGAAGTGTGTGACGGGGGAAGTGTGTGACGGGTGAAGGGTGTGACGGGGGAAGTGTGTGACGGGTGAAGGGTGTGACGGGGGAAGTGTGTGACGGGGAAGTGTGTGACGGGTGAAGGGTGTGACGGGGAAGTGTGTGACGGGTGAAGGGTGTGACGGGGGAAGTGTGTGACGGGGAAGTGTGTGACGGGGGAAGTGTGTGACGGGTGAAGTGTGTGACGGGGGAAGTGTGTGACGGGGGAAGTGTGTGACGGGGGAAGTGTGTGAAGGGTGAAGTGTGTGACGTGGGAAGTGTGTGACGGGGGAAGTTTGTGACGGGGGAAGTGTGTGACGGGGGAAGTGTGTGACGGGGAAGTGTGTGACGGGTGAAGGGTGTGACGGGGGAAGTGTGTGACGGGTGAAGGGTGTGACGGGGGAAGTGTGTGACGGGGGAAGTGTGTGACGGGTGAAGGGTGTGACGGGGAAGTGTGTGACGGGTGAAGGGTGTGACGGGGGAAGTGTGTGACGGGGGAAGTGTGTGACGGGGGAAGTGTGTGACGGGTGAAGTGCGTGACGGGGGAAGTGTGTGACGGGGGAAGTGTGTGACGGGGAAGTGTGTGACGGGGGAAGTGTGTGACGGGTGAAGGGTGTGACGGGGAAGTGTGTGACGGGTGAAGGGTGTGACGGGGGAAGTGTGTGACGGGGGAAGTGTGTGACGGGGGAAGTGTGTGAAGGGGGAAGTGTGTGATGGGGGAAGTGTGTGACGGGGGAAGTGTGTGACGGGGGAAGCGTGTGACGGGGGAAGTGTGTGACGGGTGAAGTGTGTGACGGGGAAGTGTGTGACGGGGAAGTGTGTGACGGGGGAAGTGTGTGACGGGGAAGTGTGTGACGGGGGAAGTGTGTGACGGGTGAAGGGTGTGACGGGGGAAGTGAGTGACGGGGGAAGTGTGTGACGGGGGAAGTGTGTGACAGGGGAAGTGTGTGACGGGTGAAGGGTGTGACGGGGAAGTGAGTGACGGGTGAAGGGTGTGACGGGGGAAGTGTGTGACAGGGGAAGTGTGTGATGGGTGAAGGGTGTGACGGGGGAAGTGAGTGATGGGTGAAGGGTGTGACGGGGGAAGTGTGTGACGGGGAAGTGTGTGACGGGGAAGTGTGTGACAGGGGAAGTGTGTGACGGGTGAAGGGTGTGACGGGGAAGTGAGTGACGGGGTAAGTGGGTGACGGGTGAAGAGACTGACTGGTGAAGTCAGTGACGGGTGAAGTGAGTGACGGGTGAAGAGAGTGACAAGTGAAGTGAGTGACGGGTGAAGTCAGTGACGGGTGAAGTGAGTGACGGGTGAAGAGAGTGACGGGTGAAGTGAGTGACGGGTGAAGTGAGTGACGGGGTAAGTGGGTGACGGGTGAAGAGAGTGACGGGTGAAGTCAGTGACGGGTGAAGAGAGTGACGGGCGATGTCAGTGACAGGTGAAGCGAGTGACGGGTGAAGTGAGTGACGGGTGAAGTGAGTGACGGGTGAAGTGAGTGACGGGTGAAAAGAGTGATGGGTGACGTGAGTGACGGGTGACGGGTGAAGTGTGTGACGAGTGAAGTGAGTGACGAGTGAAGTGAGTGACAACTGAAGTGAGTGACGATTGAAGTGAGTGATGAGTGACATGTTTGAGTGAAGTGGGTGATGGGTGAAGTGAGTGACGAGAGAAGTGTGTGACGGGTGAAGTGTGTGACGGGGAAGTGTGTGACGGGGGAAGTGTGTGACGGGTGAAGTGAGTGACGAGAGAAGTGTGTGACAGGTGAAGGGTGTGACGAGAGAAGTGTGTGACAGGTGAAGGGTGTGCCGGCGGAAGTGTGTGACGGGTGAAGTGTGTGACGGGGGAAGTGTGTGACGGGTGAAGTGTGTGACGAGAGAAGTGTGTGACAGGTGAAGGGTGTGACGGGGGAAGTGTGTGACGGGTGAAGGATGTGACGGGGAAGTGTGTGATGAGAGAAGGGTGTGACGGGGGAAGTGTGTGACGGGGGAAGTGTGTGACGGGGAAGTGTGTGACGGGGGAAGTGTGTGACGGGGGAAGTGTGTGACGGGGAGGTGAGTGACGGGTGAAGGGTGTGACGGGGGAAGTGTGTGACAGGTGAAGGGTGTGACGGGGGAAGGGTGTGACGGGGGAAGGGTGTGACGGGGGAAGTGTGTGACGGGGAAGTGTGTGACGGGGAAGTGTGTGACGGGGGAAGTGTGTGACGAGGGAAGTGTGTGACGGGGGAAGTTTGTGACGGGGAAGTGTGTGACGGGGGAAGTGTGTGACGAGGGAAGTGTGTGACGGGGAAGTGTGTGACGGGGGAAGTGTGTGATGAGAGAAGGGTGTGACGGGGGAAGTGTGTGACGGGGGAAGTGTGTGACGGGGAAGTGTGTGACGGGGGAAGTGTGTGACGGGGGAAGTGTGTGACGGGGAGGTGTGTGACGGGTGAAGGGTGTGACGGGGGAAGTGTGTGACAGGTGAAGGTTGTGACGGGGGAGGGTGTGACGGGGGAAGGGTGTGACGGGGGAAGTGTGTGACGGGGAAGTGTGTGACGGGGGAAGGGTGTGACGGGGGAAGGGTGTGACGGGGAAGGGTGTGATGGGGAAGTGAGTGACTGAAGTGAGTGACGGGTGAAGTGAGTGAAGTGTGTGTGACGGGGGAAGTGTGTGACGGGGAAGTGAGTGATGAGTGACATGTTTGAGTGAAGTGGGTGATGGGTGAAGTGAGTGATTGAAGTGAGTGACGAGTGAAGTGTGTGACGGGTGAAGTGTGTGACGGGGGAAGTGTGTGACGGGGAAGTGTGTGACGAGGGAAGTGTGTGACGGGTGAAGTGTGTGACGGGGGAAGTGACTGATGAGTGAAGAGTGTGACAAGTGGAGTGAGTGAAGTGCGTGATGGGTGAAGCGCGTGACGGGTGACGGGCATGACAGGCAAAGTGAGTGATGAGCAAAGAGTGTGACGAGCGATGGGTGAAGTGAGTGACGGGTGAAGTGTGACGTGTGATGAGTGAAGTGAGTGATGGGTGAAATGAGTGACGGGGGAAGTGAGCGACGGGGGAAGTGAGTGACGGGTGAAGTGGGTGACGGGTGAAGTGGGTGATGGGTGAATTGAGTGACGGGTGAAGTGGGTGACGGGTGAAGTGTGTGACGGGTGAAGTGTGTGACGGGTGAAGTGTGTGACGGGAGAAGTGTGTGACGGGGAAGTGTGTGACGGGGGAAGTGTGTGATGGGGAAGTGTGTGACGGGTGAAGTGTGTGATGGGGGAAGTGTGTGACGGGGGAAGTGTGTGACGGGTGAAGTGAGTGACGGGTGAAGTGAGTGACGGGTGAAGTGTGTGACGGGGAAGTGTGTGACGGGGGAAGTGTGTGATGGGTGAAGTGTGTGATGGGGGAAGTGTGTGACGGGTGAAGTGTGTGACGGGTGAAGGGTGTGACGGGGAAGTGTGTGACGGGGAAGTGTGTGACGGGGGAAGTGTGTGACGGGGAAGTGTGTGACGGGTGAAGTGTGTGACGGGGGAAGTGTGTGACGGGGGAAGTGTGTGACGGGTGAAGTGAGTGACGGGTGAAGTGAGTGACAGGTGAAGTGAGTGAAGGTTGAAGAGAGTGACGGGTGAAGTGAGTGACGGGGTAAGTGGGTGACGGGTGAAGAGAGTGACGGGTGAAGTCAGTGACGGGTGAAGTGAGTGAAGGGTGAAGAGAGTGACGGGTGAAGTGAGTGACGGGTGAAGTCAGTGACGGGTGAAGTGAGTGACGGGTGAAGAGAGTGACGGGTGAAGTGAGTGACGGGTGAAGTGAGTGACGGGTGAAGAGAGTGACGGGTGAAGTGAGTGATGGGTGAAGAGAGTGACGGGTGAAGTGGGTGATGGGTGAAGTGAGTGACGGGTGAAGCGAGTGACGGGGTAAGAGAGTGACGGGTGAAGTGAGTGATGGGTGAAGTCAGTGACGGGTGAAGTGAGTGACAGGTGAAGTGAGTGACGGGTGAAGTGAGTGACGGGTGAACTAAGTGATGGGTGAAGAGAGTGATGGGTGAAGTGAGTGACGGGTGAAGAGAGTGACGGGTGAAGTGAGTGACGGGTGAAGAGAGTGACGGGTGAAGTGGGTGATGGGTGAAGTGAGTGACGGGTGAAGAGAGTGACGGGGTAAGAGAGTGACGGGTGAAGTGAGTGATGGGTGAAGTCAGTGACGGGTGAAGTGAGTGACGGGTGAAGTGAGTGATGGGTGAAGTGAGTGACGGGTAAAGTGAGTGACGAGTGAAGTGAGTGACGAGTGAAGTGAGTGACAATTGAAATGAGTGACGATTGAAGTGAGTGATGAGTGACATGTTTGAGTGAAGTGAGTGACGGGTGAAGTGAGTGACGGGGAAGTGAGTGACGGGGGAAGTGTGTGACGGGGGAAGTGTGTGACAGGGGAAGTGCGTGACGGGGGAAGTGCGTGACGGGGAAGTGTGTGACGGGGGAAGTGTGTGACGGGGGAAGTGTGTGACGGGGGAAGTGTGTGATGAGAGAAGTGTGTGACGGGTGAAGTGTGTGACGGGGGAAGTGTGTGATGGGGGAAGTGTGTGACGGGGGAAGTGTGTGACGGGGGAAGTGTGTGACGGGGAAGTGTGTGACGGGGGAAGTGTGTGACGGGGGAAGTGTGTGACGAGGGAAGTTTGTGATGGGGGAAGTGTGTGACAGGGGAAGTGTGTGATGGGGGAAGTGTGTGACGAGAGAAGGGTGTGATGGGGAAGTGTGTGACGGGGGAAGTGTGTGACGAGGGAAGTTTGTGCTGGGGGAAGTGTGTGACGGGGGAAGTGTGTGACGGGGGAAGTGTGTGACGGGGAAGTGTGTGACGGGTGAAGGGTGTGACGGGGAAGTGTGTGACGGGGAAGTGTGTGACGGGGGAAGTGTGTGACGAGGGAAGTGTGTGACGGGGGAAGTGTGTGACGAGAGAAGTGTGTGACGGGTGAAGGGTGTGACGGGGGAAGTGTGTGACGAGGGAAGTGTGTGACGGGGGAAGTGTGTGACGAGAGAAGTGTGTGACGGGTGAAGGGTGTGACGGGGGAAGTGTGTGACGAGGGAAGTGTGTGACGGGGGAAGTGTGTGACGAGAGAAGTGTGTGACAGGTGAAGGGTGTGACGGGGGAAGTGTGTGACGGGGGAAGTGTGTGATGGGTGAAGTGTGTGACGGGGGAAGTGTGTGACGGGGGAAGTGTGTGACGGGGGAAGTGTGTGACAGGTGAAGGGTGTGACGGGGGAAGTGTGTGACGGGGGAAGTGTGTGACGAGAGAAGTGTGTGACAGGTGAAGGGTGTGACGGGGGAAGTGTGTGACGGGGGAAGTGTGTGACGGGGTAAGTGAGTGACGGGGGAAGTGTGTGACGGGGGAAGTGTGTGACGGGGGAAGGGTGTGACGGGGAAGTGTGTGACGGGGAAGTGTGTGACGGGTGAAGTGTGTGACGAGAGAAGTGTGTGACAGGTGAAGGGTGTGACGGGGGAAGTGTGTGACGGGTGAAGGATGTGACGGGGAAGTGTGTGATGAGAGAAGGGTGTGACGGGGGAAGTGTGTGACGGGGGAAGTGTGTGACGGGGAAGTGTGTGACGGGGGAAGTGTGTGACGGGGGAAGTGTGTGACGGGGAGGTGTGTGACGGGTGAAGGGTGTGACGGGGGAAGTGTGTGACAGGTGAAGGGTGTGACGGGGGAAGGGTGTGACGGGGGAAGGGTGTGACGGGGGAAGTGTGTGACGGGGAAGTGTGTGACGGGGGAAGTGTGTGACGGGGGAAGTGTGTGACGAGGGAAGTGTGTGACGGGGGAAGTTTGTGACGGGGAAGTGTGTGACGGGGAAGTGTGTGACGAGGGAAGTGTGTGACGGGGGAAGTGTGTGACGGGGGAAGTGTGTGATGAGAGAAGGGTGTGACGGGGGAAGTGTGTGACGGGGGAAGTGTGTGACGGGGAAGTGTGTGACGGGGGAAGTGTGTGACGGGGGAAGTGTGTGACGGGGAGGTGTGTGACGGGTGAAGGGTGTGACGGGGGAAGTGTGTGACAGGTGAAGGGTGTGACGGGGGAGGGTGTGACGGGGGAAGGGTGTGACGGGGGAAGTGTGTGACGGGGAAGTGTGTGACGGGGGAAGGGTGTGACGGGGGAAGGGTGTGACGGGGAAGGGTGTGACGGGGGAAGTGAGTGACTGAAGTGAGTGACGGGTGAAGTGAGTGAAGTGTGTGTGACGGGGGAAGTGTGTGACGGGGAAGTGAGTGATGAGTGACATGTTTGAGTGAAGTGGGTGATGGGTGAAGTGAGTGATTGAAGTGAGTGACGAGTGAAGTGTGTGACGGGTGAAGTGTGTGACGGGGGAAGTGTGTGACGGGGGAAGTGTGTGACGAGGGAAGTGTGTGACGGGTGAAGTGTGTGACGGGGGAAGTGACTGATGAGTGAAGAGTGTGACAAGTGGAGTGAGTGAAGTGCGTGATGGGTGAAGCGCGTGACGGGTGACGGGCATGACAGGCAAAGTGAGTGATGAGCAAAGAGTGTAACGAGCGATGGGTGAAGTGAGTGACGGGTGAAGTGTGACGTGTGATGAGTGAAGTGAGTGATGGGTGAAATGAGTGACGGGGGAAGTGAGCGACGGGGGAAGTGAGTGACGGGTGAAGTGGGTGACGGGTGAAGTGGGTGATGGGTGAATTGAGTGACGGGTGAAGTGGGTGACGGGTGAAGTGTGTGACGGGTGAAGTGTGTGACGGGTGAAGTGTGTGACGGGAGAAGTGTGTGACGGGGAAGTGTGTGACGGGGGAAGTGTGTGATGGGGAAGTGTGTGACGGGTGAAGTGTGTGATGGGGGAAGTGTGTGACGGGGGAAGTGTGTGACGGGTGAAGTGAGTGACGGGTGAAGTGAGTGACGGGTGAAGTGTGTGACGGGGAAGTGTGTGACGGGGGAAGTGTGTGACGGGTGAAGTGTGTGACGGGGGAAGTGTGTGACGGGTGAAGTGTGTGACGGGTGAAGTGTGTGACGGGTGAAGGGTGTGACGGGGGAAGTGTGTGACGGGGGAAGTGTGTGACGGGTGAAGTGTGTGACGGGTGAAGGGTGTGACGGGGAAGTGTGTGACGGGGAAGTGTGTGACGGGGGAAGTGTGTGACGGGGAAGTGTGTGACGGGTGAAGTGTGTGACGGGGGAAGTGTGTGACGGGGGAAGTGTGTGACGGGTGAAGTGAGTGACGGGTGAAGTGAGTGACAGGTGAAGTGAGTGAAGGTTGAAGAGAGTGACGGGTGAAGTGAGTGACGGGGTAAGTGGGTGACGGGTGAAGAGAGTGACGGGTGAAGTCAGTGACGGGTGAAGTGAGTGACGGGTGAAGAGAGTGACGGGTGAAGTGAGTGACGGGTGAAGTGAGTGACGGGTGAAGAGAGTGACGGGTGAAGTCAGTGACGGGTGAAGTGAGTGACGGGTGAAGAGAGTGACGGGTGAAGTGAGTGAAGGGTGAAGAGAGTGACGGGTGAAGTGAGTGACGGGTGAAGTCAGTGACGGGTGAAGTGAGTGACGGGTGAAGAGAGTGACGGGTGAAGTGAGTGACGGGTGAAGTGAGTGACGGGTGAAGAGAGTGACGGGTGAAGTGAGTGATGGGTGAAGAGAGTGACGGGTGAAGTGGGTGATGGGTGAAGTGAGTGACGGGTGAAGCGAGTGACGGGGTAAGAGAGTGACGGGTGAAGTGAGTGATGGGTGAAGTCAGTGACGGGTGAAGTGAGTGACAGGTGAAGTGAGTGACGGGTGAAGTGAGTGACGGGTGAACTAAGTGATGGGTGAAGAGAGTGATGGGTGAAGTGAGTGACGGGTGAAGAGAGTGACGGGTGAAGTGAGTGACGGGTGAAGAGAGTGACGGGTGAAGTGGGTGATGGGTGAAGTGAGTGACGGGTGAAGAGAGTGACGGGGTAAGAGAGTGACGGGTGAAGTGAGTGATGGGTGAAGTCAGTGATGGGTGAAGTGAGTGACGGGTGAAGTGAGTGATGGGTGAAGTGAGTGACGGGTGAAGTGAGTGACGAGTGAAGTGAGTGACGAGTGAAGTGAGTGACAATTGAAATGAGTGACGATTGAAGTGAGTGATGAGTGACATGTTTGAGTGAAGTGAGTGACGGGTGAAGTGAGTGACGGGGAAGTGAGTGACGGGGGAAGTGTGTGACGGGGGAAGTGTGTGACAGGGGAAGTGCGTGACGGGGGAAGTGCGTGACGGGGAAGTGTGTGACGGGGGAAGTGTGTGACGGGGGAAGTGTGTGACGAGAGAAGTGTGTGACGGGTGAAGTGTGTGACGGGGGAAGAGTGTGATGGGGGAAGTGTGTGACGGGGGAAGTGTGTGACGGGGGAAGTGTGTGACGGGGAAGTGTGTGACGGGGGAAGTGTGTGACGGGGGAAGTGTGTGACGAGGGAAGTTTGTGATGGGGAAGTGTGTGACAGGGGAAGTGTGTGATGGGGGAAGTGTGTGACGAGAGAAGGGTGTGATGGGGAAGTGTGTGACGGGGGAAGTGTGTGACGAGGGAAGTTTGTGATGGGGAAGTGTGTGACGGGGGAAGTGTGTGACGGGGGAAGTGTGTGACGGGGAAGTGTGTGACGGGTGAAGGGTGTGACGGGGAAGTGTGTGACGGGGAAGTGTGTGACGGGGGAAGTGTGTGACGAGGGAAGTGTGTGACGGGGGAAGTGTGTGACGAGAGAAGTGTGTGACGGGTGAAGGGTGTGACGGGGGAAGTGTGTGACGAGGGAAGTGTGTGACGGGGGAAGTGTGTGACGAGAGAAGTGTGTGACGGGTGAAGGGTGTGACGGGGGAAGTGTGTGACGAGGGAAGTGTGTGACGGGGGAAGTGTGTGACGAGAGAAGTGTGTGACAGGTGAAGGGTGTGACGGGGGAAGTGTGTGACGGGGGAAGTGTGTGATGGGTGAAGTCTGTGACGGGGGAAGTGTGTGACGGGGGAAGTGTGTGACGGGGGAAGTGTGTGACAGGTGAAGGGTGTGACGGGGGAAGTGTGTGACGGGGGAAGTGTGTGACGAGAGATGTGTGTGACAGGTGAAGGGTGTGACGGGGGAAGTGTGTGACGGGGGAAGTGTGTGACGGGGTAAGTGAGTGACGGGGGAAGTGTGTGACGGGGGAAGTGTGTGACGGGGGAAGTGTGTGACGGGGAAGTGTGTGACGGGGAAGTGTGTGACGGGGAAGGGTGTGACGGGGGAAGGGTGTGACGGGGAAGTGAGTGACAGGGGAAGTGTGTGACGGGGAAGTGTGTGACGGGGGAAATGTGTGACGGGGGAAGTGTGTGACGGGGAAGTGTGTGACGGGGAAGGGTGTGACGGGGGAAGGGTGTGACGGGTGAAGTGAGTGACTGAAGTGAGTGACGGGTGAAGTGAGTGAAGTGTGTGTGACCGGGGAAGTGTGTGACGGGGGACGTGTGTGACGAGTGAAGTGAGTGACGAGAGAAGTGAGTGACGAGAGAAGTGAGTGACGAGTGAAGTGAGTGACGAGTGAAGTGAGTGACTGAAGTGAGTGACTGAAGTGAGTGACGGGTGAAGTGAGTGACGAGTGAAGTGAGTGACGAGTGAAGTGAGTGATGTGAGTGACGGGTGAAGTGAGTGATGATTGAAGTGAGTGATGAGTGACATGTTTGAGTGAAGTGGGTGATGGGTGAAGTGAGTGAAGTGAGTGAAGTGAGTGAAGTGAGTGAAGTGAGTGACGGGTGAAGTGAGTGACGGGTGAAGTGAGTGACAAGTGAGGACAAGTGAGTGACAAGTGAGTGACGTGAGTGAAGTGAGTGATGAGTGACATGTTTGAGTGAAGTGGGTGATGGGTGAAGTGAGTGACAAGTGAGTGACAAGTGAGTGACAAGTGAGTGACGTGAGTGAAGTGAGTGAAGTGAGTGACGTGAGTGACGGGTGACATGTTTGGGTGAAGTGAGTGATGGGTGAAGTGAGTGACGATTGAAGTGAGTGACGAGTGAAGTGAGTGATTGAAGTGAGTGACGAGTGAAGTGAGTGACTGAAGTGAGTGACGAGTGAAGTGAGTGACTGAAGTGAGTGACGAGTGAAGTGAGTGATTGAAGTGAGTGACGAGTGAAGTGAGTGACTGAAGTGAGTGACTGAAGTGAGTGACGAGTGAAGTGAGAGACGAGTGAAGTGAGTGACGAGTGAAGTGAGTGACTGAAGTGAGTGACTGAAGTGAGTGACGAGTGAAGTGAGAGACGAGTGAAGTGAGTGACTGAAGTGAGAGACGAGTGAAGTGAGTGATGGGAGAAGTGAGTGACGGGAGAAGTGAGTGACGGGAGAAGTGAGTGACGGGAGAAGTGAGTGACGGGAGAAGTGAGTGACGGGAGAAGTGAGTGACGGGTGAAGTGTGTGTGAGACGGGTGAAGTGTGTGACGGGTGGAGCGTGCGACGAGAGAAGTGAGTGCTGTGTGCAGTGATTGCTGTGTGCAGTGTGTGACGGGTGCAGTGTGTGACGGGTGCAGTGTGTGACGGGTGCAGTGTGTGACGGGTGCAGTGTGTGACGGGTGCAGTGTGTGACGGGTGCAGTGTGTGACGGGTGCAGTGATTGCTGGGTGCAGTGTGTGACGGGTGCAGTGTGTGACGGGTGCAGTGTGTGACGGGTGCAGTGTGTGACGGGTGCAGTGTGTGACGGGTGCAGTGTGTGACGGGTGCAGTGTGTGACGGGTGCAGTGTGTGACGGGTGCAGTGTGTGACGGGTGCAGTGATTGCTGGGTGCAGTGTGTGACGGGTGCAGTGTGTGACGGGTGCAGTGTGTGACGGGTGCAGTGTGTGACGGGTGATGTGTGTGACGGGTGCAGTGATTGCTGGGTGCAGTGTGTGACGGGTGCAGTGTGTGACGGGTGCAGTGTGTGACGGGAGCAGTGTGTGACGGGTGCAGTGTGTGACGGGTGCAGTGTGTGATGGGTGCAGTGTGTGACGGGTGCAGTGTGTGACGGGTGCAGTGTGTGACGGGTGCAGTGTGTGACGGGAGCAGTGTGTGATGGGTGCAGTGTGTGACGGGTGCAGTGTGTGACGGGTGCAGTGTGTGACGGGTGCAGTGTGTGATGGGTGCAGTGTGTGATGGGTGCAGTGTGTGACGGGTGCAGTGTGTGACGGGAGCAGTGTGTGACGGGTGCAGTGTGTGACGGGAGCAGTGTGTGACGGGTGCAGTGTGTGACGGGTGCAGTGTGTGACGGGTGCAGTGTGTGACGGGTGCAGTGTGTGACGGGTGCAGTGCGTGACGGGTGCAGTGCGTGATGGGTGCAGTGCGTGACGGGTGCAGTGTGTGACGGGTGCAGTGTGTGACGGGTGCAGTGTGTGACGGGTGCAGTGTGTGACGGGTGCAGTGTGTGACGGGTGCAGTGTGTGACGGGTGCAGTGTGTGACGGGTGAAGTGCATGGCAGATGAAGCTCTGGGGGGATCAAGAATCGATAACAGGCCCCACAAGTAGTGCAGCACCCTAATTTACATAAGTTATTCTTGACTTTCGATGTTGCTGGAAAATATACCTGCCGACAGCGCATTTGCAGCCGGTAATGCTCGTGCTCTTCCTGCCCACCTTTTTGTGGACTTTATAGGTCGGTTAGCACCTGAAAAACACATGCTGCGCGACCAGATTTCTCATGCAAACAAAGTCACGTGGCTAATTTCTAGAGAAATATAAAAGTAGGGAGGTAATGTTAAATTTATTACGAACCTTGGTTAGAGTACTGCGTGCAGTTCTACTCTCCATACTGCAAAAGGGATGGTGAAGCACAGGAGAAGGTGCTGAAGATATTGACAATGAAGATTACCAGAATTAAGAGGATGCAACTATCAGGAAAGATTAAGCAGACTGGGGGATTTTTCCTCTGGAAAACGGACTAAGAGGAGATCTCATAGAGGCTTTAAATGTTGAAGGGTTTCAATAGGGTGAATGTGGAGAAACTATTTCCACTGTGCAATTGGAGGTGGCAGCAGATAATTGGCGGCACAACGGGTAAGTGCTGTGTGTTTCCTCAACTTTTGTCAGAATGTTCAATTGCAGTAATTTCTTACCAAAGGATTCCTTTGTGATTTCTCAAGATTTTATCATGTCTTCCACTTCACACACTGGTGGCTCACAATGAGGGGAGCCTCAGAACTTTTGAAGCTGCTTCAGAGCCAATGAAGTACTTCTTAAGTGTAGTCACTGTTGTAATGTAGGGAAACGAAGCAGCTATTTTGTGCACAGCAAGCTCCCACAAACACCAGTAATATAAATGACCATAATACCTGTTTCAGTGATGTTGAGTCTGTGTTTACAAATGCAGTTATACTGAATAACAGGACACAGACTACAGAAGTAAGTAAACAGGTCTTTAGTGATTGAGGGTCAGGGCAGAACTGAGGTACACTTTGCTCCGCAGGGTTTATATACCGGTGTGGTCACCACCGGTACTACAATGTACAGGAGCCATCAAAAAGTAGTCCATCACCTTAAGGTATCCTCTTAAGGTAGTACAGGTTACATACACTACAATTCCTCCCCTTTTTGCTTAACAGTGGACACCCCAAATTAATACACTACATGGATAACATATATACAATTTACACACAAGAACTGTTCAAAGATTCAGTCTCTGAGGAGGCCTCCTGATCCGGCCCAGATAACGCCTTTCAGGGATCTCTGGTTCCCGTTGCTGGGGTGACTCATCCACTTGATCTCCTATGGATTTAACATCATCCAATACATTCGAGTCTGAGGTAGATGCTACAGGCTCAAGAAGTTCTTTAACTGGTGTCTCTGCCGTAGACATGGGGTCGAACCTTGTTCTCGATTCCACAAGTTGGTCAGCATGACGTCGTATTACGTTCTCTCCAACGTCTACCGTGTACATCAAGTGTCGTTGTCGTGCACGAATTGTCCCAGGTTGCCATTTATCATCCCTATAGTCCCTGGCCAACACTGGTTGTCCTATTTCAAAACTACGAGTGGCCTTTTTATTTACATGCTGGAATTGCTTGTTTTCGACTTCCCGTCGCACATTGGGTTTTAACAAATCCAACCGGGACAGCAACCTTCTGTTATAGAACATTATGGCAGGGCTTTGATTTGTCACTGCATGCGTGGCGTTTTGATACGCTATTAGGAAATTGTCCACCTTGTGTTGTAGTGGAATATGATCTTCACTCATGGCCTTTATCGCCTTTTTGAACGTTTGTACAAATCTCTCGGCCAACCCAATTGTAGCTGGATGATATGGGGCAGATGTATAGTGTTTCACCCCATTCTTTTTCATGAATTTCTGGAATTCTTCTGACACGAACTGTGGTCCGTTGTCTGAACATATTTGCTCCGGCAATCCATTTCTTGCAAATATGGTTCTTAGAACTGCAATCGTCTTCTCAGAGGTAGTGGTCAACATCTTAATCACTTCTGGCCATTTAGAATGTGCGTCTACTGCTATCAAAAACATGGAATCCATGAATGGACCTACGAAGGCACGGTGGCATAGTGGTTAGCACTGTTGCCTCACAGCGCCAGGGACCCGGGTTCAAATCCAGCCTCAGGCAACTGTCTGTGTGGAGTTTGCACATTCTCCCTGTGTCTGCGTGGGTTTGCTCCGGTTTCCTCCCACAGTCCAAAGATGTGTGGGTTAGGTTGATTTGGCTATGATAAATTGACCCTTAGTGTTAGGGGATTAAATACATGGGGTTACGGGGGTAGGGTGGGATATGTGTCGGTGCAGGCTCGATGGGCCGAAATGGCCTCTATCTGCATTGTGGGGATTCTGTGAAAGTCGATATGCACATGTTGCCATGGGGCTGAAGGCCATTGCAGCGGTGCAATTGGAGGTGTGTTCTGAACTTTTTGGCACCCTGAGCAGCTTTTAGTCAGATCCTCTATTTGTTTGTCGATACCTGGCCACCACACATAAGCCCTAGCAAGGCTTTTCATCTTGACTCCCCGCAGATGACCTTCGTGCAATTCTTTTAGAACTCTCTCCCTTAATTTAGGAGGAATAATCACCCTTGTTCCATACATCAATGTTCCTTGACATACAGACAGCTGTTCTCGTCTGGCTGAGAATGCTGGTAACAGTGGTTCGCCATGTGCTGGCCATCCCTTCACTGTCAAGTCATAGACCCGAGACAGTGTCGGGTCATTTCGGGTCTCTCTCTCAATACCCGCATTGGTGACTGGTAAGCATTCGATGATGGTCGAGTGCAATATCTCGACAGGGTCAACTGCCGGTGCCTCTTCCGCTGTAGGTAGTGGCAGGCGCGACAGCCCATCAGCATTACCATGTTGCTTTGTACCTTTGAATTCAATATCATATTGATGTGCCCCTAGAAAAAGGGACCATCTCTGAAGCCTCTGCGCCGTCATTACCGGAACACCCTTCTTAGGGTTGAAAATGGAAACCAACGGCTGGTGATCTGTCAGCATCGTAAACTTTTGGCCTTGCAGGTAATGGTTAAATTTCTTAACTCCCCACACGAGGCTGAGAGCCTCCCTATCTATCTGAGCATAGTTGCGCTCAGCGGAGGTCAATGACCTGGATGCGAAAGCGACTGGCCTTTCCGAGCCATCTGGAAACTTATGTGAGAGCACTGCCCCGATACCATATGGAGAAGCATCACAAGCTAAGCGAATAGGCAGCGTTGGGTTAAAGTGAGCCAACATTTCCTTAGAGGTGATCAGTGCCTTGCTCTTTTGAAAAGCCCGCTTACAATCATCGCTCCACTTCCATGGTATTCCCGTTTGCAAAAGAGTGTTTAGCGGGTGTAACACCGTGGATAAATTTGGAAGAAACTTGTGGTAATAGTTAACCAACCCGAGGAACGACCTCAACTGGGATACATTTTCCGGTGCTGGAGCTTTGACAACAGCTTCGATTTTGTCAGGTGGCTTATGGAGCCCCTCCTGGTCAATGACGTGGCCGCAGTACGAGATTCGCTTTTGAAAGAACTCGCATTTCTTGCGATTAGCTCTTAGCCCATATTCTTTCAATCTGATGAGCACCTGCTCCAAATTCGCGAGGTGATCCTTATCGTTATCTCCTGTAATCAGGATGTCATCCAGGTAGCATTGTGTGCCTGGGATTCCCTGAAATACCTGCTCCATGGCCCTTTGCCAAATCGCTGGAGCCGATGCCCCTCCAAAAACCAGCCTATTATACCGATATAAGCCCTTATGTGTGTTGATCGTGAGATACTGACGTGACGCTGCATCAACTTCCATCTGTAGGTACGCCTGCGCCAGGTCTATCTTGGTGAAGTGTTTCCCACCAGACAGCGAAGCGAAGATATCTTCAATCCGCGGAAGCAGATATTGCACCGTGTGAAGATCTGGATTAACAGTGATCTTGAAATCACCACAGATGCGAACCTTCCCAGGTTCCCCCGGCTTGTTGCTCAACGAACGCTTCATGACAGGAACAATGGGAGTAGCCCATTCACTCCAGTCCACCTTGGACAGTACCCCTGAACGTTCTAGCCCTTCCAGCTCTGCTTCCACAGCAGGTCGTATCGCATAAGGCACCGGTCTGGCTTTGAAAAATTTTGGGTTTGCATGTTCTTCAACCTTGATGGTTGCCGTAATTCCATTCAGTGTTCCAAGTCCCTGTTGGAACACCTCCTTAGCATCGTCTAAGATTTTGGACAGTCGTTTAGGTTTGACGTCGTCCTCCTTACAGGCATCCACAGTCAGTGCTTGTATGGCATGCCAGTCCACATTTATTCTCCGGATCCATTCCCGTCCCAGTAGTGGCGGACCTCCATCAGGTAACACATACAAGTCCATTTTCTGACTTTCTTTACCATTGTAGACCACATTTACTTTTATCTTTCCTTTGGGATATACTATTTGCCCCGTGTATGTTTTCAATACAATCTCCGTATCCCTCAGGGGAATGTGCGAGAATAACCTTTTGTAATCTTGCTTATTCATGACCGTTAATGCCGACCCTGTGTCCAATTCCATCTTCACTTGGACTCTTGCTATCCGGAGCATGACCCAGATAGTTTGGTGGTCTGCTGTGTCACCCACATTATGTATTTTCAGACAACCCAGTTCCTTACTGCTGGAGTCTGAATCCGTCTTCTGTTCATCCGAACTGTTCTCTGTCACCTTGTGTACTTTTTTGTACTTCTCCTGCGGTGACTTTTTGTTGCTGGTCTTCTTTCCTGACCAGCATACTCTTGCTATGTGACCAAGTTTGCCACATTGCCTGCATTCTTTGTCTTTGAACCAGCACTGGTTCTGGTCATGCGTTGTCCTTCCGCAACGACAGCACTTTACTGCGCCCAATGCCATTTCATTGGTGCTGAATTCCAGTGGCCTTTGCTGTATCTCTGCAGCGCCCTGTGCTGCTGCCTCATGGGATGCTGCAATGTTGAAAGCTTTGTCCAGCATAAGATCCTTTTCCTCTAGCAGTTGCTTCTGGGTACCTTCCCTTAGGAGCCCACACACAAACTTATCTCTCAGTGCATCTGCTAGTCCTGTTCCGAACTGGCAGTACTTTGATAACTTGCGCAGTTCTGTTTGGAATTCAGCGTTGCTTTCTTCTCTAAGTTGAATTCTTTTGTAGAATTTAAATCGTTCCACTATCAGCAGCGGCGTGGGGTTTAAATGCTCTTGCAGGATAGTAACAATATCCGCGAAACTCTTCCCTACCGGTTTGTCTGGGGTTACAAGGTTCCTTAATAACCTGTACGTCTTCGCACCCATCGAGTTTAATAGGGTTAGTGCTTTCTTATCATCCGGTACCTCATTCGTTGCACAGTAAACTTCGATGCGTTCCACATAAGTGGCCCAATCTTCCACATCATTATCAAAAGCAGTGATGTTACCCGTTTTTGGCATCCTTGCTGAGTTTCTCCTTTCCCTTCGGATATTATTTAATATGATGACTTTTTTTATTTTTATTTAAGATGGCGGCTTTTCCCGCGCTTGTCTTCTTCCCCCGCCGACTCAAGATGGTGATTCCCGCGCTGTTGCTGTCCACGCCTCCCAGCGGTCCTTTATTTTCCTTGCGCTGCTGCTCTTGTTGCCCCGCCGCTCCCGCGGTCCTTGTGGCCATAAACGCTTTTCTGGCTGCTGCGCGTCTCTGCCCCGATTGCAGTCCGGCCCCTGACACCGGCTGCGGTCGTGTTCTCCGCCCTTTTCATCATTTTCCCTCCCCTTCTCTCACTGACAACTCGGCCGACTTCCCCCCCGTGCCGCTCGATTGGGCTTACCCGCCGCTGTCGTAGAAGGGATGATCACTAATGTTGGACTTCGTGGCCAGAAAACCAACCCGGGTTCCCGATGGCCTCCCATGGGATGCAGTGCTCAGCAGGATGTTGAGGGCGGATGCCCTTTTTCGATGCCCGTTTCTGAGGACGAAACTTCCTTGGATGCAAAACTGCCGCTAGGTAAGATCAGACTCATCGCCACTGTTGAGTCTGTGTTTACAAATGCAGTTATACTGAATAACAGGACACAGACTACAGAAGTAAGTAAACAAGTCTTTAGTGATTGAGGATCAGGGCGGAACTGAGGTACACTTTGCTCCGCAGGGTTTATATACCGGTGTGGTCACCACCGGTGCTACAATGTACCGGAGCCATCAAAAAGTAGTCCATCACCTTAAGGTATCCTCTTAAGGTAGTACAGGTTACATACACTACAATTGATGTTGGTTGAGGAATAAATGTTGGCCAGGACACTGGGAGAACTCCCCTGTTCTTTTTCGAATAGCGCCATGGGACCTTTTATATCCACCCGACGTAGCAGACAGGGCCTCGGCTTCACGTCTCATCCAAAAAATGGGTACCAAAGATAGTGATACGTTTAGAGAAGAAAATGTTGTCCGAATTCAGCCAACAGGAAAAGCGAAATGAATGTCAGTGGAAGTGTAACTGAGAGTGGATGTAATTCGGTGGAGGAACAGCAGAAAGCTGGTTTACACACCTATCCGGGGTTTCTGCTGATCGCCTGCTGAAGTTACAGCGGCCGATCGGGAAAACACCAGAGGAAATTCTTTTGGCACGTGCCCTCACATTTGCTTCACCAATCATTCACTATGCAGACTGTTTACACTTTACTGAGAGGAAGCCGGAAAGAATTATCAAATTGTTTTATTTCTCAGACACCAAGTGAGCATAAAGAGTGACAGTAATGATCAGGCTCACTTAATCCAATCAGTATAACTTGTCTTTCAAGAATAATGAATATATGTCTCCCCATATTAGCCATTGTTTTGTTTAACTTTAACCAAATAACATATAACTAGGCTTCTTTATCCTAACCTGCTGAGCCTGGGTGAAAGCCTGCTCCAGGAACTGTTTGTTTAAAAACCTGTCGGTGTGTGGTTTCTATTGCTATTTGATCTTCCTGTGTTCACAACCAGAAGGCAGGGCTTATGCTAGACGCCCCATGTCAAGCGCCTGAGACAAGGAATCGCCAACAATAGATGCAAGGCAGGAGAAATTCAGTATTGCCCCATTTGGGAGCGGTAACCTTTGTAAGCTGGGAAACTTAACGCTAATGATTGCCAGCTTTTAAAAAATTGGGTTTTAGTGCTCCAGGAAGGAAGTGGAGTGCTAAATCAAGTGCTCCACTTCCTTCCTGGAGCGCAATAGACAGCAGGCAGGGCGATAGGCATGCAGCGCTGCTGTGTTGGAAGGCTCCTTCCCTCCCTTAAAGGGAAGGGCCATCGCTGCAGGCTCTGCAAGGCGAAGGCTTGCCTGGTCCCTGACGGCAGCCACGATCCAGCCCGATCAGCCCGATGCACTGCAGCAGAGTGCTGGGCTGATCGATCGCTGGCGAAGACAAAGTGAAAAAAGAGAGCATTTCAAATTTTTTTTTACTTAGCTCGGCCAACTCGCCTTTAAGTATCGCCCCCAAAGCGTCCGATGAAAGCCTCCTGCAGCTGCTGGTGTTTTTGCCCGGCGATGCTGCAGGGGCCGGAACCGAAGTTTGGGTTTGGGGCGCTGCAAAGCCGGATGACATCACAATCCCTGGGCGCAGGAGATCGTGGCGTTAGGGGTTACCATCGCCGCAAACCACCAGGTGAATTTCACGGGCAGCATTAACACCGCCGCGCCCAGGCGGAAGGTCGTTAGCGCCCTGTTGTCGCCCCCGGAGATGCTACTCCTGCACATCCTTACTCACACCAACTTACCTTGCACCTCCACCCATCCCTCTCTCTATCTACATTATCACTTCCCCATCTCACTAGCCACCCCTCACACCCACCTTCATCCTACTGCAATCATACCAACTAACAACACACAAGGAGGCCACTTGGCATTCCCCACTCCACTCCATCATATTCTCCCTCGAAAGATCTAACCCATCCATTCCTTATGCTCATTCCATCACTCTCACTCAACCTTCTCCTCTTTCCCTCCTTGCAGAATAGAGCGCACAATAAGAGGGAGAGGAAGAGAACTGGAGGTGGGCCTCCATCATTTGCCACCCTCACAACAGCAGAGAAGGCTGCGTTGGAAGTATCGGGAGTGGCCGAGCAGCTGGAGATGGGAGACAGAGAGAGGGGGACATCTCAGCAACCTGGTGACAGAATTACATATCATACAGCTACATGGCATACAGCAATCACTCATATGGGGACTGATGTCATCAGCCAGTGAATGGTCATCATGTGCATAATGGTATCTGTACCCATTCTTCATATGACGTATCTAACTCATCTCTTCACTCTCCCACAGGTCCATCAAGAGCCCCCCACCACCCAGTCCCACCCCCACCCCCTCCCGCACTGTCCAGGAGGAAGGTGAAGACGACTCCTCAGAGGAGCCTCCAGTATATTTCATGCTGTCATCTAAGCAGCTGGAGCAATGGTCACTCAACTCTGGCCTCAGGCTGACCGACGTGATTCCTGAGCTGCGTGAATCCCATGGGCAGCCAGAGAAATTCGAAAGGTAGATTGAAAAATGCTCTTAAGGGTCTGACAACTACCTGTTAATGATTTGAATTAGGTCACTTCCTCTGCTGGTCGGGTCGCTGCCGCATCGGCAAACGCGCCCAAGGGAAAGGCGCATGGGGGTGGGATGACGGCAGGTTACCGACCTGCTGCAACTTACTTCAAATTTCCCACCCGACCTGTCTCCAATCGCGCCCGCACGGACCCCAGAAAATTCCGGCCTTTCTGTTTGTTTGGGGCTGTCTGAGGCTGAACCAGACTGTTTGCAACATTGGTGTCATATTTGACCCCAAGATGAGCTTCTGACCACATATCCGCATCATCACTAAGACCACCTACTTCCACCTCCGGAATATTGCCCAACTCCACCCCTGCCTCAGCTCATCTGCTGCTGAAACCCTCATCCATGCCTTTGTTACCTCTAGACTTGACTATTCCAACGCATTCCTTGCCGGCCTCCCACATACTACCCTCCATAAACTTGAGGTCAGCGAAAACTCGCACCTAACTCACACCAAGTCCCGTTCACCCATCACCCCTGTGCTCATTGACCTACATTGGCTCCCAGTTAAGCAATGCCTCAATTTTAAAATTCTCATCCTTGTTTTCGAATCCCTTCAGGTTCTCGGCCCTCCCTATCTCTGTAATCTCCTCCAGCCCCACAACCCCCAGAGATATCTGCGCTCCTCTAATTCAGGTCTTTTGAGCATCCCCAATTTTAATTGCTCCGCCATTGGTGGCCATGCCTTCTGTTGCCTCGGCCCTAAGCTCTGGAATTCCCTCTCTAAACCTCTCCGCCTCTCTACCTCTCTTTCTCCTTTAAGACGCTCCTTAAAACCAACCTCCTTCTGCCCTAATATCTCCTCATGTGATTCGGTGTCAAATTTTGTTTTATAGCGCTCCTGTGAAGCACCTTGGGACATTTTACTACGTTAAAGGCACTATATAAATGCACGTTGTTGTTGTTTTTGTTGTTTCCAACTGACCTGAATAACACATGCTACAGCTATGATGAAAAATACCTATTTTTTTCATAACCAATACCAGAACATTGTTTAAAAACCTTCTGTTGTACTTAAGTATTTATGTATGTAGAAACTTAATGGCCTCGATTAGGCCCAAAGTTCGACAAAGGACTGACCTGAATGGGGTCTCAAAATTACCACATTCCCCAAAAAGTTATGGATAAAAGGGACCCTGTATGGACAAGTTATTAATAAGGGTACCCAAAATGGCTTCTGCAACCTCATGACCAAAAGTACAGGATTTTAAAAGCTAGGCCCTGCAAAAAGGCAGGCACTTTTCAAAACCTGAAACGAAACCTAAAATGCATGAATCTGTGAAAAGACTTTGTGGAGCCAGACAGCTAGGTAAACACAGAATATGCGTCCATTCACCTTGGAACAGACCAAATCAGAATGGGCCTAATCGAGGCCATTAAGTTTCTACATACATAATCAGTAACAACTCATAGTAGCCATCAAGCCAGGATAAGGACAATTAAATTTCATAAATAACAAACAGCCAGGACATCGAAGCCATTAAGTATGGAGACAACCACCCCAGAAGTCGTTAAAGTAAACGGCTGTAATCATTTTAAACGAGCCCGCCAAAAGTTAGACAAAGGACTGACCTGATTTGGCGCGCAGATAAGGGATGAAGAACCGGGTATAATTGTAGGCCCATCGGTAGTGATCGGGCTCTTATCTCTTGGCCTTTGCCTCCTGCCTCTCGTTCTCGCTTCATGCCTCGTGGCGGGCTCTCTTCTCGCTCCCCGCGCCGCTCAACATCAAGGACGCCCATTATTACACCGAGGGCCACACGCAGGAGGAGAACGAGACCCGAATCATAAACACACAAGACACACGGGGCCACGAACAGACGAGATGAGACGAAGAAAACGGTAAACCGGTAAAGGCAGAGAAAGACAGCGGAAAGACGCGTTGGGGGACAAACGCCTAGTTATAAGCTGCCGTTTGATGAATAAGTTGGCATTTGAAGCATGGAAAGCAGCGTCCATGACGAATAAACTGGCGTTCGAAGAATGGGTAGAAAAATCAGTTTGACAGCATAAACCGCCAACCAAGCCCCAACCGTTATAAAATTCGTCAGCGACTCAACCGCCCGAGGAAGAAGAAGACCCATCGCGACTCGACGAAGACGCGAATCGACGACGACGTTAACTGAGGAAAAGGAGGGTGATTCACATAAACAACTCCATCGCCGCGCCCTGTGACCATATGGTGACGAAGTACCCCAAAGGACAGCAAGAGCGGATCCCAAAACTCACAACCGTTAAAAGTCAACAGGTTTCGAATTGGTGAGCATAAATCCCTGGCCCCTCATAGCTTAACCTAGTTAGGTATAGGGGGTGGGATAAGGATAAGGGGATTTTAATGTTTGTTCCCTCGATGTGTCATGTGTTCCCCATTCCCAAATAAATGTATTATTTTTATATGCCTGTAATTATTTTAGTAATTCTCAGTATTGTGATCTTGTATTGCCTTTAATAAAAATTACGATTTTCTTGCACCGAACCACTTGTCTACTCGTTTTTCTGTATCGCCACCTGTACCTAAGTCCGGTGTCTAGAACCCAGGGGGTGTGGGAGCGATTCAAACCGCTCAGGGACAGTCAGGGGCAGAGCTGACTGGGCACATGCCAAAACCCCCTACAATTATGTACGGGAAATATCAGATTTGAATAAGCCATTTATCTACCATAGTTATGGAACAGTACAATACGTACAAGGACCAATTTTTTTGACAGGAAGGGGTGTCTTGGGATGAACTGTTCAGCTGTTTAACTTGTAACAATCCCACACTAGTCCTTTGTTCATAAAACATACAAGTATGCAAGGAATCTATTTTACTGATAACTGTGATGTTGAACTGTTGATTTGTATCAGATCCCTGTTTGTATGAGATGGCAATACACAATGTTAAGGTAGAAAAAACCCTCTGGAGTGAGGTTACTGTTATTCAGTCTGCTGAGTGTGATTTTAGTCATGCACTGTCAGTGTGACTGGTTTCACAGTTAATGGTACAGCTGTTCTTGCAGGTTCTCGGCTTAGACTGTGATTATAAAAGAAGCCACAGTTTTCAGAATGCTCCAGCTAAATTATATCAGACACCAGTAATACAAAAATATGTGTTCACTTCTACAAGAAAGACAATGCTGGTGATTTAGGGTGCAGAGGAAGAGGAACAACAAAATCAAGATATACTCCAAAGAAAATGCAAAGTGACAACACTTTGTATTTTGTACTCAATTTATCTTCTAAGTTTTCACTTGTTGTTCGACTGCCATTTTAGGCACAACACAAATTAGCACCATTGCCTAAAATAAGTCTAATATAAAGCTAATGGGGCAATTTTGACCAAATACTGTGGCCTAGAAATTCAGTTTTGCCAGTTTTGGGGCGCTAACGTTAGCGCCCGCCCGACTTTAGCGCCCGCCCCAAAGTTGCGCCCCCTTCGCCGAAATTCAGTTGCTTCGCCCTAAGAGGTTGCTGGAGCGCTAAAAGAGGCGTTACACGACTATCTTTAGGCGCTAAGCTGGCGGTGCAGAGGGATAGCGCCGAGGCGGGGCGCAGCGCGGGTGCGGTCATTTTTTGATTGACAGCAGACCCCGTGGCGCCGGCCAGCTCTTAAAGGGGGAAGGGACGATTTGGTCTGCTGCCACGCCCTGCACACTGCAGCTTTCAAACTAGGCCTCAACACTGCTGCTGAGCCCAAGGAGCCATGGCAACGCATGAGAAGGCCCGTGAGCGTGCCCTGCGCTTCTCAGAGCGTGATCTGGATATCATGCTGACAGCATTGGAGAAGAGGCGCAGGATCTTGTTCCCAGACACTGGCAGGAATCCCACCCACCGCGTCTACACCAAAGCCTGGAGGGAGATCGCCACCAGGGTGTCGTCCTACGGCGATGCCCCCAGGGACAAGGTGCAATGTCGGAAGAAATACAATGACCTGACCAGGATTGTCAGGGTGAGTACCCTTTCCACTCTC
The DNA here is from genome assembly GCF_052327205.1 of Somniosus microcephalus. Lineage (NCBI taxonomy): Eukaryota > Metazoa > Chordata > Chondrichthyes > Squaliformes > Somniosidae > Somniosus > Somniosus microcephalus. The sequence continues at coordinate 168,654,900 of NC_140988.1, forward strand.
CTCCTCATTCTTGCATGTACACCTGACATGATGGGCAAAGGGACCTGAAAGGCCTAATGGGCAGCCCTCAGCCAGCAGCTTTGGGACAGTCATGAGCATCAATTGCACATTCTGCACTTTACACACTGGCCAAGCTATTCCACCATGAGAGGCAGTGCACACTAGATCAGGGCTACACTCTGGCCAAGCTATTCCACCATGGGAGGCAGTGCACACTACGTCACGGCTACACACCGTACTTAGAGCCCGTCCTTTCTCTTGCAGGCTAAACTTGCGAATAATCGCAAGCGCCGCGACATCACCGGGGGAGGCCGCGCCAAGTTCCAGAAGCTCACTCCCCTGGAGGAGCGCGTGAGTGGCCTCATGGGAGGCCGCGTGATTGTGCCCAGAGCGTGCGGAGAAGCCGACCCTCCGCTGCCCGGCAATGGTAAGGACCTCGCCTTTTGGCCCTCTCTCGTCGCACTTGCGCATCCGAGCTACCTCCTTTGCCACTGTGCCACCAATGCGCTGAATGCCACCAGTCATGACTGCCTCACTGACGCCCTCTCCTCACTCTGAAGCTACTCTTGTGCCTTCCTGCTTTCAGCTGGTGACGAAGAGCTCCCTGAAGCTGCCAGTGACAGCCCCTCCGAACAGGAGGAGGAGGAAGAGCAACCCGGACCATCAGGGGAGGACTCAGGTCCCGCAGCAGAGGGCGAAGTGTTGGACACGTCTTCCCTGGACGAGAGCCTGGAGCAACTTTCGGAGGGGAGTGCAGCTGCTGGGACCAGTGGCGTCCAGCCACCCAGGAGGGCTGCGGGTGGGCCGCGGCCTTCCCCCCAGAGGGGGGAAGGATCGGAGGGGAGTGCAGTTGCTGCGGACATTCGGCGCCAGCAACGTGCCAAGGGTCGCCTAGCTCGGACCCCTGCTCCCCAGCGGGAGAGTCCCGCCTCCAGTCCGGCCACCTTCACCTCGGAGGAGGCGCGCCAGCTGGACCAAATGGCCGAGGATTCGGACCGCCGCCACACAGAGCTCATGCAGGTGGTGGGACGGATGCCTGAGGCCATCGAGTCATTGGCGACCAGTGTGCGTGAGTTTGGGGCATCAAATGCCGAGAGTGGCCGGATGATGATGGAGGTAGTGGAACGGATGCCTCCGGCGATGGAATCGCTGGCTGATGCCGTCAAGTCAGTGGCGGATGTGATGCGGGCGCAGACCAGGGCAATAGGGGCACTCACTGCTGCCACACGCGCTGCCTCAGCCAGGCATCGCCAGGACACCCGCCGCGCTGCAGCAGCACAGCGATCCGCCCTTCGGCTGATTGGTGCGGATCCTGCAGTGCGGGCCCGGGCGAGTGCCAGCGTGCGACATCACCAGCCAGCGCCTCCAATACGCCGGCTTGCCCACATTGCGCCATCCGTCGCCGCCACTCCCCCAGTGGAGCGTCAACGGCAAGCGGCTGGAGCTGATGGTGGGCATGCAAATGTGCGCCAATCAACAGCCGGCCCCTCGAGGCCCAAAGCCCGTGTAGGCCGCCCCCCAAGGCCATCTGGCGGAAGGACATCTGACCCTCAGGCGCCTTCCCCCAGCCTCGCAGCAGCCACTGGGCAGAGCTTGCGGAGGAGCAGCAGGCCGGGCAGGGGCGCCAAAAGGCTGGACAAGGTCTCGCCCTCGCGGGCCACTAAGTAGAGGGTGTGGCCAGCTTTCATTTTATATGGCGGTGGACATCTTTATTTTGCCCATGGTTGTTTTGTTTATGGGTATGTTTTTTGCGTTAAGGCCGAGGTTGAGGCCTGGTTTGTTCAAATGTGGAGTTACTCCTCCCCAGGTTGTGGGAGTGAGTCATTTGTTGCACTTTTTGTGGGGGCCGTTGATTGTTTTTGGGATTCATGTGGGAAGGGGTTTCATTTTTGTCAAATATAAATTTATCTTTATTCAGACAGTGTCCATGGTTGTTCTTGTTAGTCTTTGTTGCCTTCGTCGGCTGAGGGCTTGCGGAGCGGCTGCATTCATCTTGCTTCATGGCCACAAGGCATTCCCTGACAGGGGGCTTAGAAGCTACGTTCAATAAGCTGGCGACGGACGGCCCTTGGACCTTGTCGCTCCCTCCTGGGAACGTACTCCTCCTCCTCCTCCTCCTCCTGCTCCTCCTGCTCCTCCTCCTGAGGTGGTGGTCCAACGTCAGGTGGCAGTGCCTGAATCCTGCGGAGAGCCAGGTTGTGTAGCATGCAGCAAACTACGACAAATTGGGAGACCCGGTGCAGCGAATACTGCAGAGATCCGCCGGAAAGATCAAGGCAGCGGAACCGCTGCTTGAGGACCCCAATAGTTTGCTCGATGATGTTTCTGCTCCTTTGATGGCTCTCGTTGTATGCCTCTTCAGCAGCAGTCCTGGGCGCGCGGAGCGGGGTCATGAGCCAGGTACACAAAGGATAGCCTTTGTCCCCGAGTAGCCATCCTCTTGGGGGAGGCTGTGCCTCGAACATGTCATGCACAGTACTCTGCCGCAGGATAAAGGCATCGTGGCAGCTGCCTGGAAAGCAGGCATTGACAGCCAGGATGCGCTGCTTGTGGTCACACACCAGCTGCACATTGAGAGAATGGTAGCCCTTCCGGTTGCGATGGTGCTCGCCATGCTCCAGAGGTGCCCGCAAAGCCACATGCATACTGTCAATGGCGCCCTGCACCAAGGGGAAGGCCGCGAGTCTTGCAAATCCCACTGCACGCTGATGCTGGCTCTCCAGGGCCATGGGGAAGGAGATGAATTGGCGTCTCCTTCTGAAAAGGGCATTGGTCACCTGGCGGATGCAGCGATGCACGCCGAACTAGGATATGTTAGCTATGTCCCCAACAGCGGATTGGAAGGAGCCGGTGGCATAGAAGTTCAATGCCACCGTCACCTTCACTTCCACCGACAGAGACGTCCTGCACCTAAGCTTTGGACGCAGATCTCTGCGAAGCAGGTGGCAGATCTCTGCAACCACCTCCTTTCGGAATCTCAGCCTTCTTACACATCGCGCGCCACTCATGGTGAGGTAGGAGCGCTGCTGGCGGTATACCCTGACTGGGTAAGGCCTATGTTGCCGACGCCTGTTGCCCCCTCTGCCTCTAGCCAGGGCTGCCCCTCTGACCCCGCGTCTGCGAGCCCTACGCACATGGCGCTGAAACTCCGCGTTGGCACACCATGCAACCCCCATCAAATGCTGGCAAACAGTCAAATTTCCAACAGGGCACTTGCAGCGCTTTGGCCTGAGTCCAAAAATACCTGAGCTATTGCTGCACGAAACCAGTTAGCTCTCCTCCTTGTTGTGTGTCCAGAAATCCGTTGCACAAGAGTGTTTGCTGCAAAATGGCTGCCCTTTATACTGCAGGGTACGTGCTCTTTAATTTGCGCTCCCCGGGGCCCGCGTCGGCTGTGTTGCGTTCCATTTTACAAACGCTCTGGCCACCAGCCGCACAATGGGGCGGTCCGACTGAAGTTTGGAATCGGGGCACGCAAAGGGCGTTGCACGAGGATGTGACGTCATTTTCTGCGCGCGCAGCCAGGCGGGCGCTAAACTTTGCGCCGGCGCTAAGGGTCAACTTAATTTGGGGCGAGGCGCAAACTGCGCTGCGCCCGGGCGCTACACGCATAGTGCCCGAAATTCACTTCTCTAAAGGCGCTAACTGCTGGCGCAACCAACTGAAATTCTAGGCCTTTAAGTGCTAAAGTGGTCAAGATGGGGTCTTAAGGTGCAATGCCGGTTTAACCCGCATTTAGCGGAAAACACCATCTTGGTAAAGGAGTTGAAGCCAGCGCTAGGAACAGCCACCTGGAGCATCGTTAAGGGGCTGATTGACAATTAAATTGCCTGCTAGCGACATTTAAAGAGGCTGCACGGCATTTTGGTGGATAACGCTTAATTTACCGACCTCTCCTAACATCGACCAGCTGAACAGGAGTAAACAAGTCCTTCCTGAGTATTTCAAGTGCTACTTAAAGCCATATGTTCAGCTTTCAATGTTCACTTGCTGATTGAGATCGACTGACTACGCTGCGTTTGAAGAGGACTTTTGAGGCACATCGGGAGACTTTCTGGGACACTTTGTCAAGATTTTGCCAACACTCTATCAACATTTTTCCTGCATATTCTCACAGGACTTCCCCTAAAAAGAGTGAGTGCTGAGCTACTCTACCTTATTGGACAGCTGACCGGAGTCACCAGGAGGTAGAGAGTGGTTGGTCATGGGCATCTTGATAGGGGTCTCCCTTTGCTCTGCATGATGATTTGGAGAAGGAAACGAGGCCAGGCAGAGCAGCACCAGCCGCTGCAGGAGAGAGGGACAGGAGGGCGAGGAGGGCTCTCAGCAGGAGGCCCTTTCCACCCAGGGTATTCAGAGAACACTACTCCTACATTCACATGACCCAAGACCAGTGCATGAGGAGGCTGTGCTTTACCAAGGAGGTCATCACATAAATTTGTGGCCTCGTGGAAGGAAGACTCAGATGTCGCAGCACAGCCAGGACTGCATTGCCTGTGGCAGTCAAGGTCACAGTAGCACTTAACTTTTATGCTACTGGAACCTTCCAGGCTGCCACAGGTGATAAAAGTCACATCTCACAAACCTCTGTACACTTCTGCATAAGGGAGGTCTCTGTGGTTCTACACATTCTGAGGAATGACTATATATCATTCCCTATTGTCAGGGAAGACCAGAGGTAGAGAGCACTAGGATTTGACAGGATTGCGGGGTTCCCCATGGTGCAGGGAGCCATTTACTGTACACATGTGGCCATGTGAGCCCCTCATTTAACCTCTGGTGTTCAGGAACAGGCAGGGATTCCATTCCCTCAATGCATAGCTTGTCTGCGACCACCGGCAGTGCATCATGCAGGTGAATGCCTGCTATCTAGGGAGCTGTCATGATACATTTATAATGAGACAGTCATCCATCCTACAGATCTTTGAGCTCCAATGCAATGTGCATGGCTGACTACTAGGTGGCAAGGGATACCCTCTGATGCCATGGCTCGTCACACCCCTGAGAAACCCCAGCTGAATGCTCATACAGTGAGAGCCACTCAGCCGCCAGGAATATCGTTGAGCAGGCCATTGGGGTCCTTAAACAGAGGTTTAGATGACTTGACCGGTCAGGAGTGCCCTGCAGTACTCAGCCGAGAAGATGTCCTCATTCATGGTGATTCGCTGCGTGCTCCACAATCTGGTGATCATGAGAGGCCAGCCGTTACCACCAACAATTGTGCCAGAGGGTCAAGCTCAGGAGCCACAAGAGGAGGAGGAGCAGGAAGAGGAAGAGGAGAAAGAGGAGGGGGAGCACCAGAGACTTCCAGGTAGACGGGCCGCACCTGGGCGGGTGGCTCACCACCATCTAATTAAACAGCGCTTTTGAGAGATGTGATCCACCATCAGACTCCGGAGCACTTTTGCCACATGATGTACCTTCCACGATTTAGGATCCATCAGGCAGTCCATCATCTGCACTCAATCCTTTCAACACCTTCCCCATGAAGATCACAATAAAACAGACCACCAATTCCATCACTACCCAATTACCATAATCACTGTTTATATACATCAAACACAAAATATGTAAACATGACAAACCAACATCACTTAAATCACCCTGGTGCTTACCCTTAGTGGTTATCTATAAGTGCTCTTGCATATTCTAATGCTTCTACGAAGTGCAACCCCAGTGACAGCAGCAGGCGAGGTGGATGGCTGCTGAGAATTTGAAGAGGGCAGTTCAGATGTCCTCCTGGTACACCCTCGAGAGGCTGTAGGCTGTGAAGGCCCTGCCTCAGACTGCACCACCTCAGCATAGGCTTCAGCAGTCTGGGCCACCTGGCTGACAGGCAATGGCAAGGGCAATGGTTATGTGGTAGGGGAGGGAGCAGCAATGCTGGCATCCGGAGAGAGGCCAGTAGGTTCCTGCTCCATGATTCCCATGCCACTACCTCAGGGCCTCTGTTCAGCCAGCCCAGTGATCTGGTGGAGGACAGATCTCTGGGCATCGGAGATGTTTTGCAAGCCCCTTTCAGCCGAGGAGCCCAGAGCCACCATGGCAGCTGCCTGAGCTTCCATTGCAGCACTTTGTCGTTCCATGGAAGCTGCAATGACTGCAGTGGAAGCTGTGACCTGTCTTCAGACGCTGCATGATGTTGGGCTCTAGGTTGCAGGCTGGAAGTCACCAGCCTCTCCACGCTGGAGAGGATGGGATCCAGGCTCTGCATCCAGCCACGGAACAAGGTGGAAGTGGACTCCTCCACTCCCCTAGACATGATCCAAAGGCTTTCAGGCAGGCTCTCCATTGCACCAAGCATTTGGTTTGTCACACCCATCAGCCTTCTCCTGAAGCTTGGCCCTGAGGTACTCATCTCACTCCTTTACAGCAGAACTAGTATGTGACCCCCAGAAATGTGGCACCTCTGGTGTCCCTTCCACCCGGCATGGCTGTTGCCCACTAGTGCTCATGCGTCCCACTGTGAGGATCCCTCTTCTAAGCTAGCCTCTAAGTTGCGTGTGGTGCTGGTCTCTGAGCTGGTGCCTGCGACAGAGGTAGCCATTGACACAGTGCATTCTTCCTCGCTCTCCTCCTCCTCGCTCTCCTCCTCCTCCTGCTCTTCCTCCACGGGGTGAGGTGCATGTTGCTCCTGGGAGCCTACAATGACAATGCTGGAAGGGTTAGGGTGCAGCCCGTGTGGCCACTATAGGAGGAAGTGTGTGATAAGACCATATGGAGTGAGAATAGTTTTGGGTGATTAGGGATCAGGAATAGTTGTGCACCTGCAAGGAAGCTGCAGTGGTCACATACCTCTAGGCGAGATGCCCCCTGCTCTGTCTCTGGCAACGGCATCTCCTACTCCCCTCCCGATCGCAGCCAATGCTGCCCCCTCAAGGGGCGTGATATCATGAAGTCATGCTTCACTTCCTCCGGTCAAGTCCTGCTGCCGCCTGTTACGTGCTATTTTGTCCTGGAAAAGAAAGAATGGTGATTGTGAATGAGTGCATTGGCAGGTGCATTTGTATGTGTAATGCCTCACATGATTGAAGAGCTATGAGATGTGAGTAGCACCTGTGAAGGATGCAATAGTGTGTGAATGTCAGTATATAGTTAGATGGTAGATGAAGTATGTTGAGGTTGTGATGCTGGTGGTGGTGGTGCAGTTATTGCGAAGTGTCTTTGTGAGATGGAATCTTACCTTGGCCACTCTTGTTAAGTCAATGGCCCGGAATTTGCGGTGGATAATGACAGCGAACTACCAGCATTTGCAAGCATTACCCCTTTGAAACTGATCATAACGTCAGGATTTAGCGCATGCACATCAAAACGCAGAAACCCTGAAGTTGCGGGCAGTCACTCACTGCTCTGACACTGGCTGCGCTGTAGACCGCCTGCCCTATAGCTGGCAATCAGTGTAATCAGTGAAATCAGTGAAATTGATGAAAACTTGGGCTTTTCCGCAGTAATATCACTGTTCAATACCCCATTAAAAGTTAAGCCTTGTTGGAATAGGTGTAACTGGGATTTTAACAGCATATTGACTGATAAACAAATGTTCTGGTCCTGATAAAATTAATTTTTATATTTGTGGAGTGTCAAATTTCAACATAGGGCCAGAAATTCGTGACCAAATGCGTGAGTACGGTTTGGGTACTCACGCATCTGGCCGTTGGAAATGCCGGCGTTCAGCATGCACAGCGCATGCGGGGAACGCCGGCATTTCCAGTCCTCGGAACGAAGGGGTTCATAGGCACAGCGCGTGCGACTGCACAGGCAGCGCTTGCGCAGTGAACTTCGTCGATTTCATTCATGGATTCAGTGAGGGTAAGTCCTTACAAGTTACACTTGAAAAAAGCATGTGTAAAGTTGTTCCAAGGCTGCGGAGGAAGATATATTTTATCGTGGAGCTTCTGAAAGGCAATATTTTTGTTTGGGAAAGGGAGGGAAGTTATTTTAAGAAATTTTAAGTAAGTTTTAAAGTTTAAATTTTTTTTTTTAAACGGGTTTTCAGAACGGTAGGTAGAAGGAGCAATTGTGGCTGTGTGAATTGAGTGTGAAAATGAGTGTTCTAAAATGAGTAATGTAACATTTCCAGCACTTTTAAGAAAGAAACTTTTCATCAGTAATAAGTAATTATGTATGTATGTCCGCATATATTCCTTTACGTATATGTATGTATGTTTTATATTCCTTTACTTATGTGTATGAATGTATGTTTTTAATTATGATTTTCCAATAAGTTACTTTCTCTGAAAGTCATAATTAAATAATACATTCATACACATAAGTAAAGGAATATATACATAACACGCAAAGGAATATATACAGACATACATACTTTCAGAAGCTCCACGATAAGAAATATCTTCCTCCGCAGCCTCTGGAGCAACTGTACCCATGCTTTTTTCATGTGTAAGTTGTAAGGACTTGACCTCACTGAAAGCATGAATGAAAGCGGCGAATTTTACTGCGCACGCGCTGCCTGTGCAGTCGCACGCGTTCTGCCTCTGAACCCCTTCGTTCAGAGGCCAGGAAATGCCGGTTTTCCCCACATGCACTGTGCATGCTGAAAACCGGCATTTCCTCCGGCCAGACGCGTAAGTACCCCGACCTTCCTCGAGCATTTGGAAGGGAATTACTGGGCCAACATTTTACATGTCAATAAAATGAAAAATTTAACAATCGCACGATTTGCCCCCTCGCATCTGCGACTGAGGGTCCAAGGAGGTGCATTGCGCAAGAGGTCATCGTCGTACGTATCCTCACACTGTTCCCTTTCGGGAACTGTATGAAGTGGTGGAAGGATTTATGGCCGTGATTAACGCTCATTCCGTGACCGTAACCATCTTTGAACCAGCCATTAGGGTGGTTAGTCCTATGGCGTGAGGGTTTTACGGGCTCCCACAACCCATCTGAGGGGGGGGGCCACCCACACCCACGGACGCAAGTATCCCGCTGGATGTCCACCCAGAATTTATAGTTGGAGCTCCGACTCCACTTGCCGGGACTGTCTGGAGTGGGGTTCAAAACCCTACTCCTTCTGGCCCAGCGGCGGGGATGCTTACTGCTACGCAAAAGGCCCACTCCGCACAAAAGGTGACACCCATACGTTTCCTGCGCCTTTTCCCTCCCCGTGACTGGAGCCCTATGCTGCCACTTGAAAGACCAAGCTATCATCTGCCCTTTTTGTGGCGCCTTTGACTTCTCATTACCAATGATGAGCAGGCGCTGCGCCTCCACCTCCTTGAGGAGATTGCTGAGGTCATCATCAGTTCAATTGTGAGTTCTTTTAATGCCGTGAATTGTGCTCATTCCAGCCATTTCACGTTGCTAATCGGATTGGGCCTTTGGCATAGCGGTAGGATCCCCGCCGCTGGGCCAGATCAGGGTAGGGTTTCAAACCCCGCTCCAGACAGTCCCGGCAAGTGGAGTCGGAGCTCCGGCTCTAAATTCTGGGTTGACATCCAGTGGGATATTTGCATCCGTGGGTGTGGGTGGCCCCCCCTCCTTGTATAGCTTGTGGGAGCCCGTAAAACCCTCCCGCCATAGGACTAACCGCCCTAATGGTTGGTTCAAAGATGGTTACGGTCACGGAATGAGCGTTAATCATGGCCATAAATCCTTCCACCACTTCATACAGTTCCCCAAAGGGAACAGTGTGAAGACATGTATGACGACGACATTGCTAAATAAATAAATGGAATTTAAAAAAATCTTTTAGGGCTTTTAAAAGTCTTTAAATTGCTTTAATTCTGTTTAAAACTACTTCAGATTCTTCAAAATAATGTAAACGTTTTTAAAAGTTTATAAAAGTTACCAAAAGCTTCAAAAAACTTCCAAAAACCTATTTAAACTGCTGCTTTGCATGTAAAAATGCTTAGCAGCTTGGCAGAAACATTGGGGGCGTGTCCTGTTAGACTGAGACCTCAAGGGGCGTGTCTCAGTTGCACAGCGCGCTCCAGGCTTCGCGCTGGCTGCACTCCTGGGCGGCGTGACATCAAACGCTGCCCGGGATTCTTCAGATTCAAAATGGAATTCCAGGCGTCCCTGGAGGTGATCGGCAGGCGCGTCGGGTAAGTGCAAATCGGGACCTTGCACGCGCGGCAAGCCCCGTTCACGAATTTCTGGCCCAGAATGATAAAAATTACAATTTAAAAAAAATTAAAAAACATGTTTTTAAGTTTGTTTATGATAATTTAGGTTCAACCTTATCTCCATGTGAGAATCACAATCTTTATTTCACTCTCTGCAACATTTTTAAAAAGTCTGGATAAAAGCAGCTTCTCATTTCCTAGTTTACTGCCTATGAGAATTCTGCAATATGATTGGCTACTTAGATAGCTTTTTGATGTCACTGCAGCATCGCTCTAGGAATTCCCATTAAAGAGCGTTGAAATCAATTGAACGTTGAAAAAGGCAAACTTCTCGTTACAAACTTCTCGCCATTAACATCTCGCCACAAAGACCACAAAATTTCTGTGGGCAGCTTTCTTAAGGGCCAGCAGAGAGTGCCTTTTCTTCACTGCTGACCGCAAATTACGGGCCATTAAATTTCTTGCGGCACTGGAACCATGTCCTGAGGCCAGGACTCCTGGCTGTGACCTCCCGGCCAATCTCGTCCCACATGCAGCGCATCAGCTGCCTCTGTGGCCTCCTTCCCCCACGGTGGATAGATGATATCCCTCCTCCTCTCTACCTCCTCCACCAGGACCTCCAGTGCCGCATAGGAGAACCTGGGCACCCTCTCTCTTGCTCCTTGCGACATCCTGCCACTCCCAGACATCACACTCTACACCTTCAGCGGAGGTGGGTGAAAGCAGGCTACGTGAACAGCTCCAGGAAAATTGCATCTAATCAGCACTTGAGTACTAAACCAGGAGTTGTCCGGTTCAGCACCTGCAGGCACATTCAAATCATAATAATCATCAATTAATCTGAAATCACAGCACCGATTTAATGTCTGTTATGGCCCTGTGGCCAAAATAATCCCCAATGAGTCATCTGGTAAAGGAACTGAAACTTTCCACGGCAATTCAATTTTGAGTTGAATGACAGAAAAAAAACACCTGAATATATTTTACTTTATAACAGGAGCCATCTTATTTTGATTTTTTTTAAGACAAAATATCCTGCATAAATTACACAACTATATAGCAAAGTAATTTCATAAGTTAAAGCTCTTGGTGCAAAGTCTCACTGGCAGGGAACACAGATCAAACATTTGGGGTGCAATTCCTAACCTTCATTTTCCATCCATTTGGAGTACGTATCCAGTTCCCAACGTATGCCCATCTCTTGTAAGTGTACAGTATGTTAGGGGTGCTAGAGGTGGGGTGGGCAGAAATTCCAGCACTCTACAACATCCTGCTTCCATTCCTGACACCAGGCTGCTAGGTGCCGGACTCAAAAACATGCTGACTCCCACCCCCTGAAAACTCGAGCGTTTCTGCAACAGGAACAGCATAAATGGGCCTCATCCCAAAATCCACCCTACATGCCCAAATCAGGGTCATTGTTTCTGACTTGTATTCCCGCCCTATTCGTCATGCTTCTCCTTCATTCACAATGGGGAAACTGCACCAACCTTCCTTCTCATTCTAATCACACACTCCTCTGTTCCTACTGCCCTCACAACAGGCACAAACAGCATTTTACTGGTAACAAATGGAAAGCATCTCACTCCTCTCAACAACTTCCACGTTTAATGTTGGAGCCATTTTCTTGCATATGACCATCTCCCCATCCTGCTCACAACTTGCTGCTTCTCCCTCTCCAGAAGAAGCCAGGCACTCACTTCATCCCTTCCAAGCACCAGCACAGATGTTCGCACCCTGGGCAGTATGGATAGTGAGTTAGAAGGGTCTTCACAGTGTGAATCACTTAGCAGTACTGTAGTGAGTAGAAACAGGAGCTAGTAAAAAGCACAGCCCGGGAGATGGCTCATTGGAGGACAAGCTTAGATCCTAGCTCTGCTGAAGAGGACAGAGATGCCAGATTTAGGGGACCAGCCTTCCAAAGAAAACTGCGTTCTGCGTGCCAGTAATTGTTCAGGGCATTGTGTTGTGTCCGTGTATAATAAGACACAGACTGCAGGAGAACGGTACAACAGGTGTTTACTCAACGTGGCTCACACTGCAACTGATCTGTACAGATTACTACTCAGTGCTATATACAGGTGTGGTCACTGCCGGTACTGCAGTATACATGAGCTGTAAAAGATAGTTCCCCCCTTAAAGGTATATACATTACAATTCCTCCCCTTTTAGATTAACAGTACCATAACACTCATTTAACAATTAAATATCAAACTAATTACAATTAACACTTTTAACATGCAACATTAGCTGAAAATAGTAAATTTATATATTCAGTCTTTGGGGAGGCTTCCTGATCCTTTCTGGATAGCGCCTTTCCCGAGTGTCTTGCTCTTGGTGCGGAGGCGATTCTGGCCCCCTGTCGTCGGTTGGTTCATCAGCTTCCGATGCTACTGTTTCTGGGGTAGATGCGACCTGTACGTCGGGTTCATCACCAGGTACGTATGGGCGAGGCATGGGGTTGACTTATTCCTGTGACTCTAGGATCTGGTCAGCATGGCGTCTCACGATGCTCTCCCCAACGTCCACTGGGTACATTAGTGGGCCCTGCCGTGTGCATAGCGTTCCTGGCTGCCATTTTTCTGTTCGGTAGTCGCAGGCCAAGACTGGTTGCCCTACATTGAAGCTCCTTGTTGGCTTCTCATGGATGTGCTGGAATTGCTTACTCTCAACATCTCTTCGTACGTTTGGTCTGAGCAAATCCAGGCGAGATCTTAACCTTCGGTTAAAGAGCATCATGGCTGGGGCCTGGTTGGTGACTGCATGTGTCGCATTCCGGTAGGCGAACAGGAAATTGTCCACCTTGTGCTGCAGCGGAATGTTGTCATTGTACATAGCCTTTATTGCCTTCTTAAAGGTTTCTACGAACCTCTCAGCCAATCCATTTGTGGCTGGATGATACGGGGCGGATGTGTAATGCCTTACCCCATTCTTTTTCAAGAACCTCCGGAACTCTTCGGACACAAACTGTGGTCCGTTGTCGGAGCAAATCTGTTCTGGCAAGCCATTCCTGGCAAAAATGGTCCATAGGACTGCAATAGTTTTCTCTGTGGTGGTGGAGGACATTTTGATGACCTCAGGCCATTTCGAGTGCGCATCCACGGCTATTAGAAACATTGAGTCCATGAATGGACCAGCAAAATCAATATGCACCCGTTGCCATGGAGATGAGGGCCACTCCCATGGGTGTAGAGGGGCCTGTGGTGGTGCATTTTGGACTTTCTGGCATCCTGAGCAGCTCTTGGTCAGGTCCTCGATTTGTTTATTGATTCCCGGCCACCAAACATAAGCCCTGGCTAGGCTTTTCATTTTTACCCCTCCCAGATGACCCTCATGAAGCTCATTGAGCACTCTATCCCTTAACTTGGGTGGAATTACCACTCGGGATCCACACATCAAGGTCCCCCGGCACACTGACAGCTGTTCTCTCCTTGTCGAGAATGCTGGCAACAGTGAGTCGCCATGTGCTGGCCATCCCTTCACCATCAAATCATACACCCGAGACAGCGTCGGGTCATTTCGAGTTTCCTTTTCGATACAAACGTTAGTTACCGGCAGGTATTCAACTATAGTCGAATGAAATATTTCGACAGGATCCACTGCTGGTGCTTCCTCCGCAGTAGGCAGTGGCAGGCGTGATAGCCCATCAGCATTTCCATGCTGTTTCGTGCCCTTATATTCAATCTCATAGTGGTGCGCCCCTAGAAAAAGTGACCATCTTTGTAGTCGTTGCGCAGTCATCACCGGAACGCCCTTCTTCGGATTAAAAATGGAGACAAGAGGCTGGTGGTCAATCAGCAAGGTGAACTTCTGCCCGTGCAGATAGTGATTGAACTTTTTCACTCCCCACACTAGTCTGAGGGCCTCCCTGTCAATCTGGGCGTAGTTACGCTCGGCTGAGGTTAGTGATCCTGATGCAAAGGCTATTGGCCTCTCTGAGCCGTCCGAGAATTTGTGCGACAGCACCGCTCCAATGCCATAGGGTGACGCATCACATGCCAACCGAATTGGTAATGCTGGGTTGTAATGGGCCAATACCTCTTTCGATGTGATTAGTGTTTTGCTCTTCTGCAAAGCTCGTCTACATTCATCACTCCACTTCCATGGCGCCCCAGTTAGCAGTAGGGTGTTCAGTGGGTGTAGTATTGTAGACAAATTTGGCAAGAACTTATGGTAGTAGTTTACCAGCCCGAGGAACGACCTCAGTTGTGACACATTTTCCGGTGCTGGAGCCTTGACTACTGCCTCAATCTTCTCTGGGGACTTATATAACCCCTCTTTATCGATAACGTGGCCACAATACGAGATCTGTTTTCTAAAAAACTCACATTTGGGGCGGTTAGCTCGGAGCCCATATTCCTGCAATCTAGTGAGCACCTGCTCCAGGTTGGCAAGGTGATCACTGTCATTTTCGCCCGTGACCAGGATGTCATCCAAATAACACTGGGTCCCTGGGATCCCTTGCAGGACTTGTTCCATTGCCCTCTACCAAATAGCCAGAGCTGATGCTACCCCGAATACCAGCCGGTTGTATTGGTAGAGACCTTTATGGGTGTTGATTGTGAGGTATTTTTTTGATGCTTCTTCTACCTCCATTTGCAGATACGCCTGGGCCAGATCAATCTTAGTGAAGCATTTCCCTCCAGATAGCGAGGCCAAAATATCTTCAATCCGCGGAAGTGGATATTGTACGGTGTGAAGGACCGGGTTCACTGTTACCTTAAAGTCCCCACAGATGCGAACCTTCCTCGGTTCCCCAGGGGTGCTGCTCAACGACTTTTTCATCACAGGGATGATGGGTGTAGCCCACTCGCTCCAGTCTACCTTGGACAGTACACCTGAATGTTCCAGACTCTCCAGCTCTGCTTCGACGGCTGGGCGGATCGCGTAAGGTACCGTAAAAATTTTGGGCTTCCGTTTTCTTCAATTTTAATCGTCGCTGTCATGCCTTTTAGTGTTCCGAGTCCTTGCTGGAACACTTCTTTCGCGTCAGTTAGGATCTTTGACAGTCGCCCAGGTGTGACGTCGTCATCCTTTTTGTCAGCCACAGTCAGTGCCTGTATGGAATGCCAATCCAGTTGTATTTTCTGGATCCATTCATGTCCCAGTAATGGTGGTCCTCCATCTTGCAATACATACAGGTCTAGTTTTGGTGTTTCCTTACCGTTATATATAACGGTCGCCCTTATTTTTCCTTTGGGGTAGACTTTTTGCCCCGTGTACGTCTTCAAAAAAAATGTTCTGTCTCTCAAGGGTATGTGTGAGAATAGCCGCTCATAGTCCCGTCGGTTTATGACTGTTAGGGCTGATCCTGTGTCCACTTCCATCTTTACCTGGACTCCTGCTATCTTGAGAGTGACCCAAATGGTTCGGTGATCCTCCGTTGTGATCACATTATGTAGTTTCAGACAACTCAGTTCCCTGCTTTCGGAGTCGTTATCACTCTTTTGTTTGTCTGAACTATTCTCCGTCATCTTATGTACCTTCTTGTACTTTCCTTTGGTAGGTTTCTTATTGCTGGTTTTCTTTCCCGACCTGCAGACTCGTGATATGTGTCCTACTTGTCCACACTGTCTGCACACTTTGTCTTTGAACCAGCAATCATTCTGGTCATGTGTTGTTCTGCCGCAGCGATAGCACTTCTCTGTTCCATATGACATTTCGTTTGTGCCATATTCTTGCGGTCTCTGTTGTATCTCTGCAGCGCCCCATGCTGCTGCTTCATATGATACCGCAATGCTGAAAGCCTTTTCCAGCATAAGGTCCTTTTCAGATAAAAGCCGTTTCTGGGTTCCTTCACTTTGAAGCCCACACACAAACTTGTCCTTAAGCTATCTGCCAGTCCCGCTCCAAACTGGCAGTGTTTCGATAGTTTGCGCAGTTCTGTTAAATAATCAGCATTGCTTTCATCCTTATGCTGGTTCCGTTTGTGAAACTTGAATCTTTCTGCTATCAGCAGCGGTGTGGGGTTTAAATATTCCTGTAGTATCGTTACTATGTCTTCAAAACTCTTTTCCATTGGCTTCGTTGGGGTTACTAGATTTTGTAATAAACCATACGTCTTTGCACCCATTAAATTCAACAATACTGATGCTTTCTTGTCATCTGACACCTCATTTGCCTTGCAGTATACCTCTATTCGTTCGACATATGTAGTCCAATCTTTGACTTCATTGTCAAATGCGGTGATACTGCCACTCTTCGGCATTTTGGGTGTGGTTTAAAATGGCGTCTCCCAATGGCTTAAAATGGCGTCTCCCACGCTTTCCTTCCTCCCCCGCTGCTGCCAACGCCGCTCCCGGTGGTTCTCGTGGCAATGGCGACACCCTGTAGGTTTCGCGTGCTTCTCCTGCGCTGCTGCCAACGCTGCTCTCGGCGGTCCTCGTGGCAATGGCGGCGCCTTGCGGGTTTCTGCGCGTCTCTCTCTCCCTCTCTTCGACGCTGCTCGACCCCTGAACACCGGCTGCGCCCTGTGCGCTCTGCCCTCTCTCTCTCTCCCCCGTCGACGCTGCTCGGCCCTTTGCTGTGCCGCTCGGTCAGGCTCTAGCCCGCCGCTGTCCGGGAAGGGTCTGCGCACTACCTGTTGCCAGCCCGCTTCGCTGGACCACCTCGACTGGAAAGCCAAGCCTGGCTCTCGACAGCCTCCCCCGCAATTCTCGAGTCTCTGCTAGATGACTGGGCGGTTGCCCATGGTCGACGCCCGAGTCTCTGGCCTTGACCTCCAATCCACTGATCTCCAGGAATGAATCCCCGGGAGGTGATGCAGAGTTGCAGGTAGGTTGGAACTTGCCTTGTCGCCAATGTTGTGTCTGTGTATAATAAGACACAGACTGCAGGAGAACGTTACAACAGGTGTTTACTCAACGTGGCTCACACTGGAACTGGTCTGTACAGATTACTACTCAGTGCTATATACAGGTGTGGTCACTGCCGGTACTGCAGTATACATGAGCTCTAAAAGATAGATCCCCCCTTAAAGGTATATACATTACACATTGGACAACCACATAGGAGCTGCAGCGCCATATCTGAAAGCATTGGGGAGTCTAATTCCATTGTGTGGCAGTCCGGTGCAAGGCATCAGCACTCTGCAGCCTACCATGGAGCTTGTGGTCATTTCTGTGGACGCTGCAGCCGGGCCCTCTGGACAAGAATCTGTATCTTGCAGCTTTGATCAAAACTCAAATTGGTGCCATTCAAGCTCTGCGATCCACCATCTCCACCACCTTCAAAACGCTGGGGGAATGTATTGATAGAAGCTTCAACTACCTCACATATCTCCTACAGTCTGTTCTCACTCTGATCAGTGGGAGCGCTGAGCTCCTAGAGGACACCGACCATGAGCGTCTCAAGGTCTCTCATCTGAACATCAGCATCCTTCCACCAACCATGCTGAAGCCACTAGGAGCGCACCTGATAAGAGGTACAAGAGTAGACAAAAGATGACTTAAGAAAGACACTGTGGGCTAACAAATGGGAGATCATGTTGTTTCATGGCAGTTGTGTGAGCCATTTAAAATTTTTAATGGCTTACGGAACTGTTGTGAAACAGCATAATTACCCATGTGTTAGCTATTGACACTGCAATGTCAGATGTTATGTATGTCGATGTTGGTCAGAGGTTGGAAGCTCTTTGCTGCAGGGTGGAAGAGTGACAGACATCACTATGAATGTGGGAGTGGGGAGGGGGGATAGGGGGAAGGAGTAGTCGATTAATTTGCCGAAGAGCTCAGGCTGCAAGCTGGTGTTGTACTCCCACTTCTGCTCCATTTTTCTTTGCTGTCATTGCGTCTTTCTCATCAGATGGCGGAAGGTCTACATGCTGTGCAGGCTCCATTAGCTGTGTCCGTTGCACAGTAAAGTTGTGCAGAATGCAGTCGATGACCACAACCCAGGAGACTCTCTGTGGGCGGTGCTGCAGGAAGCACCCAAACCTGCCCAGGCAGCAAAAGCATTGTTTGAGCAGTCCAAAGGTCTGCACAATGATGGGTGTTCACTCACCAGCTAAACATTAGGGAGTGGAAGCCTTTTCTGTTCATGAGAGCTGCTCATTGGGAGATGCCCTGATGACTACATGGATGCAGTGAATTACACACTGTACTTGGGGGAAGTTTGCTATGGTAGCAAATCCTAATTCTCTGCTGGCTCCTGGCGTCCATGGGGAACGTGATATGCTGGATGGCCTTTGAGACGAAGGCATCATTTACCTGCTTGATGCAGGCGTGGACTGCAGACTAACTAATATTACAGATGTCAGCTGCTTCAACCTGGAAAGACCCCAAAGTGAAACAAATTGAGAGCTATAGTGACTTTCATTACCACAGGCAATGCAGGGTAAACTGGGGCAGTGCGTTGCAGGTCTTGCCGTAAGAGGCTGCACAGGTTGGTGCCAGCACTGCTTCTCAGTAAACTGGAGGTAGGTGACTCTGGGCCTATAAACCCTAGGAGCAGGGCAAAGACACCTGTGAGCAGCCCTCCCCCTTTGTGGACTCCTAACACCCCCAATTGTAACTCCCTACGGTTCTCCCACCTGCTCCTCCTCCTCCTTTCTCCAACCAGAATGGAGTGGCAAGGACGATTCCCATGCTTTTCAGTCTGCAAAAGTTGAAGGATTTGAAGCAAATAGAAGTACGTTTACACTGATTTTCAAGGCAAAAACATCATTCTGAATCAAGCAATACCTTTCTCCAGAAAGATACCAATGATCCAAAATACTTGCAGGTGATTGTCCCTTTAACTAGCACTTAAAATGACCTTTTCCCGCCTGCACCACCGAGTCTACAGGGCGTGTCCATTACTGTGCGTTACTTCCACATTTTGGAGTGAAAATGGCATTGGGGTCCTACTGACATCACAGGACCCGATGTGAATACTATAATGAGGATCCCACCTGCATCTGGCAGGTGCCTGGTGTGCCGTTGTGAAGGCCCCAAACAAAATGGCAGGGGGCAGATCGCAAACTGGGCAGTGAGTTCAGCGTCATGAATTTTGGAGCACCACCGTCTCATTCCTGCCTGGCGGAGACAGTGAAAATTAGCCTCATAAAGTATTATGATATTATATGGTAGGATAAGAGGAGATGTGTTTCAATATGTTCAAGCATTAAAAATGAGGGCATTAGAACATGATACCAGTTAATAAAGATCTAGGTTACCCATCCAGTGAGTTTATAACCTAGCCGCAGCTAACATTTGTACTTGGCTGTTCTCCATGAGCTTGTCTTGACTTCCCAGCAGGGCCACAAGATGGAGTATTGAATGACAGCTTATTGCTGCATTTTGGTAGCCAGATGAGCCCCACTTGACAGAACAGCTCAGTTTCCTAATAAGGGGCTGCTGTAGAAAACCCCATAGCATTATGCTGTAACTTGTACTGCAGTTACCTGCTTTTAAAGCAGTGTGAACCAGCAGCACCAAGTTATACTGCAGTATCCAAATGCCTGTGAAATTTTTAATGTTGGTAAGGAGGAGACTCTTATGCCTGTCTTTTACTGACAATAAAAATATACATTTTTGGAAACTTTGGTGTCAATGGCCAAAAAGTTCACTTTGCAATATTTCAATTGGAGCAACAGCAGACCAGCATAAAACCCCTCACCAAGAACAGAGAAAAATGGCCAAAAGTTTTTCTATGGCAAAATCATTTCACTATATAAAAAAAATCAAAAGCCGTGAATTATATTCAATACTTAAAGGGTTAAAATGTCTTGTCTCATTCAGTAAGACGTATGAACACTTGCCTCAGATATTTTTCACTGCAATTCAGTCCTCTACATTTCGCTGACACAACTTTGAGATGAAGCAAGATGTGTAGACTGGGAGACCGGAATTCAAATCCCAGCCTCCAGTGATATATATTGACACTTGGGCTCCCCTTGGAAGCAGTTTGTAATTTTGGATAAAATCAGTAGGGTGAAATAATGGGGGGAATTTTAACCCTCCAGGATGGGTGGGAGAGGGGCGGGGAGGGGGTTAAATTCTTAAAAATGGGAAACCCGACCCCAACCCGCCTCAAACGGGTCTACTTTATCCTTATCTGAGGAAGGACGTTCTTGCCATGGAAGGAGTGCAGCGAAGATTCACCAGGCTGATACCTGGGATGGCAGGAATGACGTATGAGGAGAGATTGTGTCGATTGGGCTTATACTCACTGGAGTTTAAAAGATTGAGAGGGGATCTCATCGAAACCTATAAAATTCTGTCAGGCCTGGATAGACTAGATGCAGGAAGGATGTTTCCGATGGCCGGGGAGTCCAGAACCAGGGGTCATAGTCTAAGGATAAGGGGTAAGCCATTTAGGACAGAAATGAGGAGGAATTTCTTCACCCAGAGAGTGGTGAACCTGTGGAATTCTCTGCCACAGAGGGCGGTGGAGGCCAGTTCATTAAATATATTCAAGAAGGAGTTGGATATATTTCTTAAGGCTAAAGGGATCAAGGGATATGGGGAGAAGGCAGGGACAGGGTACTGAATTTGGATGATCAGCCATGATCTCATTGAATGGTGGAGCAGGCTCGAAGGGCCGAATGGCCTGCTCCTGCTCCTATCTTCTATGTTTCTATGTTTCTATGTTACTTTAAGTTTAATCGGGATGGGTTGGGGGTCGGGCCAGTAACCTCCTCTCGAGAGGCAGTTCAGTGATTTTAATATGTTAATGAGGCGGTGTGCATCAGATTTTAGCAGCCATTTGGATATATCGGCTGCAGGCGGGGTGTCCTGGGCTCAGGAAACCCAGCAGCTAAAGGGAGACAAGAACTACTGGACCCAGCAGCTAAGTGCTTTGCCAGCTCTGCTTGTGGCCGGGAGGAGCAGGAGTGCTTTTCCCCGGCACCCCAGGCAAACCTGCCACGATCTGCCTCCCTTCCCGCAATCTGATCTCTCCTCCTCCTCTCCCCACGATTTCCCCCCCACGCGATCCAATGCCGATCCGCGATCCCTGCCCCGCCCCCTCCCGCTCCCCCGCAATATCTCCCTCCCTCCCTCCCTCAATGCTCTCTGGTTCTTGGCTGCAGCCTTCTACCACAGGTCTTCCCGCCCAACAGCTGGACACCCACTCAATATGGCTGGCTGCTGGGTGGCAAATGGAGAAATATTTTTTAAATGAGGTCCTGTCGTTAAATTCAGCAGGACTGCTGCGTTATCGTATTTCCAGGTTTCCCGGCCACTAAAAGACGCCCCCGGTCCCTCCAGCCTTCACTTAAATATCGATGTCATTCAGGGAAGGTATAATGTCAGTAGCATCTGTGTAGGTGTGGGTGGATTGTATTGCAGGTAATTTGGGAGAAGAAAAGCAAAGAGCTTAATACCAAAATAAATTAAAGTAACATTTAAGACAAATTAATGGCTTATGGCAATTGCTGACAGAATAACAGCGCAACTATTGGTTTAATTAATGTTAGAACAGGACCTTTACTTCCAAATACCTAACCCTTATTATGCACTCAGTCTGTTAGAAAAAGCTATGTTTGTAAATGGTTTTCATTCTTCTACAAATTAATTTATTTACACCTTAATATTACTGATTCTTTTTAGCAAACAATAACATGGTTCTCCAGCATGCTTCATAATCTCCTTTTGTCAAACTATTGCACCATGATATCCTAAACAGATTTAGGAGCTCTATGAGGTAATTACAACACAGAATAAATGTCGCTCTCATGATTGGGATGTGACACTTCTGCAGACACAGTATTCAACAGCTACTAGGGATCCATGGAGATGGCATCTGTTTCCCTGTTAAGGGATCAGGGTTTTGCCAGTCAAATGCCTGCTCTAAATCATCTCATGTCAGGGAAGCCAGCTGAAATAACAGGTTTTTTTCATTGAAATGAAGGACATTTCACCTTGGCAATAAATAACTGGGGCACTTGTTCACATGTGTGAGAGGCTCTGGATTCTCAAGTGTCACCATCTTTTGTCAAGTCCAAAACCAACCAAGGGTTAGGGTAGGGTTGGGGCAGGGAACGAATCATGATATAAATTCTAATGTTTTCTTTGCTATTGAAATGTCAGCCTAGGCTCAGTAGTAGCACTCTTGCCTCTGAGTCAGTAGGTTATGGGTTTAAGCACTACTCCAGACACTTGAGCACATACTCCAAGCTGACAGTTAAGTGCAGTACTGAGGGAGTGCTGCACTTTTGGAGATTCTGCCTTTCAGATAAAACATTAAATCAAGGCCCTGTCTGTCCTCTCAGGTGGATGCAAAAGACCCCACTATTCATGTGGTGTATGTGCCTTTAAGAGCCCCAGGTGTGCGCAATGCCGGTAATTGCCACTTGGGCGACGAAGTGGAAACGGACTTACCTGCAATTCGGCAGCACCTCAAGGACATCGATTCCTCCAGCGTCCAGAAGACTCAAGGAAGTAATAGAAACTGTGGTTTCACCAGCTGGCCAAGCTGGTGTCAGGTACTGCGCTAATTCTTCCTGGGCGTCAGGCTGGGGCACCAGCGGCGGGCTCTACAGCTGAGACAGGCAGCGAAATCGGAGGCAAGCAATAACGGACTGGGAGGGTGCACTCGGGAGACGGCCGGCGCGGCAAGCAGGTCAGCGTTTAGACCTCCGTCGGGAACGAGTCTCCAACAGTGAATAAACGGAAACCACAGTAAAACAGCATTGTTATCGGTAGCAGCGGCGGGAAAAGCGCGGGAAGCGCCATATCTTTTTTTGAAATGCCTAAGTCTGGCAATATTGATGCTTTTGATAATGAAACAGAGCCTAACTTTGGCAATATTGATGTTTTTGATAACAAGATAGAGGATTGGACCACATATGTAGAAAGAGTGGAGGTGTTTTGCACCGCAAATGGAATAGAAGATGAAAAAAAAGCTTCAGTGCTTCTGGATCTAATGGGCGCAGAAACATACAAGCTGTTACGCAACTTAATCACTCCAGCCGAACCGATGGACAAGAATTTTGAGGAGATTGTTGATACCCTACACTGCCAATTCGATGCAGGACTGGCAGATTCTCTGCAAGACAAATTCATCTGCGATCCCCTAAGTGTAGAAACACAAAAAAAGGTATCTTCTGGAAAAGATTTAACACTGGACAAGGCTTTCAGTGCAATAGGAGCGGCAAAGATACAGCAAAGGCCACAGGACTTCGGCACCCATGAAATGACACGGGCTTTCGAAAGATGTTATCGCTGCGGCAGATCCAACCATGACCAGAGGGATTGCTGGTTCAAAGAAAAAGCATGCAGGCGATGCGGAAAGATGGGACACATTCCACGTGTATGCCGATCTGAAAATAAAAAATCCACTAATGGGAAAAGAATCAATAAGGAAAAGCACAGAAAGGTACAAATGATGACGGACAGTAGCTCCAAAGACCAGAAGAGCGATAGCGACTCCGGGAACAAGAGACTAAGCTCTCTCAAATTACATAATGTAATTGCCAATGAAGATTACCAGACCATTTGGGTTACCCTCATAATAGCAGGGTCCCCAGTTAAAATGGAGCTAGATACAGGATCAGCTCTAACCGTAATAAATCGACGAGATTACGAGAGGCTATTTTCGCATATACCTCTAAAAGACACATCCATTATCTTAAAAACATATACGGGGCAGAAAGTATACCCCAAAGGAAAAATAAAGGTGCCTGTGGTATACAACGGCAAAGAAATACAAAAGTTGTATTTATACATTCTACAAGATGGTGGTCCACCGTTGTTGGGACGTGAATGGATAAGGCACTGACGGTGACCAGTAAGGAAAAAAACAATGATGACATCATACCTGAACGATTAAAAGACATCTTGGCCAACGCCAAAGAAGTGTTTCAAGAGAAACTAGGAACCTTGAAAGGCATCACCGCCTCAATAAAAGTGGAAGATGCAGCAATTCCAAAAATTTTTAAGGCAAGACCGGTGCCATACGCAATACGTCCGGCAGTCGAGGCAGAGCTGGAGAATTTGGAAAAGGCAGGCGTATTATCCAAAATAGATTGGAGCGAATGGGCAACACCCATCGTTCCAGTTATGAAAAAAGCATTGAAAAATAACTCTGAGGAACAGAGAAAAATTCGCATCTGTGGGGACTTTAAGGTGACTGTAAACCCGGTCCTTCACACGGTACAGTATCCTCTTCCGAGGATAGAAGATAT
Organism: Somniosus microcephalus; assembly: GCF_052327205.1. NCBI lineage: Eukaryota > Metazoa > Chordata > Chondrichthyes > Squaliformes > Somniosidae > Somniosus > Somniosus microcephalus. The sequence goes on from NC_140988.1 coordinate 168,679,086, forward strand.
TTTCGCCTCACTATCCGGAGGAAAACGTTTCACAAAAATTGACTTGGCACAGGCATATCTACAGATGGAGGTTGAGGAGACCTCTAAAAAGTATCTCACAATAAACACACACAAAGGCCTGTACCAGTACAATCGACTGGTTTTTGGAGTAGCATCAGCTCCAGCTATCTGGCAAAGAGCTATGGAGCAAGTCCTGCAAGGGATTCCGGGGACTCAGTGTTACCTAGACGACATCCTTATAACAGGAGAAAACGACAATGAGCACCTTGCCAATTTGGAGCAGGTGCTCACTAGGCTGAAAGAACGGGGCCTACGAGCAAATCGCCCCAAGTGCGAATTTTTCCAAAATCAGATATCATATTGTGGCCACATAATTAATAAGGAAGGGTTGCATAAGTCACCTGAAAAAATTGAAGCAGTTATAAAAGCCCCAGCACCTGAAAATGTTTCACAATTGAGGTCATTCCTGGGATTAATAAATTACTATCACAAATTTTTACCGAACTTATCAACTATTCTACACCCTCTTAATGATCTTCTACACACAGGAGTGATTTGGAAATGGAACGAAGACTGTAAACGTGCCTTCCATAAATGTAAAGACTTAATCACATCCGAGAAAGTTTTGGCTCATTACAACCCATCACTACCAATCAGACTGGCGTGCGATGCATCCCCTTACGGCATAGGAGCGGTATTGTCCCATAGATTCCCTGATGGCTCGGAACGGCCGATAGCTTTTGCGTCACGCTCATTGAACTCAGCTGAGCGTAACTATTCCCAGATAGACAGGGAAGCACTCAGCCTGGTATGGGGAGTGAAGAAATTCAACCATTACCTACACGGACAAAAATTTACCTTGCTGACTGACCATCAACCCCTCATCTCCATATTCAACCCTAAGAAAGGTGTCCCCATTATGACGGCACAAAGACTACAGAGGTGGTCCCTTTTTCTAGGGGCACACCAATACAACATTGAATACAAAGGGTCAAAACAGCATGGGAATGCTGACGGTTTATCGCGCCTGCCGTTGCCAACGATAGAAGAGGCACCTACAGTAGACCCAGTAGAGATATTCCACTCTACCATAGTGGAATGTCTACTGGTGACAAATTCTGCCATTGAAAGGGAGACCAGAAATGACCCTACTCTCTCACGGGTCTACGATTTAACACTGAAGGGATGGCCAGCACATGGCGAACCACTGTTGCCAGCATTCTCGCAAAGAAGAGAACAGCTGTCAGTGTGCCGAGGAACCTTGATGTGTGGATCCAGAGTGGTGATTCCACCCAAACTCCAGGATAAAGTGCTAAAGGAGCTTCACGAGGGGCATCTGGGTGGAGTGAAAATGAAGAACCTAGCTAGGGCGTTTGTATGGTGGCCAGGTATCGATGGAGACATCGAAGACATGACCAAGAGCTGCCTAGGATGCCAGAAGGTCCAAAATGCTCCGCCACAGGCCCCTCTACATCCATGGGAGTGGCCCTCATCTCCCTGGCAAAGGGTGCACATCGACTTTGCTGGTCCATTTATGGACTCAATGTTCTTAATCGCAGTTGATGCACACTCCAAGTGGTCGGAGGTAATAAAGATGTCCTCCACCACCACGGAAAAAACCATCACAGTATTAAGGACCATATTTGCCAGGAATGGGCTGCCGGAACAGATATGTTCTGATAATGGACCGCAATTTGTGTCCGAAGAATTCAGAAAGTTCTTAAAGAACAATGGGGTAAAGCACTACACGTCCGCCCCATACCATCCCGCCACCAATGGATTGGCTGAAAGGTTTGTCCAGACCTTTAAGAAGGCCATAAAGGCCATGGGTAATGAAAACATAAAACTTCAGCACAAGGTGGATAACTTCTTATTTGCATATAGGAATGCAACACATATGGTTACAAACCAAACTCCCGCCATGATGTTCTACAATAGAAACCTAAGATGCTGGCTGGATTTGGTCAAGCCCAACATCCGAAGGGACGTGGAGAACCGGCAGTTTCAGGGCATGAATGAAAGGCCAACTAGGGCCTTCCAGATAGGCCAACCGGTTTTGGCCCGGGACTACCGTACCGAGAAATGGCAGCCTGGAACTATCTGCACACGACTAGGACCACTGATGTATACCGTGGACATCGGAGAAAGCATAATAAGGCGCCATGCTGACCAAATCATCAAGTCATCTGAAAAGGGACAACCTACACCACCACGCTATACATCTAACGATGAAGTCGAGATACCCATATCTACCTCCGATCCGGTGATACTGGAACCCGATGAACCCGACACTGGCCTTCAAGCCGAATCAGCCTTACCAGAAGAACCTACTACACCACCAGAAACTACTACACCCCCGAGGCGTTATCCGGACCGAGTCAGGAAGCCTCCTGAGAGACTAACTTATAATTAATTAATACAGCAATGTATATTATTTTGCATATAACATGTAATTAATAATTACTTAAAATATGATGTACTAGTTAGCTAGAAGGGGAGGAATTGTGGTGTATGTGCCTTTAAGAGCCCCAGGTGTGCGCAATGCCGGTAATTGCCACTTGGGCTATATAAGCCTGTGTATTGTGTATATCCTTTAGAACCCCCCCCAGACTTGCTTAGTAAATACCTATGAACCAACTCCTGTCTTCAGTGTCTTTATCTACACACGGACACGACAATTCAAAGTACAGCAGGGGAGTTCTCCCAATGTTTTGGCCCACATTTATCCCTCTATCAAATCACTAAACATCAGATTACCTGGTCATTTATCTCACTGCTGTTTGTTCGACCTTGCTGTGCACAAATTGGCTGGGGTGTTTCGCTACATTACAACAGTGACTACACTTCAAAAAGTACTTCATTAGCTGTGAAACACTTTGGGAAGTCTTAAAGTCAGGAAAGGTACTATGTAAATTAAAGTTCTTCTTTCTTTCATTCTTTCTGATGAAAACTCAGTGAAAACTTGTAAGCAGCTTAGTAATTAATGTTATAGGACAAAGAATTAAGTAGAAAAAACAAACTTCTATTTTAAAAAATTGGACTTCTAAGGGATACTTTTATGATTTCACACTCCCGCTAGGCAAGGCTCCACAATGTCTGTGCAAATTTGTAAATTTACCTCTTTGATGTCTAGTTTACATTTTAATCATTTGCAACAGTTCGTTCAAAATCAGGGCTGTTTGATCCAAGACCAGATGAGGAGGAACAATTCTGAATGCCACAGACTTTCACACAAGCAAATAAGCACCTGCAGTTCACTGGGATTTTTGAGACATTCTGTTTATTCTGTGGATCAGTATCAGAGTGGAACCTACAAGACAACTTTGAATGAATTTTGAGACCACCAACAGCCACCACTGCTGATTATTACTGTTTGATCTGAAACAATATGTCTCAGAGCTTATTCCCACTGGACTGAGAAATTGCCATCTAAGGCCACAAAAAAGTGGCAAATAAATACTTCAATATTTTACAATACCTTAACTTTATTTTCCTGAAAGTGTTCCAAGCACGACAAAAAGAATAGAGAGCAGTTGTTTGGATTTCTAAAGCTATCTAAAACTTTCTGCAACATGTTCTTCAACATCTCTCTACTGTTCTTAAATTGGACTTGTCTAAAGTCATTTTTAAATATACTACAGGAATAGATGAGGAGTATATAATACTTTTTTTGGTTCTATTGTATTGTTTTAGTTAAAATTATTCCTAAGCTGCTTTTATCTTATTTTAATCCTACTAATGTGCCAAAAATGGGTACAAATAAAAACAAGTTTCTAAAAACTGCTAGAAAAGGGTGAAAAATGTTGAATGATACACAAATGTCATCTCAGAATGTGAAAAGGTGTGAGAAAGCTAAAAGTTGAGTAAAACAGAAAGGAACATGGGAGAATGTCAATGTGAGAATCTGGTAAGAAAAATGGGAGGCAGCTAAGCTCTGAAGTTGCTAAAGCTAAAGTTCAGAACAGAGTGACCAGGAAAAGGATGAGCCACTGTTTCTCAATTTTGCATTTAATGCAGTTGGAGCAGTGTAAGAGACAATGGCCAGAATTTTGCCAGTGCTCAGAGGGCAGGTTTGGAGGTGGGTCCACTGTCAAAATATCAAAGATTGACAGCAGGCAGGAAACCCGCTGTCAACCCGCCTCCACGCGAGTCTCCCACGAGTCAGGTCTGTCAGCGGAGAACAGGCCCAACATCAAGCAGCGGGGGATATAATTGCACTCATTAAATGGCTTGTTAAGAGCCAATTTAAAGCTATTTTGAGGCTTCCTTCCAATTTTACATTCTGCCCCATGCTCAGGGAACACGCCAGCTCAACTTGGCGTGATTTGAGTCTGCTCTGATGTTTCTGATAAGCTGACAGCCGCAGAAGTGGTGTAAAGAATGCCATGTTGCAGATGGTCAGTTTCAGAGCGCAGAAACTTTTGGTTACTTCATTTGTAATACATATAGAGATTTCTTCAGCTTGCAAGTGTCTAGAGGCAACTGTATGTCCAGTGCCACCTCATTGGAACAACCTCTCTCACCATTGACAGATCACTTCTGTCATCTCACCTGCAGCTGCCAACTATTGCAGCAACATCGGTGCCCTGGAAACAATCAGACCTTGGTCCTCTGAATCCTTCCACGACCAGCCCCAACACCTGTAGTGTATGTGCCTTTAAGAGAGAACTACTTTTACAGCTCCTGTATACTGTAGCACCGGCAGTGACCACACCTGTATATAAGCCCTGAGCAGGCATCTGTACTGTTAGTTATTAGACTACCCTCATCCAGTGAACACCTGTTGATTGTTGATCTGCAGTCTCCGTCTATTTATTGAAGAACACCATACCTTAAGATTCACGGATTTAATAGTGGCGATGAGGTCGATTAGAACCTACCTGCAACTCTGCATTTCCTCCCAAGGATTCGCTCCTGGAGGACAGTGGGAGAAAGTCGAGGCCAGAAGCACGGGTGTCGACCACGAGCAACCGCCCAGTCATCCTGCAGAGAGTGAGCATCACAGGGGAGGCTGTTCAAGAGCTGGGCTTGGTTCTCCAGCCACGACGATCCAGCAACAGGCTGGCAACAGGTACAGCGCAGACCCTTCCCGGACAGCGGCGGCTGGAGCTGACTGACGGCACAGAAAAGGCCGAGCAGCGTCGACGGGGTAAGAGAGAGGGTAAAGCGCACAGGGTGCAGCCGGGGGTTGAAGACCGAGCGGCGTCGACGGAAAACAAAAAGAGAGAGAGGGTAAAGCACAGCCGGGGTTCAGGACCGAGCGGCGGCAACGAGAGAGGCGCACAGGAAAACACGCAGAGCGCAGCCAGGGCTCTAGGGCTGAGCAGTGTCTGCGGGGGAAGAAAGGAAGTGCGGGAGACGCCATTTGAGCCGTGGAGAAGAAGGGACAGTGCGGGAGATGCCATTTTTTAAGCCGCAGCGGAGAAGAAGGGTGAGCGCTGGAAGAAAGGGAAGTGCTGGAGACGCCATTTTAGCCAGTCTAACCACACCCAGGGATGCCGAAGAGTGGCAGTGTCACAGCGTTCGACAATGAAGTCAAAGATTGGGCGACATATGTGGAACACATTGAGGTGTACTGCAAGGCGAATGAAGTGCCAGATGCCAGGAAAGCACTGGTTTTGTTGAATTCCATGGGTGCAATAACATATGGCTTACTGCGAAACCTAATAACCCCAGAGAAGCCAGTGGATAAGGATTTCAAAAACATACTGAAAATCCTACAGGACCACTTAAACCCCATACCGCTGCTGATAGCAGAAAGATTTATGTTTCATAAAAGGAACCAGCATAAAGACGAAAGTAATGCTGAGTATTTAACGGAACTGCGCAAGCTATCGAAACACTGCCAGTTTGGAATGGGACTAGCAGATACGTTAAGGGACAAGTTTGTGTGTGGGCTTCAAAGTGAAGGAACCCAGAAACGGCTTCTATCAGAAAAGGATCTTACGCTGGACAAGGCTTTCAGCATGGCAGTATCACACGAAGCAGCCGCACGGGGCGCTGCAGAGATACAACGGAGACCGCAAGAATATGGCACCAATGAAATGTCATATGGAGCAGGGAAGTGTTATCGCTGCGGCAGAACAACACACGACCAGAAGGATTGTTGGTTCAAGGACCAAGTGTGCAGACAGTGTGGAAAAGCAGGACACATAGCAAGAGTGTGCAGGTCGGGGAAGAAAACCAGCAGCAAGAAATCTCCACAAGAGAAGTACAAAAAGGTACATAAGGTGACGGAGAGTAGTTCAGATGAACAGAAAAGTGATACAGACTCCAGAAGCAAGGAGCTGGGTTGTCTGAAACTACATAATGTACTCAAAATGGAGGATCACCAGACTATCTGGGTCACGCTCAAGATAGATGGAGTCCAAGTGAAAATGGAATTGGACACAGGATCAGCCCTAACAGTCACAAACCGAAGGGACTACAAGTGGCTATTCTCACATATACCCTTGAGAGCTACAGAGATTGTCTTGAAGACGTACATGGGGCAAAAAGTCTACCCCAAAGGAACAATAAGGGTGAACGTGATATACAACGGCCAGGAAATACCAAAAATGGACCTATATGTATTGCCAGATGGAGGACCACCACTACTAGGACGTGGATGGATCCGGAAGATACAATTAGATTGGCATTCCATACAGGTACTGATGGTAGAGGCCAAAAAGGATGACGACGTCACACCTGGACGACTGTCAAAAATGCTAACTGACGCACAAGAAGTGTTCCAGGAGGGACTCGGAAAACTAAAAGGCATAACAGCGACGATTAAAATAGAGGAAAATGCAAGCCCAAAGTTTTTTAAGGCCAGACCGGTGCCTTATGCGATCCGCCCAGCCGTCGAAGCAGAGCTGGAAGGTTTGGAACGTTCAGGAGTACTGTCCAAAGTGGACTGGAGCGAGTGGGCTACACCCATCGTTCCTGTAATGAAGAGGTCGTTGAGTAATACGCCTGGGGAACCAAAGAAGGTTCGCATCTGTGGGGACTTTAAGGTGACAGAGAACCCAGTCCTTCACACGGTACAATATCCGCTTCCGCGGATTGAAGATATTTTCGCCTCGCTATCTGGAGGAAAACGCTTCACTAAGATTGATCTGGCACAGGCGTACCTGCAAATGGAGGTAGAAGACGCCTCGAAACAATACCTCACGATCAATACTCACAAAGGTCTCTACCAATACAACCGGCTGGTGTTCGGGGTAGCATCGGCTCCGGCTATTTGGCAAAGGGCAATGGATCAAGTCCTGCAAGGAATACCAGGGACCCGGTGTTATTTGGACGACATCCTGGTCACGGGCAAAAATGACAGTGATCACCTCGCCAACCTGGAGCAGGTGCTCACTAGATTGAAGGAATATGGGCTACGAGCTAATCGCCACAAATACGAGTTTTTCCAGAAGCAGATCTCATATTGTGGCCACGTTATTGATGAAGAGGGGTTACATAAGTCCCCTGAGAAGATTGAGGCAGTAGTCAAGGCTCCAGCACCGGAAAATGTGTCACAACTGAGGTCGTTCCTCGGGCTGGTGAACTACTACCATAAGTTCTTACCAAATTTGTCTACAGTATTACACCCACTGAAAACCCTACTGCAGACGGGGGTACCATGGAAGTGGAATGACGAATGTAAATGAGCTTTACAGAAGTGCAAAGAATTGATCACGTCAAAAGAGGTGTTGGCCCATTTCAACCCAGCACTACCAATTCGGTTGGCGTGTGATGCATCACCCTATGGTATTGGAGCAGTGCTGTCGCACAAATTCCCAGACGGGTTGGAGAGGCCAGTAGCCTTTGCGTCTCGGTCACTAACCTCAGCCGAGCGCAACTACGCCCAGATTGACAGGGAGGCCCTCAGCCCGGTATGGGGAGTAAAAAAGTTCAACCACTATCTGCACGGGCAGAAGTTGACCTTGCTGACTGACCACCAACCACTTGTCTCCATCTTTAATCCAAAGAAGGGCGTTCCGGTGATGACTGCGCAACAGCTACAAAGATGGTCCCTTTTTCTAGGGGCGAACCAATATGAAATAGAGTATAAGGGCACGAAACAGCATGGAAACGCTGATGGGCTATCACGCCTGCCACTGCCTACTGTGGAGGAAGCACCAGCAGTGGACCCTGTCGAAATATTTTATTCGTCGATAATTGAACGATTGCCAGTAACTAACGCGGATATAGGGAAGGAGACCCGAAATGATCCGACATTGTCTTGGGTATATGATTTGACGGTGAAGGGATGGCCAACACGTGGCGACTCACTGTTCCCAGCATTCTAATCCAGAAGAGAACAGCTGTCAGTATGCCAGGGGTCAGTGATGTGTGGATCCCGAGTGGTAATTCCACCCAAGTTAAGGGAGAGAGTGCTCAATGAGCTTCACGAAGGCCATCTGGGAGGGGTGAAAATGAAAAGCCTTGCTAGGGCTTATGTGTGGTGGCCGGGAATCGATCAACAAATCGAGGACCTAACAAAGAGCTGCTCAGGATGCCAGAAGGTCCAAAATGCACCACCACATGCCCCTCTACACCCATGGGAGTGGCCCTCCTCTCCATGGCAATGGGTGCATATTGATTTTGCTGGTCCATTCATGGACTCAATGTTCTTAATAGCAGTGGATGCGCACTCGAAATGACCTGAGGTGATCAAAATGTCCTCCACCACTACGGAGAAAACGATTGCAGTCCTACGGACCATATTTGCCAGGAACGGCTTGCCAGAGCAGATTTGCTCTGATAACGGACCACAGTTTGTGTCTGAAGAGTTTCGGAAATTTATGAGAAGGAATGGGGTAAGGCATTACACATCCGCCTCGTATCATCCAGCCACAAATGGATTGGCTGAGAGGTTCGTACAAACCTTTAAAAAGGCAGTAAGGGCCATGTGCAATGACGACATTCCACTGCAGCATAAGGTGGACAATTTCCTGTTAGCCTACAGAAATGCGACACATGCAGTTACCAACCAGACCCCGGCCATGATGTTCTTTAACCGAAGGTTGAGATCTCGTCTGGATTTGCTCAGACCAAATGTGCGAAGGAATGTTGGAATAAGCAATTCCAGCATATCAATGAGAAGCCGACAAGGAGCTTCAATGTAGGACAACCAGTCTTGCCCGTGACTACCGAACAGAGAAATGGCAACCCGGAATGATATGCACACGGCAGGGGCCACTAATGTACACAGTGGATGTCGGGGAGAACATTGTGAGATGCCATGTCGACCAGATCCTAGTGTCATAGGAATGAGTCAACCCCACGTCTTGCATACCTGGTGATGAACCCAACATACCGGTAGCATCTACCCCAGAAACAGTAGCATCGGAAACTGATGAACTAACCGACGACAAGGGGCCAGAATCGCCTCCGCACCAAGAACAAGACACTCAGGAAAGGCGCTATCCAGAAAGGATCTGGAAGCCGCCCCAAAGACTGAATCTATAAATGGACTATTTCAGTTACTGTGCATGTTAAAAGTGTTAACTGTTATTTGAATGTTATGGTACTGTTAATCTAAAAGGGGAGGAATTGTAGTGTATGTGCCTTTAAGAGAGAACTACTTTTACAGCTCCTGTATACTGTAGTACCGGCAGTGACCACACCTGTATATAAGCCCTGAGCAGGCATCTGTACTGTTAGTCTTTAGACTACCCTCATCCAGTAAACACCTGTTGATTGTTGATCTGCAGTCTCCGTCTATTTATTGAAGAACACCATACCTTAAGATTCACGGATTTAATAACACCAACATCACCAGGCACACCAACATCATCACCAACCTTCTCCGCCATCACCTGATGCTGCACTGGACACAGGGCATCAGCCCTTGACAACACTGCTGCCTGGGAGGCCAGCGATGGCATCACTATGGCCAGATTTACTTTTGACGCTGTACACCCTGGCTGCCACATGATGCCCCAGGTTGACACCATCCCACACATCCCTTTAATGTCCAAGCCAGTCCATTCACGCTCATCACTATAGCGGGGGTGCAGGGGGTGGGGGAGTTATGTCTCAACATTCACTGGAACTCAGTAAGACACTTCTCAAGGCGCACTCAGATCTGTCCAATAAGGGGCAGTGTTGGAAAAATAGATTTCACTGTATGACAACACATTAGCAGAAACTTCACATGGATATTGGCTAAACCTCTCAAGTGCCGACCCTTGTGTGTTGTTGGTTGGTATGCTTGCAGTAGGATGAGGGTGAGTGTGAGGGGTGGCTAGTGAGATGGGGAAGTGATAAAGTAGATAGAGAGGGTTGGGGGGAGGTGCAAGGTAAGTTGGTGTGAGTAAGGATGTGCAGGAGAAGGGTATGGAAGGCAGAGTGATGGGGATGTGTTGAGTGGCACAGCAGGGTGAGTTTGAGTGTGACTTTGCAGTAACATTTCGTGATCCACTGAGATCATTGAAAGGTTGGCTCCACTGCAGCCAGAGATCCCTGACGACATCCCTGCTTTTGCCCTCCTGTGCAATGTGCAACCAGGCTGCGTTTGTGTCCTGGGGAGGTCTCTTCCGCCCTTGGAAGGAAAGAGAACCTCCCTGCATGTTGGAGAGCCTGGGTGCAAGCTTCAATCTTTGTGCAGTGCTTCTCAGCATTTGCAGCACCTCAATGCTGTCGAACACTGACAGAACAACTGTCAAGCTTAATGTGGACGTGGTCCCTTTAAAGAAACCGGCTGATGACACGTCATCAAATGACATCATCATCAAATGACGTCATCAGACCCGCTTCCTGTTAATCGGCCGGGAAGCCCGCAGGGTGGGCTTTACAAGACCAATCAAGGGAAAATCCCTTTGACAGAGCGGTTGCAGCTAGGATCGTGACTGGAACCCAGAAACCAGCTCTCCCGCCACCTTCCCGACACCACTGATAAAATCCTGGCCAATATTCAAGAGTTGGGGGCCCTTTGGGAAGGGGATTTGAAGTGGCAAACCTGGAAGGTAAAGGGATCATGTTTCAAACTGAAGGAAGATGTTTAGCAAAGTGGTCACCCATTGACATGTGGGAGGGAATTTTGCCGGCGCTCAGGGGGCAGGTTTGGAGGCGGGACTGCTGGCAAAATTACAAAGATTGACAGTGGGACCCAAACCCACTGTCAACCCGCCTCCATACAATCTTTCCAAGTGTCGGGTCCTCAATTTGCACAGGGACCCGACACTTAGTGATGGGAAGAGGATTCTAGGCACTTAACTGCCTATTAACAGGTAGTTAACAGGCAGTTAAGAGGCTTTTTTCAATTTTGACAGGTCGCCTGCAGGCTTCCCGACGTCCAGACACCACGTAAGTGTGGTGTGCTATGTGTCTACTGTTAGGTTTGTGCATTGATGACAGCTGCAGAAGTGGTGTGAAGGATCCTAAGGTACACTGGTGAGTTTCAGAGGTAAGAAAATGTTGGGAAAATCATTTTTAATGTATTTAGACTTTTCCGTAGGTAACAAGGTTTGAAGTGTTTGTGTAGACCCACCTCATTGGGAGAAGCTCTCTCACCAGTGACGGATCGCTTTTGTAACCTCACCTGCAGCTGCCATCTGTTTTATCCTAAGGAAAAAGTCATTGGAGAGCCTGGATGCAAGGGCTCACCTTTGTACAGTGATTGGCAGAGTTTGCAGCACCTCAATGCTGTCAAACACTGAAAAATCATCTGTCAAAAAAAAATTTGCGTGTCCCCTTTAAGAAAACTGGCAGATGACGTGTCATCAACTGATGCCTTCTGACACCGGCTTTCTCTTAATTGGCCGGCAAGCCCACAGGGCAGGCTTAACAAGGCTAATTGATGTAAAATTATGTCTGTACGTCGGGGGCAGGATCGGAACCCGCAAGTCTGCTGACCCGCTCCCAACTCACACCAAAAGGTAAGATCGCGTCCGTGGTGTCTTCCACCATTGTAAAACAAACACCTCCCTTGTAAGGTGTTGCAGATTTCCTTTAAGTAATGGATGCCCTGCAGGATTCCCTCCCAGAAGCTGCCTATAGGGAACCCGTTTCACACTGGCAGCTCGCTGATTGAATTTAAATTTGATTTGGCCATGAAAATGGCATGAGATGAGCCCCATGTCGATTCCATTGGGTGGGCACTCAATTGGTATGTGGCCTCCGGAGGGCTTATAAACAGAGTATTAAACTTGGGAATTTGGAGAGAGTGGAAATTCGGAGCAGAGGGGGAAGAAAGTGTTGTTTTTACCTCCAATACTTGGAGTGCTTTGTGTTACAGGTAAATATTTAATTTAATCTACCTATTACTTAAACTAGATCTAGTAATTAGCTAAAAACTAAACTATAAGTTAAGTTAATTAAACACTTAAATTTTAATTAGCTGAATAAATAAAACAAGGTTATATAGGGATGGCAGTGCAGGTGGTGTGCTGCAACTGCAGCATGTGGGAGTTTGTGGAGGGCATCGCGATCCCGGACGACCATATCTGCAGTAAGTGTCTCCAACTCGAGGAACTTCAGCTCAGAGTTGTTGAGCTGGAGTTCGAGGTGCAGACATTGCAGAGCATCAGGGAGGGGGAAAGTTATCTGAGCACTTTGATCCAGAAGGCAGTCACACCCCTTAGGTTAAGTAGTGGTACAGGCCTGGTTAGTGGTCAGGGACAGAAGGGTGTGACTACAACTCAGGCAGGTAAGAGGACCCCAGGTGCAGTGCCGGAGGAGCATTAGCTTTTGCCCTTGTCCAACAGGTATGAGGTTCTTGCTGCCTGTGTGGATGAGGGCAAAGTCTGCAGGGTGGATGAGCAAACTAACCATGGCACCATGGTGCAGGAGGCCATTCAAGTGGGGTGAGCGAAAAGGAATGTTGTAGTGGTATGAGACAGTGTAGTCAGAGGGATAGAAACTGTTCTCTGCAGCCGTGACCGGGAGTTCTGAAGGCTGTGTTGCCTGCCCGGTGCCAGAGTTAAGGATAGCTCCTTGCGGCTAGAGAAGAATTTGGAGTGGGAGGTGGAGGATCCAGTTGTTGTGGTCCACGTAGGAACCAATGACATAGATACAACTAGGAATGAGGTTCTGCTGAGAGAGTTTGAGAAGCTAGGGTCAAAATTAAAAAGCAGAACCTCAAAGGTAATTGTTACCTGAGCCATGCGCAAATTGGCATAGGGACAAGATGATCAGAGAGTTAAATGCGTGGCTCAAAGAGTGGTGTGGGAGGAAGGGATTTTGATTCGTGAGGTACTGGTACCAGTGCTGGGGAAAGTGGGATCTATTCCATTGGGATGGTCTCCACTTGTCCTCATCTTTCACCCCACCAGCCTCCACATTCAATGGATCATCCTCCGCCATTTCCGCCACCTCCAGCGTGATCCCACCACCAAACACATCTTCCCCTCACCTCCCCTTTCAGCATTCCGAAGGGACCGCTCCCTCCGCGACACCCTGGTCCACTCCTCTATCACCCCCAACACCCCTTCCCCTTCGCCCGGCGCCTTCCCGTGCAAGCGCAGGAGATGCAACGCATGCCCTTTTACTCCCACCCTTCCCACTGTCCAGGGCCCCAAACACTCCTTCCAGGTGAAACAGCGATTTACTTGTACTTCTTGCAATCTAGCAAATACTGTATTCGCTGCTCATGATGTGGTCTCCTCTACATTGGAGAGACCAAACACAGATTGGGTGACCGCTTTGCGGAACACCTTTGTTCAGTCCGTAAGGGTGACCCCGAGCTTTCGGTCGCCTGTCACTTTAATTCTCCACTCCACTCCCACTCAGACCTCACCGTCCTCAGCCTCTTGCATTGTTCCAATGAAACTCAATGTAAGCTCGAGGATCAGCACCTCATCTTTCGATTAGGCACTTTACAGCCTTCTGGACTCAACATAGAGTTTAACAATTTCAGACCATAACCTCTGCCCCTATCCTTTTTTTTCCATTTATTTTATTTTTATTTTTTTCCTCTCTCCCACATGGCAGCTGTCTTTCATTTTGCCAGTGCCATTTACACTTCATCTAGAGCCACCTTTTGTTTTTTAACTTGTCCCATTACCATCTCCTTTTGCCTTGCACCATCTCTTAATGTCTTTTAATCTCTCCCGCCTTCCATCCTATCACAGATATTTTGTTCTTTCCTCCCCTCCTCCCTTTCCCTGCCCCTGCACTTGTTTAAAAACCTGTTCGATCTCCAGCTTTTTCCAGTTCTGACGAAGGGTCATCGACCTGAAACGTTAACTCTTGTTTCTCTCTCCACAGATGCTGCCTGACCTGCTGAGTATTTCCAGCATTTTCTGTTTTTATTAAAGAAGTTAAGGATAGTATTAGCTTAAAAGGAGAGGCTTATAATGTTGAAAAGAATTGTAGTAAACCTGAGGAGTGGGAAAGATTTAGAAACCAGCAAAGGATGACCAAAAAATTGATAAAAAGGGAGAAGATAGAATATGAGCATAAACTACCAAGAAATATAAAAACAGATTGCAAGAGGTTCTACAAGTATGTAAAAAGAAAGAGAGCAGCAAAAGTAATCATTGGTCCCTTAGAGGCTGAGACAGGTGAAATTATAATGGGGAATAAGGAAATGGCAGAGACTTTAAACAAATATTTTGTATCTGTCTACACAGTAGAAGACACAAAAAGCATGCCAAAAATAATGGGAACCAAGGGGCTAATAAGAGTGAGGAAATTAAAGTAATTAATATCAGTAGAGAAAAAGTACTTGAGAAACTAAAGGGACTAAAAGTCAACAAATCCCCTGAACCTGATGGCCTACATCCTAGAGTTCTAAAAGTGATGGCTACAGAGATAATGGATGCAGTGGTTGTGATTTCTAAAATTCCCTAGATTCTAGAATGGTCGCAGTGGATTGGAAAGCAGCAAATGTAACACAAACATTCAAGAAAGGAGCGAGAGAGAAATCAGGGAACTACAGGCCAGTTACACTGACATCAGTCATTGGGAAAATGCTGGAATCCATTATTAAGGAAGTGGTAACAGGGCACTTAGAAAATCATAATATGATTAGGCAGAGTCAACATGGTTTTATGAATGTGAAATGTTTAACAAATTTATTAGAGTTTTTTGAGGATGTAACTAGCAGGGTAGATAAAGGGGAACCAGTGGATGTAGTATATTTGGATTTCCAAAAGGCATTCAATAAGGTGCCACATAAAAGGTTGCTATGCAAGATAAGGGCTCATGGGGTTGGGGTAATATATTAGCATGGATAGTGGATTGGTTATCGGACAGAAAACAGAGAGTAGGGTTAATTGGGTCATTTTCCGTTTGGCAGGCTGTAACTAGTGGGCTGCCTCAAGGATCGGTGCTTGGGCCTCAGCTATTTGCAATCTATATTAATGACTTAGATGAAGGGACCGAGCTTGCTGATGATACAAAGCTAGGTGGGAAAATAAGCTGTGAGGAGGACACAAAGAGCCTGCAAAGAGATATAGACAGGTTAAGTGAGTGGGCAATAAGGTGGCAGATGGAGTATAATGTGAGGAAGTGTGAGGTTATTCACTTTGATATGAAGAATAGAAAAACAGAATATTTTTTTAAATGGTGAGAAACTATTAAAAGTTGGTGTTCAGAGAGATTTATGTGTCCTCATACAGGAAACACACAAAGTTAGCATGCAGGCACCACAAGCAATTAGGAAGGCAAATGGCAGGGGGTTGGAGTACAAGAGGAAGGAAGTCTTACTACAATAGTACAGGTCTTTGATGAGACCACACCTGGAGTACTGTGCACAGATTTGGTCTCCTTATCTGAGAAAGGACATACATGCCTTAGAGGCGGTGCAACAAAGGTTCACTAGATTGATCCCTGGGATGAGAGGGTTATCTTGTGAGGAGAGTTTGAGTAGATTGGGCCTATACTATATTGGGTGATCTCATTGAAACATATAAGAATCTGAGGGGGATAGAGAGGATAGATGTTAAGAGGTTGTTTCCCCTGGCTGGAGAGTCTAGAACTAGGGGGCATAGTCTCAGGATAAGGGGTCAGCCATTTAAGACTGAGATGAGGAGGAATTTCTTCACTCAGAGGGTTGTGAATCTGTGGAATTCTCTACCCCAAAGGGCTGTGGATGCTGAGTCATTGAGTATATTCAAGGCTGAGATAGATAGATGTTTGGACTCTAGGGGATTCAAGGGGTACAGGGATCAGGCAGGAAAGTATAGTTGAGGTCGAAGATCAGCCATGATCTTATTGCATGATGGAGCAGGCTCGATGGGCCATATGGCCTACTTCTACTCCTAATTTTTATGTTCTTATGTTCCTCAAAGTAGAAGTAAATGTACCATGAGCAGCAATGCAGTGTTCTAAACTGGAGGAAGTACATGCAAGTCACTGTCTCAATGGATAGAATGTTTGGGGCTCCCAATAATGGTTTGGGAAGAAATGAATGGACAGGTATTACATCTACTCCTTATGTGGCGCAGTGTCACAAAATAAAATTTTGTTTTATAACACTTCTGTGAAGTGCCTTGGGACATTTTACTACGTTAAAGGCGCTATATAAATACAAGTTGTTGTTGTGGTTGTTGAAGTGTAGTAACTGTTGTAATGTAGGAAACGTCGCAGCCAATTTGCACAGAGCAAGATCCCACAAACAGCAATGAAATAAATGACCAGATCATCTGTTTTAGTGACGTTGGTTGAGGGAGAAATTTTAGCCAGGACACTGGGGACAACTCCCCTGCACTTTTTCAATGAAGTGCCTTGGGATTTTTTATGTCCACCTGATAAGGCTGATGGGACCTCGGCTTAACATCTCATCCGAAAAACGGCATCTCCGACAGTGCAGCACTCAGAACCAGTAGGGGAAGGTGGTTTGGAGACAACATTCCCTCCGGAAAGCAGAAAGGCAGGAGAAGGTGTGTTGGGTGCTGGGATCACACTAAAGAGAAATCTGACAAAAGGTCCCCCCTGAAACATTAACCTTTCTTTTCTCTTTTCAGATGCTGACAGAAATACTGAGGCTGATTTTCATCTTGAGTGCATATCAGGTGTGCAACAGGTGGGGTACGCGTTGTGCTCACCCAAAGGAATCAGCATAGGGCTCGTGCCATTTTCGTGGGCAGGTTTAACTTAACTTAAAGTGGCAAATTGCCAGTGTGAAAAGTGTTCTCTATAGGCAGCTTGCCGATTGGGAGAGTGGAAAATCCGGCAGGACGGTCGCTATTTAAAAGCATCCTGCAACACCTTAAAGGGTAGGTGCTTTTTACAGCAGCGGATAGTAGGCAACAATATTCTACAGCAGCAACCAAGATCACTTTGACCTGGGCCTCCTGATTCTCTGATGCAGCAGTGGAGGTTCCGATTGACCAAATGATCTTGGGTGACGGGTACTGTTGTGTTTGTACCGCTATACACAACTACATAAAAGAATAAAGCAGCAGAGACTGAGAGTAACTTCAAGTGATCTTTACTGGTTAACTGGAACTTCGGCACTGACTATACAAATCGATACGCGTCTGTTATATACGCTCGCAACTAAGGATGTACATCCGTAAAACAAAGTAGTCCCTTCAATGTTGTATACATTACAGGTACCAAGACAAGTTAATCAACAGGCATAGAGAAAAGTGGCAGATAATGTCAGTGCCATCAGTGTTCTCCCCAGGACTTCTCTGAGGTGCAGGAGAAAATGTAGTGATCTGGCCAAGACTGCCAAGGTAAGACTCCTCTTCACATCTCTCACACTCGCTCCAAAGCTCTGCAGGACCCTACTTTAGCCTTAGTGCTATCCATCCTTCCCTTCCCCATTTCCCATGGAAAGGAAATTCAAAATATATTAAAGAAAATAACAAAAAGTCTATCTTTTTTATTTAGGGAAGAGGGCTGTAGAGAGGGCATTAAACTAATTAGTGGGGGGGGGAGGTTTCTAGAGAGCAAATAACAGAAATGACAACGGAGAAGGTCATAGACTTAGGTAGCAGTGGGGAAATTAAAAAACAGAATGTGTCAGGAAGGGACAGAAGTTATGGAGTAAAAGGTAAAGTAGTAAAAGGGGAAAAAACAGGAAATAAGTGTCACAAAACATATTTGAAAGTTCTTTATCTGAATGTACGTAGCATTCGTAACAAAATGAATGAGTTAACGGCACAAATAACTACATATGGGTATGATCTTGTGGCCATTACAGAAACATGGCTGCAGGGTAACCATGACTGGGAATTAAACATACCAGGTTATTTAACAATCAGGAAGGACAGGCAGGAAGGGAGGGGAGATGGGGTGGCTATGTTAATAAAGGAAGGAATCACTATAATACAGAGAAATGATATTGGGTCAAAGGAGCAGGATAGTGAAACAGTTTGGGTAGAGATAAAGAATAATAAGGGGAAAAAAACACTAGTGGGCGTAGTCTATAGGCCTCCGAACAGTTGCAACTCTGTTGGACGGAGTATCAATCAGGAAATAGTTGAGGCTTGTAATAAGGGAACAGCTATAATTATGGGGGATTTTAACTTTCATATTAACTGGACAAATCAAATTGGGCAGGGCTGCCTTGAGGATGAGTTCATTGAGTGTATTAGGGATGGGTTTCTTGAGCAGTATGTAACTGAACCGACCAGGGGGCAAGCAACCTTAGATTTGGTCCTGTGTAATGAGACAGGATTAATTAAAAATGTCCTAGTAAAGGATCCCCTTGGAATGAGTGACCATAACATGGTTGAATTCCATATTCAAGTAGAGGGTGAGAAGGTTGGATCTCAAACAAGCATGCTGAGCTTGAATAAATGAGACTATGAAGGTATGAGAACGGAATTGATTAGAGTGGACTGGGAAAATAGATTAAAGGGTAAGACGGTACATGATCAGTGGTGTACATTTAAGGAGTTATTTTACAACTTCCAAAAAATATATATTCCACTGAGAAAAAAAGGGTGTAAAAGAAAAGATAGTCATCCGTGGCGAAGTAAAGTAATTAAGGACAGTATCCGACTAAAAACAAGGGCGTATAAGGTAGCCAAATCTAGTGGGAGGATAGAAGATTGGGAAGTCTTTAAAAGACAGCAAAAAATAACTAAAAGATTGATTAAGAAAGGGAAGATAGATTATGAAACTAAATTAGCAAAAAATATAAAAACGGATAGCAAAAGTTTCTATAGTTATATAAAAAGAAAAAGGGTGGCTAAAGTAAATGTTGGTCCCTTAGAGGATGAGACTGGGAAATTAATTGTGGGAAACATGGAGATGGCAAAAACGCTGAACAAATATTTTGTATCAGTCTTTACAGTAGAGGACACTAAGAATATCCCAACACTGGACAAACAGGGGGCTCTAGGGGGAGAGGAGCTAAATACGATTAAAATCACTAAGGAAGTGGTACTTGGTAAAATAATTGGACTTAAGCCGGATAAATCCCCTGGACCTGATGGCTTACATCCTAGGGTCTTGAGGGAAGTGGCGGTAGGGATTGTGGATGCATTGGTAATAATTTTCCAAAACTCCCTGGACTCAGCAAAGGTCCCGCCAGATTGGAAAACTGCTAATGTAACACCCTTATTTAAAAAGGGTAGTAGGCAGAAGGCTGGAAACTATAGACCTGTTAGCCTAATATCTGTGGTTGATAAAATGTTAGAGTCCATTATTAAGGAGACAGTAACGGGACATTTGGATAAACATAATTTAATAGGACGAACTCAGCATGGTTTCATGAAGGGGAAGTTATGTTTGACAAATTTGCTTGAGTTATTTGAGGAAGAAACATACAGGGTGGATAAAGGAGAACCAGTGGACATAGTGTACTTAGACTTCCAAAAGGCATTTGACAAGGTGCCACACAAAACATTATTGCTCAAGACAAAAAATCACGGGATTGGGGGTAATATTCTGGCGTGGGTGGAGAATTGGCTCTCTAACAGAAAGCAGAGAGTTGGGATAAATGGTTCATTCTCAGACTGGCAATCAGTAACTAGTGGTGTTCCGCAGGGGTCATTGCTGGGTCCCCAACTCTTTACAATCTATATTAACGATTTGGAGGAGGGGACCGAGTGTAACATATCAAAGTTTGCAGATGATACAAAGATGGGAGGGAAAGTAGTGAGTGAGGAGGACATAAAAAACCTGCAAGGGGACATAGACAGGCTAAGTAAGTGGGCAGAGATTTGGCAGATGGAATACAATACTGGAAAGTGTGAGGTTATGCACTTTGGCAGGAAAAATCATAGAGCAAGTTATTATCTTAATGGCAAGAAACTGGAAAGTACTGTAGTACAAAGGGATCTGGGGGTCCTGATGCATTAAACTCAAAAAGTTAGTATGCAGGTGCAGCAGGTGGTCAAGAAGGCCAATGGAATGTTGGCTTTTATTGCTAGGGGGATAGAATATAAAAACAGGGAGGTATTGCTGCAGTTATACAAGGTATTGGTGAGACCGCACCTGGAATATTGCATACAGTTTTGGTGTCCATACTTAAGAAAAGACATACTTGCTCTCGAGTCAGTACAAAGAAGGTTCACTCGGTTAATCCCGGGGATGAGGGGATGGTCATATGAGGAGAGGTTAATAAGAACATAAGAACATAAGAAATAGGAGCAGGAGTAGGCCAATTGGCCCCTCGAGCCTGCTCCGCCATTCAATAAGATCATGGCTGATCTGATCCTAACTGCCAATCTACTATCACAGAACCATCTCCTGAACCTAACAGAATTAGACACACGAAATAGGAGCAGGTTCAGGCTACACGGCCCCTGGGCCCGCTCCACTACCCACAGGGCCATGTCCGATCCGAACCTAGACTCTTGTCCAAATTCCTGCCCGCTCCCCGTAACCCTTAATTCCCTTTACTTCTAGGAAACTGTCTATTTCTGTTTTAAATTTATGTAATGATGTAGTTTCTACAGCTTTTTGGGGCAGCATATTCCATGGACCTACCACCCTCTGAGTGAAGTAGTTCCTCCTCATCTCAGTTTTGAAAGAGCAGCCCCTTATTCTAAGACTATGCCCCCTAGTTCTAGTTTCACCCATCATCGGGAACATCCTCCCCGCATCCACCCGATCCAACCCCTTCACAATCTTATATGTTTCAATAAGATCACCTCTCATTCTTCTGAACTCCAATGAGTAGAGTCCCAATCTACTCAACCTCTCCTCATATGTCCATCCCCTCATCCCCGGGATTAAACGAGTGAACCTTCTTTGTACTGACTCGAGAGCAAGTGTGTCCTTTCTTAAGTATGGACACCAAAACTGTACGCAGTATTCCAGGTGCGGTCTCACCAATACCTTGTACAACTGAAGCAATACCTCCCTATTTTTATATTCTATCCCCCTAGCAATGAAAGCCAACATTCCATTGGCCTTCTTAATCACTTGCTGCACCTGCATACTAACCTTTTGAGTTTCGTGCACCAGGACCCCCAGATCCCTTTGTACTTCAGTACTTTCCAGTTTCTTGCCATTAAGATAATAACTTGCTCTACGATTTTTCCTGCCAAAGTGCATAACCTCACACTTTCCAGTATTGTATTCCATCTGCCAAATCTCTGCCCACTTACTTAGCCTGTCTATGTCCCCTTGCAGGTTTTTTATGTCCTCCTCACTCACTACTTTCCCTCCCATCTTAGTATCATCTGCAAACTTTGATATGTTACACTCGGTCCCCTCCTCCAAATCGTTAATATAGATTGTAAAGAGTTGGGAACCCAGCACTGACCCCTGTGGAACACCACTAGTTACTGATTGCCAGTCTGAGAATGAACCATTTATCCCAACTCTCTGCCTTCTGTTAGATAGACAGTCCTCTATCCATGCCAGAATATTACCCCCAATCCCGTGATTTTTTATCTTAAGCAATAATCTTTTGTGTGGCACCTTGTCAAATGCCTTTTGGAAGTCTAAATACACTACGTCCACTGGTTCCCTTTATCCACCCTATATGTTACTTCCTCAAAGAACTCCAGCAAATTTGTCAAACATGACTTCCCCTTCATAAAACCATGCTGACTTTGTCCTATTAAATGATGATTATCCAAATGTCCTGTTACTGTCTCCTTAATAATGGACTCCAAAATGTTACCTACCACAGATGTTAGGCTAACCGGTCTATAATTTCCAGCCTTCTGTCTACTGCCTTTTTTAAATAACGGTGTTACATTAGCAGTTTTCCAGTCTGCCGGGACGTTTGCTGAGTCCAGGGAGTTTTGGAAAATTATTACCAATGCATCCACAATCCCTACCGCCACTTCCCTCAAGACCCTAGGATGTAAGCCATCAGGTCCAGGTGATTTATCCGCCTTGAGTCCCATTATTTTACCGAGTACCACTTAGTGATTTTGATCGTGTTTAGCTCCTCCCCCCCCCTATAGCCCACTGTTTGTCCAGTGTTGGGATATTCTTAGTGTCTTCTACTGTAAAGACTGATACAAAATATTCATTCAGTGTTTTTGCCATCTCCATATTTCCCACCATTAATTTCCCAGTCTCATCCTCTAAGGGACCAACATTTACTTTAGCCACCCTTTTTCTTTTTATATAACTATAAAAACTCTTACTATCTGTTTTTATATTTTTTGCTAATTTACTTTCATAATCTATCTTCCCTTTCTTAATCAATCTTTTTGTTATTTTTTGCTGTCTTTTAAAGTTTTCCCAATCCTCTATCCTTCCACTAGATTTGGCTACCTTATATGCCCATGTTTTTAGTCGAATACTATCCCTAATTTCTTTACTTAGCCACGGATGGCTGTCTTTTCTTTTACACCCTTTTCTTCTCAGTGGAATATATATTTTTTGGAAGTTGTAAAATAACTCCTTAAATGTACACCACTGATCATGTATCGTCTTACCCTTTAATCTATTTTCCCAATCCACTCTATTCAATTCCGCTCTCATACCTGCATAGTCTCCTTTATTCAAGCTTAGCACGCTTGTTTGAGATCCAACCTTCTCACCCTTTAATTGCATATGGAATTCAACCATGTTATGGTCACTCATTCCAAGGGGATCCTTTACTAGGATATTTTTAATTAATCCTGCCTCGTTACACAGGACCAGATCTAAGGTTGCTTGCCCCCTGGTCGGTTCAGTTACATACTGCTCAAGAAACCCATCCCTAATACACTCAATGAACTCATCCTCAAGGCAGCCCTGCCCAATTTGATTTGTCCAATTAATATGATCGTTAAAATCCCCCATAATTATAGATGTTCTCTTATTACAAGCCTCAACTATTTCCTGATTGATACTCCGTCCAACTTAGTTACAACTGTTCGGAGGCCTATAGACTACGCCCACTACTGTTTTTTTCCCCTTATTATTCATAAGAACATAAGAACATAAGAAATAGGAGCAGGAGTAGGCCAATCAGCCCCTCGAGCCTGCTCCGCCATTCAATAAGATCATGGCTGGTCTGATCCTAACCACCAATCTACTATCACATTACCATCTCCTGAATCTAACAGAATTAGACACACGAAATAGGAGCAGGATCAGGCTACACGGCCCCTGGGCCCGCTCCGCTACCCACAGGGCCATGACCGATCTGAACCTAGACTCATGTCCAAATTCCTGCCCGCTCCCCGTAACCCTTAATTCCCTTTACTTCTAGGAAACTGTCTATTTCCGTTTTAAATTTATGGAATAATGTAGCTTCGACAGCTTTTTGGGGCAGCATATTCCATGGACCTACCTCCCTCTGAGTGAAGTAGTTCCTCCTCATCTCAGTTTTGAAAGAGCAGCCCCTTATTCTAAGACTATGCCCCCTAGTTCTAGTTTCACCCATCATCGGGAACATCCTCCCTGCATCCACCCGATCCAACCCCTTCACAATCTTATATGTTTCAATAAGATCGCCTTTCATTCTTCTGAACTCCAATGAGTAGAGTCCCAATCTACTCAACCTCTCCTCATATGTCCATCCCCTCAACCCCGGGATTAACCGAGTGAACCTTCTTTGTACTGACTCGAGAGCAAGTATGTCTTTTCTTAAGTATGGACACCAAAACTGTATGCAGTATTCCAGGTGCGGTCTCACCAATACCTTGTACAACTGAAGCAATACCTGTTAAGTCCGTGAATGATTTAGACACGGACTAGCAGGAGTGAAAACAAACAGATGTTTACTGGTGGAAGTCCATAATGAAACTAAACAACCGAGGCTCTCCAGCGCCTTTTATACAGGGGTGGTCACTGCTGATACTGCAGTCTGAGACCAGTTATTCTCTTAAAGGTACATACACAACAATTCCTCCACTTTTAGATAAACAGTACATAACATTAATTTAACAATTAAATGATAACGAATTACAATCACAATTACTGTTACTAGATACAGTGGTTAAGTTTAAGCAATTATAAGTTCAGTCTTTGAGGAGGCTTCCTGATTCTGTCTGGATAACGCCTCTTTGGGGTAACAGGTTCTTCTGGCAATGTTGAGTCAGAATCAATGTCGTTGTTTGGTTCATCTGCTTCCAATATTACCGGTTCTGCGGTAGCTACAATTGGAACGTCGATTTCATTACCAGGTGTATCAGATCATGGTGTGGAGTTGACGTTTTCCAGTGACTCTAGAATCTGGTCAGCATGGCGTCTTGCAATGCTCTCCCCAACGTCCACGGTATACATGAAAGGTCCTTGTCGTGTACAAATCATTCCTGGCTGCCATTTCTCAGTGCGGTAGCCCCGGGCCAAAACTGGTTGACCTTTCTTAAAACTCCTGGTCGGCCTTTCATTCATATTCTGAAACTACCTGTTCTCCACATCTCTTCGGACGTTTGGCTTAACCAAATCCAAGCGGCATTGTAGTCTTCGATTGAAGAACATCATGGCTGGAGTTTGGTTGGTAACCGCATGTGTCGCATTCTGGTAGGCAAACAAGAAGTTGTCCACCTTGTGTTGTAGGGGTATATCTTCATTACACATTGCCTTGATAGCCTTCTTGAATGTTTGGACAAACCACTCGGCCAATCCATTAGTGGCTGGATGATATGGGGCAGATGTGTAATGCTTAACACCATTGTTCTTTAAGAACCTCCGGAACTCTTCAGACACAAACTGTGGTCCATTGTCAGAGCAAATCTGTTCAGGCAGCCCATTCCTGGCGAATATGGTTTGTAAAACTGTGATAGTTTTTTCCGTGGTGGTTGAGGACATTTTTATTACCTCTGGCCACATTGAATGTGCATCCACCGCAATTAAAAACATCGAGTCCATGAAGGGACCAGCAAAATCAACGTGCACCCTTTGCCATGGAGATGAGGGCCACTCCCATGGATGCAGAGGAGCTTGTGGTGGGGCGTTTTGGACCTTCTGGCATCCTGAACAGCTCTTGGTCATCTCTTCGATTTCTCTGTCGATTCCCGGCCACCACACAAACGCTCTGGCTAAGCTCTTCATTTTTACCCCACCCAGATGACCCTCATGAAGCTCATTGGGCACTCTATCCGTCAACTTAGGTGGAATTACTACTCTGGATCCACACATCAAGGTTCCTCTGCACACTGACAGCTGTTCTCTTCTCGGCGAGAATGCTGGCAGCAGTGGTTCGCCATGTGCTGGCCATCCCTTCACCGTTAAATCATAGACCCGTTATAGTGTCGGGTCATTCCGTGTTTCCCTTTCTATGTTTGCATTCATCACAGGGAGACATTCGACTATGGTCGAGTGGAATAACTCCATTGGATCCACTGCAAGGTCTTCTTCTTCCACCGTCGGCAACGGTAGACGTGACAATCCATCAGCATTTCAATGCTGTTTAGTTCCTTTGTACTCGATGTCATATTGGTGTGCCCAGAGGAAAAGGGACCATCTCTGCAGCCATTGTGCTGTCATTATCGGTACGCCCTTCTGAGGGTTGAAAATGGAGACAAGAGGTTGATGATCGGTTAGTAGAGTAAATTTTTGACCGTGCAGATAGTGATTGAACTTCTTCACCCCCCACACTAGGCTGAGGGCGTCTCTGTCAATCTGGGTTTAGTTACGCTCGGCAGAAGTTAACGAGTGTGACGCAAAAGCTATCGGCCTCTCCAAACCATCAAGGAATTTACGTGACAGTACCACCCCAATGCCGTAGGGAGACGCATCACACGCCAACCTGATTGGCAGTGCTGGGTTGTAGTGAGCCAATACTTCCTTCGAAGTGATTAAGTCATTACTCTTCTGAAAAGCACGTTTACAATCATCGCTCCATTTCCATGCTACCCCCATTCGTAGCAGGGTGTTCAGTGGGTGCAGAATTGTCGACAAATTCGGCAAAAACTTATGATAGTAATTCACCAACCCGAGGAATGACCTCAGTTGCGACACATTTTCAGGCGCTGGGGCCTTAACAACCGCTTCAATTTTGTCAGGGGACTTATGTAACCCCTCTTCATCAATCACGTGGCCACAATACGATATCTGTTTCTTAAAAAATTCGCACTTGGGGCGGTTGGCTCACAGCTCATGTTCCCGTAGTCTAGTGAGCACCTGTTCTAGGTTGTTAAGGTGTTCACTGTCATCTTCACCTGTTACAAGGATGTCATCCAAGTAACACTGAGTCCCCGGAATCCCTTGCAGGACTTGTTCCATCGCTCTTTGCCATATCGCCGGAGCCGATGCTACTCCGAATACCAATCGATGATACTGGTAAAGACCTTTGTGAGTGTTTATCGTGAGATACTTCCTGGAGGACTCTTCAACCTCCATCTGCAAATATGCTTGTGCTAGGTCAATTTTTGTAAAACGCTTCCCTCCAGACAGCGAGGCGAAGATGTCTTCTACCCTTGGAAGAGGATATTGTACTGTGCGAAGGACAGGGTTCACCGTCACCTTGAAATCCCCACAGATGCGAATCTTCCTTGGCTCTCCGGACTTATTGCTTAACGTTTTCTTCATGACAGGAACGATGGGTGTCGCCCACTCGCTCCAGTCGACCTTAGACAACACGCCCGCCTTCTCCAGATTCTCCAGCTCTGCCTCGACGGCTGGGCGAATTGCATATGGTACCGGTCTCGCTTTGAAAAACTTGGGAACTGCATTCTCTTCTATTTTTAACGAGGCGGTTACGCCTTTAAGCGTGCCCAGTTCTTGTTGAAATACCTCTTTGGCATTAGCTAAGATTGTTGACAATCGTCCAGGAGTGACGTCTTCATCCTTTTTACCGTCCACCGTCATTGCATGAATGGAATGCCAATCCAAGTTTATCTTCCTGATCCATTCCCATCCCAATAACGGTGGTCCACCATTTGGCAGTATGTAGAGATACAATTTCCGTATTTTCTTGCCATTGTATTCGACAGGCACCCTTATTTTTCCTCTGGGGTATACTTTTTGCCCCATATACATCGTCAAGATGATGGATGTCTCTCTCAAGGGTATGTGTGAAAACAGCCGCTCGTAGTCTCGTCGATTCATGACGGTTAGCGCTGATCCTGTATCCAATTTCATTTTAACTTGGGACCCTGCTATCGTGAGAGTGACCCAAATGGTTCGGTGATCCTCTTTTGCGATTACATTGTGAAGTTTGAGACAGCTTAGTCTCCTGTTTCCGGATTCACTATCGCTCATCTGGTCTTTGGAACTACTGTCCGTCATCTTTTGTACTTTCTTGTACGGTTCCTTAGTAGCCTTTTTGTTGTCGCTGGTCTTCTTCCCAGACCTACAAACTCGTGCAATGTGTCCAATCTTCCCGCATTGTCTGCATATTTTGTCTTTGGACCAGCAGTCCTTCTGGTCATGGTTAGTTCTGCCGCAGCGATAACATTTTGCAAATCCCCGTGTCATTTCGTGGGTGCCGTATTCCTGTGGTTTTTGTTGAATTTCTGCAGCTCCCCTGGCTGCTGCTTCATACGATACTGCCACGCTGAAAGCCTTATCTAGCGTCAGCTCTTTTTCTGCGAGTAACATCTTCTGTGTTCCTTCACTCAGGAGTCCACAGACAAATTTGTCCCGTAGGGTATCTGCCAGTCCCGCTCCGAACTGGCAGTGCTTTGATAGCTTGCGTAGTTCCGTAAGATACTCAGCATTGCTCTCATCTTTGTGCTGAGTTCTCCTGTGGAATTTAAATCTTTCTGCTATCAACAGCGGTGCAGGGTTTAAGTGCTCCTGTAGAACAGCAACAATTTCGTTAAAACTCTTCGCCTTCGGTTTGGCTGGAGTAATCAGATCCCGCAATAGGCCGTACGTTCTAGCGCCCATTAAGTTTAGCAATATTGATGCCTTTTTCCCCTCCGCTATTTCATTTGCCTCAAAATATACCTCGACTCTTTCCACATACGTGGTCCAGTCCTCTAATGTATTATCAAAAGCAGTGATACAGCCAGACTTCGGCAAATTGCAAATCTAAAATGGCGCCTCCCGCACTTTGCCTTCTTCTCCGATTTAACAAAATGGCGCCTCCCGCGCTTTGCCTTCTTCCCCGCTGTTGTTAGCACTGCTTTCCACGGTTTCTTGCGCGTATTCTTTTTCTTTTATTATTTTCCCGTCGTGGAGCGGACCCTCTGGGACACTTCCCTCCCTCTTCTGAGGTCCGAATGCTGCCCAGCTTCGAAACACCGGCCGCGCCCTGTGTGCTCCACCCTCTCTCTCTTTCTCTGCTTCCCGACTCGCTGCCCGGCCCCGTTGAAAGGCCACCCGATCAAGCTTCAGCCCGCCACAGCCCAGGAAGGATCAGAGCACTACCTGCCACCAGGCCGATTAGCTGGGAAACCACGGACCGAGGAACAAAGCCTGGCTCTGGAAAGTCGCTCCTGCAAAGCCTTGAACCCGATGATTGACGGTCGACGCCCGCTTCTCGAATTCCAATGGACTCTATTTTTTTTTTTCTTTCTTCTGGCTCCGACCTTCAACAACGTCGTCGGAGCTGCTGCCGAGTTGCAGGTAAGTACGTTTCTTACTTGTCGCCAGTGTTAAGTCCGTGAATGATTTAGACACGGACTAGCAGAAGTGAAAACAAACAGATGTTTACTGGTGGAAGTCCATAACGAATCTAAACAACCAAGGCTCTCCAACGCCTTTTATACAGGGGTGGTCACTGCCGGTACTGCAGTCTGAGACCAGTTATTCTCTTAAAGGTACATACACAACAATACCTCCCTATTTTTATATTCTATCCCCCTAGCAATGAAAGCCAACATTCCATTGGCCTTCTTCATCACTTGCTGCACCTGCATACTAACCTTTTGAGTTTCGTGCACCAGGACCCCCAGATCCCTTTGTACTTCAGTACTTTCCAGTTTCTTGCCTCCACCCAAACTGTTTCATTGTCCTGATCTTTTGACCCAATGTCATTTCTCTGTATTACAGTGATTCCTTCCTTTATTAACATAGCCACCCCACCTCCCCTTCCTTCCTGCCTGTCCTTCCTGATCGTTAAATAACCTGGTATGTTTAATTCCCAGGCATTGTCACCCTGCAGCCATGTTTCTGTAATGGCCACAAGATCATACCCATATGTAATTATTTGTGCCATTAACTCGTCTATTTTGTTACGAATGCTACGTGCATTCAGATAGAGAACTTTCAAATATGTTTTGTGACACTTAGTTCCTGCTTTTGCCCTTTTTATTACTTTACCTTTTACTCCATACCTTCTGCCCCTTCCTGACACGCTCTGGTTTTTAATTTCCCCACTGCTACCTAAGTCTATGACCTTCTCTGTTGTCATTTTTATTATTTGCTCTCTAGGAACCTCCCCCGCACTAGTTAGTTTAAAGCCCTCTCTACAGCCCTAGTTATATGATCCGCCAGAACTCTAGTCCCAGCACTGGCCAAGTGAAGCCCATCCCAACGGAACAGCTCCCTCCTGCCCCAGTACTGGTGCCAGTGTCCCAGGAAGCAAAACCCATTTCTCCCACACCAGTCTTTGAGCCACGCATTTAACTCTCTAATTTTATTTGTCCTAGCCAAATTTGCTCGTGGCTCAGGTAATAATCCAGAGATTATTACCCTTGAGGTTCTGTTTTTTAATTTGACCCCTAGCTGCTGATACTCCTTTAACAGAACCGGCTTCCTAGTCCTATCTACGTCGTTTGTACCAACATGGACCACGACAACTGGATCCACCCCCTCCCACTGCAAGTTTCTTTCCAGCCCAGAGGAGATGTCCTTAACCCTGGCACCGGGTAGGCAACACAGCCTTCGGGACTCTCGCTCTCGGCTGCAGAGAACTCTATCTACCCCCCTAATAATACTATCCCCTACCACTACAACATTTCTAGTTACTTCTGTAAAGTCTGTGGGTTGTATAGCGAAGTAATACACAGACTACAAGAGTAACTTAAACAGGACTTTACTATTCGAAGGTCAGGGCGAATCTGCCCAATAAATTCTGCCACAGCACTTATATACCGGTGTGGTCACCGTCGGTATTACAGTATACAGCAGCCAGGATAAAGTAGTGCCACACCTAAAATAGTTCTCTTAAAGATGGACGGTTACATACAATAGTTCTCTTAAAGGTAGAACAGTTACATACACTACAATTCTCCCTTTTTAGCTTACAACATACATATTCCCCATTAACATAACATCATAACATATCCAACTTCATGTTACAACAGTTCACAGAGGTAGTCTCTGTGGAAACAGTTCACAGATTCAGTCTCTGCGGGAAACAGTTCACAGATTCAGCCTCTGATCTTCTTGACTCGGTCCGGACCACGCCTCCGTGGTGTAGTCGGGTCACCTTGCTAGAGGGACTCATCCCATAGTCCTTCCCTAGACTTAACAGCTTTACTTCCATCACTTCTGAACCAGCATTGCTGACTTTTTAAAACAAACAAAAAACAGTTGGATTGCCTTGGGAAATTTTCCTACCTTCCAACTGATTTGGCTCCGTTCGGGGGACCACGTGTGTGATCGGGTAGAGGTAATAATGGTTCAGATGGTTATCACCTTCTGCTTCGTCTTTTCCTTTTTTGCCTCTTGGAGACTCTCGGAGCTCCATTGTCAGCTGCCAGCTGTAACGCCACCATCTCCCTATGTTCCTTAGACTTTAAGTGATTCATCCTGATTTCGGCACTTTGGGAGTTCTCGGCACAAGCTGGGCAGACCAGGTCCTCGTAATATTCAGTGTCACTCAACAGATCATGGTAATATTCGGTGTCGTCCTGAGCTAGGCCAGCGAGAGGGTCTTCTATTTCCTCCTTGCCCAGCTGGACGTTAGCCGACTTTTGTTCCAAATCCCGACATCTGTCCTGAAGAGACTTCATCATGCATTCAGATTCATCCCGCTTTTTCTGGGCTTCCTGCAAGTCTTTTACTAATGACCTCATTTGTGATTTCAATACTTCAACTTCATTCGGAGATTGATTGATCGGACTATTCAATCCCTCTACTGAAGTAGCTGTTTCAGTATTCTGTTGTTCTACATTGCCGTACGTCAGCGTACTTTTGGCATCCAAGGGCTGTTCTGCTGCAGACTTCTCAGTCTGGGTTGCCACCTCAGCTCTTCCAATGACTTTTGAGAGCTCCCTTCCCTTTGAAGATTGAGGCTCGTATTTAAGTTTGTCCCATTTTAGAGTTTTATCCCTCAGCATATGAATGAGTTGGCTGACTGTTAACTCTTCTGCCATCATCCCTTTTCCATTAACTACAGGGCTGTTTATAACCTTGCCCTGGAGGAGTTGGCTGACTGTTACCTCTTCTGCCATCATCCATTTCCCATTAGCTGCAGGGCTGTTTAGAACCTTGCACTGGGGTCCCTTTGCTGCTTCTACTTCGCCATCATCCGCAGCCTCCACCATTCGAATTTCCACAAATGAATCGTCCGGTGATGCTGCACCCGACTTCAGTAGGAGCTCGGAATTCATGGCGACCAAATCAGCCTTTTCTGCCTGCAACCTGCTAACAAGCGCCTTCAGTTGCTGAACATCTTGCTCCACCAGATTAGAGCACGCACCTTCAGAGACCGAATCAGCTTTGATTCATTTGGCCTCCTCGCGCAGACGGTTTGTGTGCTCCTGCTCCATTTTCTCCCCCAGCTGCTTCTGTTGTCTTTCCAGATTCTCCCACTCTGTGTCCAAGAACTTTTTCATTGCTGTTGTCTCTTGCTCAAGACGGCAACTCAATTGTTCTAATTGCTGTTGTAATTTGAAATAAAGTTGAGTTTGAGCTCGGTGTTCCTCAGTAATGTATATGTCTGTAAACTGGACAGACTCAGAATTCTCTGTCAAACTATGTTGTTGTTGTTCAGTGGAATTCTGTTCTGAAACTTTGTTCCCCTCTGGAGCATAAGCCTTTATGCACGCCTTCGTTTTTCCAACCTCAGTCAGCAAGTTCATTTTAGACTTGTCTTTCATACTTGGGCTGGTCTCATCGTCATCCATTTCAGAGTCTGAGCTGATTGTCTGCACCGAGTCCTCACTCGTTATTGCTTTTAGGTAGTGCCATTCCATGTCTATTTTCTTGATCCACTCCCATCCTAGAAGTGGTGGTCCTCCCTCAGGTAGTACATATAAGTCCATTCCTGGGTGTTCTTTGCCCCTGTCTCTCACCTTGACTCTTATCTTCCCCATGGGGTATACTTTATGCCCCATGTATGTTTGCAATACGAACTTGGTATCTCTCAAGGGTATATGTGAGTATAGCCGGTTGTAATCCCTTCGATTTATGACTGATAGGGCTGATCCAGTGTCCAACTCCATTTTTACTTGGACTCCGGCTATTTTTAGCATGACCCAGATAGTTTGTAGGTCAGCTTCCTTACTCACATTGTGAATTCTCAGACTACCCAGTTCCTGGCCGTTTGGGTCTGAATCCGAATTCTGTTCGTCTGAACTCTTCTCAGCCACCTTGTGTACTTTGTTGTACTTTCCCTGTGATGGCTTTTTTTGGTTGTTGGTCTTCTTTCCTGACCGGCATACTTTAGCTATGTGACCCAGTTTGCCACATTTTCTACATTCCTGGTTTTTAAACCAGCATTGGTTCTGGTCGTGTGTTGTCTTCCCACAACGATAACGTTTTGTTGTACCCGAAGTAATTTGATCCACACTGAGTACCGCTGCCTTTAGCTGCATTTCCGCAGTTCCTTTCGCTGCAGCTTCGTGCGATGCTGCAATAAGGACAGCCCTCTCAAGTGTAAGGTCGTTCTCTTCGAGTAGTCGCTTTTGCGTTCCTTCCTTCGACAGCCGCACACGAACTTGTCTCGCAATGCCTCTGTCAGATTTCCTCCAAACTGGCAGTATTTCGCTAGTCTACGCAGTTCGACCAAGTATTCCGCGTTGCTTTCCTCTTTCCGTTGCGTTCTCGCATAAAATTTGAATCGTTCCGCCAACATCAGCGGTGTGGGGTTCAAGTGATCCTTCAGAACAGCAACAATATTATCGAAAGTCTGATCCGTCGGTTTAGCTGGTGATAGAAGATGCTTCAATAACCCGTATGTCTTCGCGCCCATCGAGTTTAGCAAGGTTATAGCTTTATCATCATCTTCTATTTTATTGGCCTCACAATATATCTCGATACGTTCTATGTACGTGGCCCAATCTTCCACCTCGGCATCGAAGTTGTTGATGTTACCATGCTTAGGCATCTTCACTATCTCCCACTATCTTTCTGCGAAACAACAGGATTTCTCTTTAACTTTTTAACTTTTTCTTTTTTTTTTCCAAAAATGGCGGTTTCCCGCGCTTGTCTTCTTCCCCGCCTACTGGCAAAATGGCGGTTTCCCGCGCTTGTCTTCTTCCCCGCCTACTGGCAAAATGGCGGTTTCCCGCGCTTGTCTTCTTCCCCCCTACTGGCAAAATGGCGGTTTCCCGCTCCTGACTTCTTCCTCTGGTGGGAGGGGTAAGCTTTGCCCTCGGGCGACGACCGCTGGTTTACGGGGTTTGTAGCCTGTGCGCCGGCTTCAGTTTATTCTGAAGAGCGCGCTAGAAAAGCCGATCGCGTTCCTTGTTCCCCCCCCCTTCTTCTTTTCGGCAGGGGCAACCGGCGCTGGGGACAACCAGTTGGCGTCGGACAGATCCAGCTCCTGGTCCTTCACGGCAGCTGCTGCAAGCCGCTGGCCGGAACCTCGCTCGGTCTCTCTCTCGGGCTCTGTCTCTCCCGCTCGCGCGTCTCTCGCTCGCTCTCTCTCGGGCTCTGTCTCTCCCACTCGCGCGGCTCTCCCTCAGCGGCTTTAAATGCCTCTCCCAGACCTCCCGCAGTCCGGTCCTTTCCTCCCCGGCTGCGGCTGATTCTTCGCGGGTTATTTAGTTATTTATTTATTTATTGCCCCCGCGCCTTATGATCCCGGTCGCAGCGCCTCGCGGCCTCGGTAGGTGCCCGGCCTTTTTCGCTCCAATCGCGCCTCCCAGCCCTCTCGCAGTCCGGTGCTTTCCTCCCCGGCTGCGGCTGAGTTCTCCGTGGCTTATTTATTTTTATATCTTCCCGCGCCTTACGATCCCGGTCGCAGCGCCTCGTGGTCGCGGTAGTTGTCCGGCCTTTTTCGCCGTCGCGGTCTAGCCGTCTCACAACGCTCCCCAGCCCGCTTGTACCGCGGCTTCCATGCTCCACGCTGCCCCGTCTCAGCGCCTCTGGGCCCGACTTTTGTCCGGCTCCTTTCCCCCTCGACCGTGGTCGAGTTCACTGCCCTTATCCTCCGTTTATTTTTTTTTAATTTTCCCTTTACTCACAGTCACCGTGGCCGACTTGCTTCTCATGTTGATCGGCTCACTCACCACCATGGCAGAAGGGACAATCCATGCCTGTTGCTGATGGAAGACTTCGTGTTTGAAATCTTCCTCCTTTCTTGGTCTGCAGACTCGAGTTTTCTCTCAGCAAAACGACGAGGGCGGGTGCCTCTTCTCGACGCTCGTTTACTTCTTCAGAAGTATTGTTGCCGCAGGGTAAGATCGAACTCGTCGCCACTGTAAAGTCTGTGGGTTGTATAGCGAAGTAATACACAGACTACAAGAGTAACTTAAACAGGACTTTACTATTCGAAGGTCAGGGCGAATCTGCCCAATAAATTCTGCCACAGCACTTATATACTGGTGTGGTCACCGTCGGTATTACAGTATACAGCAGCCAGGATAAAGTAGTGCCACACCTAAAATAGTTCTCTTAAAGGTGGACGGTTACATACAATAGTTCTCTTAAAGGTAGACGGGTACATACACTACAACTTCCCCCTCTTGAATGGCCCCCCATTCCACGGTGCTGTGGCCAAGTTGCTCATCCTCCCTTCAGTCCTTGCTCCCGTCCCCACAGGGAGTAAGAACCTCGAACCTGCTGGACAAGAGCAAGGGCTGCGGCTCCTCCAGCTCTACCTCCTGGATCCCCGTACCTGCCTCACTCGTAGTCACACCGTCCTGTCCCTGACCATGGGCTACATCTGAATTAATTAACTTCATAGGTGTGACCACCTCCTGATACACAGAGTCCAGGTACTTCTCCCCCTCCCTGATGTGTCACAGTGTCTGAAGCTCAGACTCCAGCTCATCAACACGGAGCTGGAGTTCCTGTAGCAGCAGACACTTGTCACAGACGTAATCACCATGAGCCTCAATGGGGTTCACCGGCTCCCACATCTCGCAACAGTAACACATCACCTGCTCCATTCTATGTAATTAATTAAATTTTTTATTGTTAGTTATGGACACTCTCTGCCTGATTATAGATGCTAGTATCCCCTTTAATTCATTGGATTTAATTTAAATCAATCCCTCTAATTACACCAGTTAAATGGTTTACCAACAGTCACTCTGCACCAGAAAGGCCTTATTAACTACAACCCACAGAGTTAAAGTTTGAAAAGAGCACCTAACATGCCACTTACCCTAACTCACACACTTACCCAAACTCACAGCACTCTCTGCTGACTCGCACTCAGTGCTTGCTCACACTAGCCTGGTCTTTTTATACAGTTTGTTTGTTTACAGCCAAATGAGTCACCCCTGCTGATTGGTTAGAAAACTGGTTTCCACTGCCTGCTGTGCCAATTTACTCCTACTGCAGTGTAACCTTGTTTTACTCTTCTTAAACCAACAGAATCCCAAATATTTAACTTTTCCCCTTTACTTAAACTGCTTAAGTAATCTTATCAAGAATGATTTAAAGAGAAATAACAATTAAAGAACTCACACACTTACCCAAACTCACAGCACTCTCTGCTGACTCGCACTCAGAGGTTGAGTAGATTGGGACTCTACTCATTGGAGTTCAGAAGAATGAGAGGCGATCTTATTGAAACATATAAGATTGTGAAGGGGCCTGATCGGGTGGATGCGGTGAGGATGTTCCCAATGATGGGTGAAACTAGAACTAGGGGGCATAATCTTAAAATAAGGGGCTGCTCTTTCAAAACTGAGATGAGGAGAAACTTCTTCACTCAGAGGGTGGTAGGTTTGTGGAATTTGCTGCCCCAGAAAGCTGTGGAAGCTACATCATTAAATAAATTTAAAACTGAAATAGATAGTTTCCTAGAAGTAAAGGGAATTAAGGATTATGGGGAGCGGGCAGGAAATAGGACATGAGTCTAGGTTCGGAATGGTCATGGCCCTGTGGGTAGTGGAGCGGGCCCAGGGGCCGTGTAGCCTGGTTCTGCTCCTACTTTTTGTATTCTAATTCTGTGTTAGATTTCAGGAGATGGTTTTATTCCTGTTCCTGGCTGGGGTGGAGATCGCCTTTACAGAAGGTAAGTACTGCAGAAAATATAGGGACAGAGTGATCTCCTGGAAGAGTTTCGATCGCCTAGATGGGTCGGAGGGGAATTTCCCAGATTTTTTCTCCCAAATTGGCCATTGGGTTTTTTATCTGGTTTTTCGCCTCTCCTGGGAGATCACATGGGTTTGGGTGGGATAGAGAGTGATAGAAGATTTGAGGTTAGGATCAGATCAGCCATGATCTTATTGAATGGTGGAGCAGGCTCGAGGGGCCGATTGGCCTACTCCTGCTTCTATTTCTTATGTTCTTATGTTCTTATGTGCTCAGGTAGGCAGAAAAAACTTCACCGCACCTCTTTTCTAGTTGCATTCACACACTCAAAACCGACTGCGGCCCTCACGACAGCTTCTCCCTCTTGGTCGCATTTGCTGCTTCTTCCTGTCATCATCTACACTATGCTAAACTGCCTGAGTTAACTTAGAAACCCATAAACGGGGCATATTATGGGCTGGAAATTGCAGTTGGAGGCTTGCCTCTGGTGAACACCTCCGAACCACAAGAAAACTCTGCACTTACTTGCTGCCTCCGGACCTTCGGACTCTTGTGGTCCTGGGCCTGCAGGCGTACACCTGCGTAAAGGCCCACGCATCCCAGGGGCGCATGTGGTTCGCAAGGGGATTCCTATGATTACGTACAAAATCCCCATAAGCAAAATAGAAATCACCTAAAAAATACACTTCACTCGCTGAAATAAAAATAAATAATCACAGGTTCAAAGCTAATGAAAATACCCTTTAATTAAACATTTAAAATTAAAATTTAATTTTTTGAAAATTAAATTTAAACAATTTTAAACAGGGCAAAAATAACCTAAACTAATTTTAAATGTCAGTGAATGTTTAAATAATTTTTTTAAATTTATTTTAACATTTATTTTAACCCTTACACTGGTAAAGAAGGCCTTATGCCTGCTTTTACCAGGCATAAGGGTTTGGTGGGTATTCACTGGGCAGTAGTTGGACAAATAGCCCAACTCTCCACCAGCGAAAGCCCATTTCCAGCGGATGCAAAGGCTCTGTCAAGCAGAAACTTGACAGATCGCAAGTTCCGGGTTTGCACGCGTGTGCATCACATGCGGAAACCCGAAACTCGCGGGGCGCTTACGGCAGAGTACGCTGTGCGTACGCCATCATAGGCCCCGTAAAATCCTTGCCAATAACTTACTTTCACTCTTCTTGCTGCCACACAATAGAAGGAAGACTACCAGAACAGGAGCAAATCCTGCCACTTTACAGACACTCGCACCACTGGAAAAGGCTGCCATCAACAGCATTGGCACAGAGAGGGCACGTGGCATTGGAGCTGGCCAGGCTGGAGGCCAGGTACAGCAGAGTGTTTGAGCATCGTCCCTTCCTTTTCTTTTTCTACTCAACTCTCTCACTCACACCTCATCGTGACAGCCTGGTGGCGCATTGTACTGCCACTCATCTGCTACTGGTTAGCTTTGCAGTTACTTCCTAACCCTTGTCCTTTTTCTAGCTTCATCATATGACTTGGGCAATCCAATCAAACAGACTGAGGAGGAGAAGCCTCCAGATGATGGACAATCATCTGTCTCTTACCCTTCTAAGCACATGCACGGAATTCGGCACCCCACATGGTGTAGATAATGAGTTAGAATGGTCCGCACTTGGTTATTTACTGAGTACCAGTGAGCAGGAGCAGGTACTGGTAGCAAGGATGGCCTAGGAAACAGCTCACTGCGGGGCCAGCTCATGTCTCAGCTCTGCTGAAGAGGACAGAGATGCAGATTTTGAGCCTAGGCTGTAAAAGAGAGATGGCTTATGTATACCAATAATTGCATTGAACTGCCTGCTTGGGAGCTTTCGCAACATGCCAAAGAGTGTGAAGGAGTCGACTAGCAGCTTACATGGTGTTTTGGCACATGGCATCAATATTCTGCAGTCAACCATAGAGATTGCAGTCAGCTCAATGGCTTCTGCAGCTGTGGCACCAGTAATAGCATCTCTCAGGGATGGTTCTATTAGAGCCATGGAGACTCTGAGCTCAACCATCTCCTCCACCTTGGGCAGTCTGGGAGACTGAATGGACAGAGGCTTCATGATCTTCAGACCATTGGTTTTGATTGTAGCGCAGTTCTGATGCCAACTGTGGGTTCATGAGAGGAGCCATGAGCCAAACAGTGTTTGCCTTCAAGTAGCCAGCTTCTCACTTGTTGTGCAGGGCAAAGAGTGTGGGGATGGAGGATTCCCACAATATAAAGTAGTTGTGGCAGCTGCCAGGAAGACAGGTACAGACTCGCATAAATAGAGTAGAAGCTCTTGTGATTCATGAAGGCAGTGGAGTCATGTGAAAGGAGCCAGCAGGGCGACAGGAGTGAAGTCAATGAAACCCTGGACCTGGGGGAAGCCTGCAATCTGTGCAAATCCCACAGCCCTACCCTGCTGCTTTCTGTTGTCCATGGGGAAAATGATGAAAATGTTTGCGCTAGAAAACAAAGCATCAATCACCTGCTTAATGGAAGCATGAACTGCTGACTGATGTTATTGATATCCTCTGTGGTAGCTTGGAAGGAGCCAGAGACGATGAAGTTCAGAGCTGCAGTGATCTTGACTGCAACAGGCAATGGTGTGCTTGCTCTGGCAGAGGTTGCAGGTCTTGTTACAGGAGGCAACTCAACTCTGTGACAGCGTCCCTAGAGGAATGAAGCGTCCTTATGCTCTGCTCCTTTGAGTGCTGCAGGTATGTTTACCTGGGCCTATAAACTCTGTTGGGAGTGTAAGGATTCCTCTGAGCTTGCCTTCTTCTATTTGTTCTCCCTGCAGCTGCAGCTCTGTTTGCACCTTCCTCCTATTGTTGCCTTTCCTCCTTGTCCTCTTGCCAGAGTGGAATTCCCGGAAGAACCCCTGTGAAGAAATAAGTACAATGCCAGAAGCCCCTTAAGAGATCAGATTGTTCTACTGCAATCATGAGCACTTTGAAATCATCTAATTAGAAAAAACCCACTATGTAATATCAAGCTTTTCTACAGTTTACTTAAGAGCAGCTGACGATCCCGATCCCTTTAAATAGTGTTAGAAATGGTGGCCTCCCAACTTGTACCACCCATGGTTTGTGGAATGGAGCAGGAGCTGACAAGAGCAATACGGATAGAGGTGAAAATAGTATTGGGGGATTGTAACTATATCATCTGTTCCCAATTTGCATTTATTAACGAGGCCCCCTCTTGTTTCCGGCAGGCGCCCTGGATACCTAGATCGAGGCCCACCCGAAAATCAGAAATGGTACAAACCAAGCAGTAAGCCAGCGCTTCAATCACTCATGCTATTTGGGCCACAGCACTTCCCCCTATTGAAGTGCAAACAGGACAATAAGGACATGATGATCCCCCGCTTATTTTACACACTGCCTGATTTTCATTTCCACTGAAGTTGTGTAAAGAAATATCAGGCGGAGTGTAAAATGAGCGGCTGATTTAGTGTCACTGGTCTTGCTACTGCCCAAGCTGAATTTCTACCCCAAAATGTGCCAAATCCTTCTGCTTGAAGACTGACCCATTAAAACAAGTAAAAAAACAGTTCATTCTGGGCTAATCGCAACAATAATTTGTGGAATATTGTCATTAAAAAATATATGAACTAAATGCATCCTGAATTTAATATTTCCTAATGCAATTTTCTATGAACTGTAAGAATATGGAAGCACGTTTACAAGCAGAAGCAAAACTAAAATGAATTCATTTCTTTAGAGTGCGATCAGATATTCTGATACCCTATTTATAGAAGCACATTGAGTCCAATAAACATGTTGTTTGGCTTTTCTTTCCCACTAGAGCGGGCCTGAGTCAAGATAAAACTGGCCTTTCAAAGATCCAACAGTGCCAAACTTCTGAAAGAAAAAAGAAAGACTTGCATTGATATAGCGCCTTTCATGACCACCGTACATCCCAAAGTGCTTTACAACCAATTAAGTACTTTATGAAGTGTAGTCACGTTGTAATGTAGGAATGGTGAAGTTAGCGGCACCAAATTAACAGCCCCATGCCCTCTTGCTCCTCTGTGTGCAGATAATGCAGTGGTTTTACTAGCATTTAGTGGTACATTGCCTCTTAGGTAACTGCTAAATAAACATGTGAAAAAAATTATTCAAAATATGTATTAAAAACTTTATATTCGCAAGCATGCTGTATGCACATGGAGAGCTTGAAGAATAGCCACCACTTTTGCCTTTCTAGTGCTGAAATTGCCCCACACTTCAAACCCCAAATGCACAGAGATGCTTTCAAAAGCGCTCAGTACTATTAATTGAGTATTAATTGCAAAGGGAACAGTGCTTAGCAGTACTGTCACTTGAACACATTGGTGTAATGCAGAGCGCTGTCTCTGGGACAGGAGCAGTCCTCCTGGCCTTTTGCAGTGTTTGCAAGGTAAACTTTACACAGATGCTTTATCAACAATGGCCATCTGCCAAAAAGAGTCTTTCCGGCAAGTGACAAGCTTATTGCAAAAAGGAAGCTGGTGGCTTTAATTGTTGTGATTGCATTTATTTGAATACTGTGAATTTGATTTTCTATTTTTGAAACCCTGTATTATAATGTCTTGTACAGCTGGTTTGATGAATCATGCTCTTTGCAAGTTATTAAATTCATTACACAAATATGTAAAGAGTCAAATTAGTCATATGCAGCGGAACCCTGATTGTCCCCATTCCTGTTTTTTTGCATTCTCAATTATCTGTAAAATCAATCAAGAAAGTCAGGCTTAGTTTTGCATAATTCTGCTAAAATCCAATTGAGTAGTTTTAAATGGATTTTTCTGGATTTTCGATCCAGCAGGATAAGTAGTTGTTATCTGGATGTTCTGACCCTTGTAGAATTTTCTGTCCTTAAGGTCATTAAAATTATAAATAGGATCCTTGGTTTTCTATCCAGAGGCATTGAATTTAAAAGTAAAGAGGTAATGGTGAACTTCTACAAGACCTTGGCTGGGCCACAATTTGAGTATTGTGTATAGTTGTGAGCAGATGGAATCCCCGTTGAGGCGCTAAAACATGGCGGAGAAGCACTATTGGCACGAATACACAAACCTATTTCTCTTATTTGGAAGGAGGAGAGCATGCCAGGGGATCTCAGAGACGCCGTAATCGTGACCATCTTCAAGAAAGGTGACAAGTCCGATTGCGGTAATTACAGAGGTGTCTCCCTGCTGTCTGCCACAGGGAAAGGCATTGCAAGAATCCTCCTCAATCGCCTTGTCCCAGTGGCTGAAGAGCTCCTCTCAGAGTCGCAATGCAGATTCCGCCCACTAAGGGGCACAATGGACATGATCTTCACCACGCGTCAACTACAAGAGAAATGCAGGGAACAGCACCAACCGCTGTACATGCCTTCTTTGACCTCACAAAGGCCTTTCACACTGAAACCGTGAGGGATTATGGAGTGTCCTCCTCAAATTCAGCTGCCATCAACTGTTTGTCACCATCCTCCGCCTGCTTCACAACGACATGCAAGCCATGATCCTGACCAACGGATCCACCACAGACCCAATTCACGTATGGACTGGGGTCAAGCAAGGCTGTGCCATCGCACCAATGCTCTTCTCGATCTTCCTGGCTGCAATGCTCCATCTTACCCTCAGTAAGCACCCCGCTGGAGTGGAGCTAATCTACAGAACAAACGGGAAACTGTTCAACCTCAGTCGCCTCCAGTCCAGATCCAAGGTCGTCCCTTCCTCTGTCGTCGAATTACAGTATGCAGACGACGCTTGCGTCTGCACACACTTGGAGGTCAAACTCCAAACCATCGTTAACACTTTCACCGAAGCATAGGAGAGCATGGGCCTTACACTAAACATCCGTAAGACAAAGGTCCTCCACCAACCTGCCCTCGCCACACAGTACTGTTCCCCGATTATCAAAATCCATGATGAGGCCTTGGACAACATGGACCACTTTCCATACCTCAGGGGCCTACTGTCAACAAGGGCAGATGTCAATGACGAAGTCCAACACCGCCTTCTGTGTGCCAGTGCAGCCATCGGTCGCCTGAGGAAGAGAGTGTTTGAAAACCAGGACCTCAAACCCAGCACCAAGCTCATGGTCTAAAGAGCAGCAGTGATACCCGCCCTCCTATATGCTTCAGAGACATGGACCATGTACAGCAGGCACCTCAAAGCACTGGAGAGGTACCACCAATGCTGCCTCCGTAAGATCCTGCAAATCCATTGGCAGGATAGGCGCACCAACGTCAGTGTTCTCGCTCAGGACAACATCCCCAGCATCGAAGCTTTGACCACGCTCGATCAGCTCCGATGGATGGGCCACATCGTCCACATGCCCAATACGAGACTCCCAAAGCAAGTGCTTTACTCGGAGCTCCGACACGGCAAGAGAGCCCAAGGTGGGCAGAGGAAACGCTTCAAGGA
The DNA here is from genome assembly GCF_052327205.1 of Somniosus microcephalus. Taxonomy (NCBI): domain Eukaryota; kingdom Metazoa; phylum Chordata; class Chondrichthyes; order Squaliformes; family Somniosidae; genus Somniosus; species Somniosus microcephalus. The sequence goes on from NC_140988.1 coordinate 168,721,964, forward strand.
CACCCTCAAAGCCTGGTCCAAGACCACACAAAGTGGAGGAGAAGCATCCAGGAAGATGCCAATCACCTCGGGGTCGATTTTCCCAAAGCTGTCGGGAAGAAGGCGGGACTTCCCCTTTCGGGTTTTTGTCCCGCCTACATCGACGTCCGGCCAATCCGTGCGATTTTCCCTTGATTGACCTTATTGAGCCCGCCCAGCAGGCTCAGCAGGTCAATTAAGGGCCATCTGGCAACAGGTGACGTCACAGACTGCAATTTCATCTGTCAAGAGTTTTTGACAGATGAAATATCAGTGTTTCACAGCTGTTTCAAGCTGTGAAACACTGACAGTCTGAGTTCTGACATGAGTCCTTCTGCACGGACTCAGTTAGAACTCACATCGGCACTCAGAGCTGAAGGCTGTCACTTTTCACAGATCGCAGCCGTTCAGCTTTAAGTGCCGCGTGAGTGATGGGCTCCCGACGGCTACAGGAAGAAAGGCTGTGAAGGTAAGTACAGGTAAGTAAAAGTTCTTTACACACTTTAGACACACCAAACACACTTACCTTTGCACTCATGTACCCATCACTCACCTGAGCGCCGACATCGCGACCCCTCCAACTCCTTCAACCCGACGGCCCGCCTGCTCTAACCTGGCGTGGTTTGGAGCCGTCGGGAAACCCACACGAAACCCCTCAAAATAGGGATTAGGCTAAAAACTGCCTGTTAACTACCTGTTAACAGGCAGTTAATTGGCACTAATCCCTCCCCGCCTGGGGTCGGCGGGTCCCAGTGCGGGGCGGGTACCCGCTGCCTCTGAAAGTTGCGTGGAGCGGGGTTTTGGGCGGGATGGTGTCGGGACCCCCGAAATCGGGACTTTCCCCCCCACACGCCTGAAACCCCGCCTGACGGCTCCACGAAAATCGACCCCCTCGAGTCTCTTCGCCAGGAGCAAACGGAAACAAAGCGCAAGGAGCGCACGTCAACCCAAGCACCCCACCCACCCGTCCCTTCAGCCACCATCTGCCCCACCTGTGACAAAGACTGTAGGTCCTGCATTGGACTCATCAGTCATCTGAGAACTCATTTTTAGTGTGGAAGCAAGTCATCCTCGTTTCCGAGGGACTGCCTAAGAAGAAGATAAGAAAGATATAAAAACGATGGAAAAGATGCAGTGTGGGTTTATTAGGGTGTTAACCGGAATGAGGAACAGTTATAAAGAAAGACTTGAGAAGTTAGGTCTTTTTCACTAGACCTGACAGAGGTCTACATAAATCATTTAAAGTTAGTAGTCAGTACAAAAAGCAATCAAAAAGGCTAATGGAATGTTTGCCTTTATCTCAAGGGGGGCTGGAATACAAAGGAGAGGAAGTGATGCTGCAGTTGTACAGAGCCTTGGTCAGACCCCATCTAGAGTACTGGGCACTGCACCTCAGGAGGGATATATTGGCCTTGGAGGGGATGCAGTGCAGATTCAACCGAAGATACCAGGGGTTAAATTATGAAGACAGGTTGCATAAAACTTGGTTTGTATTCCCTTGAGTCTAGAAGATTGAGGGGTGATCTGATCAAGGTGTTTAAAATGTTAAAAGGATTTGATAGGGTAGACACAAAGAAACTATTTTCTCTGATGGGGGATTCAATAACAAGGGCACATAGGCCTAGAAATTGGGTATAGCCCCGCTTGAGACATTAGAACTGGCGCTGCGCAAAGTTTATAGCCAGACGAAACTTATCGCCGCCTGGCGCGATATTGGGTTGCATCGCCCCCAAAGGTGATTGAGGCGCGAATTCAGACGTTGCACGGGCCTCCTAAGGCGCAAAACTTCTGGCGCAACCCAATATCGGCGCGGACGGGCGCAGCGCAGGTGATCTCAATTACCGATAACCACGAGACTTCCAAGCGCCGGCCGGCTCTTAAAGGGGTGGGTCAGTCAGCCTCAGCTTCCACACTCATCGCCCTGTAGGCCTCAGAATCAGCGCACGCCCTTCTCTGGTGCAAAAAACTTGGTCAAGATGGAGAAGGTGAGACAGAGAGCAGAGCGCTTCAGCAATGAGGCTCTGGAGCAATTGGTGGCCGCAGTGGAGCGCCGTCAAGATGTTCTGTACCCAGACAATGGCAGGAGGCCGAATCAAAAGGAATACCGCCGAGCTTGGAGGGATGTTTGCCAGAGGGTCAACTCCAGCAGCATGGCGACCAGGAGCCCTGTTCAGTGCAGGAAGAAATTCAACGACCTCACTCGGGTCGTGAGGGTGAGTGGTGTTTATGCAAACTTCTGATTCCCTCCATCTGCACCTGACTTCATGGCTACAGGGTGCGCGATGCCCCAATGGCCATGTGTCAGCAAGCACCCATGGCCCTTTCTGGGCACACACATGCACATTTGACTCAAGGCGTCATGTAAGGGCTCTTGCACCATGGGGGGCATGAGATGATCACTCAGGGCATCATGTAAGGGCTCTTGCACCATGGGGGGCATGAGATGATCACTCAGGGCATCATGTAAGGGCTCTTGCACCATGGGGGGCATGAGATGATCACGCAGGGCGTCATGTAAGGGCTCTTGCACCATGGGGGGCATGAGATGATCACTCAGGGCATCATGTAAGGGCTCTTGCACCATGGGGGGCATGAGATGATCACTCAGGGCATCATGTAAGGGCTCTTGCACCATGGGGGGCATGAGATGATCACTCAGGGCATCATGTAAGGGCTCTTGCACCATGGGGGGCATGAGATGATCACTCAGGGCATAATGTAACAGAACTTCCCCTTCTTTCCCCTGCAGTCCAAGCTGGCGACGATTCACAAGGACCAGCTTCAAACCGGTGGAGGACCTCCACAAGTGGTCACTCTCACGGATCTCGAGGAGAGAGTGCACCAGATTCTTGGAGGACGTCTGAGTGGTCCTGTTACCACTGCAGCTGCCGACCCCATTGTCGACAGCGATGGTAAGGATCTCAACTTTTTCAGCTGTCTCCTTCCACTTGGTCCCCCCGCCAGCATGCTTTCTCACTGTGGAGCCATGTCAGAGCCTTGCCGCAATCTGGCATGCCTTGCTGCCAACCTGTCTTTTGCTAAAGCCACTCTTCCACCTCCCTGCTTTCAGATGCTGCATCACCAGCTCGGGATCCGGGCCCTGAAGCTGCCACTGCCAGTGCCTCCGGAGGCGAGGATCAGGAGGAAGCCGGACCATCCGTTCCAGCCTCAGGGAAGCCAACACATCTGCAGACTGGGGATAGTAGCTTCCTGGAGGGGAGGGGGGGGGCTCTGATGAGGAGCCAGTTGCCGGAACAAGCGGCCTGCATCAACGCGAGGGGGGTAGGCAAGTTTGGGCACCGGCTCCCCGGAGGGCAAGGCAGGGAGCGATGACTGCTGCACAGAGTGCAGAGGAGGTGCGTAGCCTGGCTGAAATGAGCACCCAGGCCCGGCTCAGGCACACTGAGCTTATGGCTGCAGTGGGGAGGATGCCCCAGTCGATAGAAACACTGGCAAAGAGTGTGCTGGACTTTGGCGCAGCAATGGAGAGGACTGTCCAGGGCTTCGGGGCAGCAATGGAGAGGACTGTCCAGGGCTTCGAGGCCGCTATGGAAAGGACTGTTCAGAGCTTCGGACAATCCCTGGAAAGGTCTGTCCAGGGCTTGTCCGAGGCAGTGGAACGGACTGCTCCGGCCTTGTCCGAAGCAATGGAGAGAACTGTCCAGGGCTTCTCCGAAGCACTGGCACCTGCCACACAGGTCCTCACTGCTGCCACGCAGTCACTTGCTGGCCTCGTCCAGACCCAGATTGAGGCTCGCAAACTCTCACTGCTGCCACCCTATCTGCATCAGCTAGGATCACCCCGGGCCCTTCCAGTACCACACGAGGCCAGGAATCAGTGGAGCGGTCGCTTGTGGTGGTAGAGCCGAGCCGGTCCCCTCCGAGAGCCAGTGTGTCGTCCGACCATGGTGCAGGTGTCCTCTCTCGGCAGGTGACCATTGCTCATGCCACCGCTGGAATGTCTGCAGTGCAGCTGCCACCACCTGCAGTGCACACTGCTTCCAGCCATGGCCAGATCAAGCAGCCAGCCTCCGCACCCTCCAAGCCCAGAGGTCGTCCAGGCCGTCCCTCAGGGGCTTCTGCGCTTGCAGACAGCCACCAGGCGTCCCCCATCCTTGACGCCGCCACTGGGGTTCAACTACGGAGGAGCAGCAGGGAGGGAAGGGGCCGACCGTGAAAGAGAAGTCGGTCTCCATCAAGGGGCCAGCAGCAGAGGGAGGTGCTGAGACGTTTCTTTCCCCAAATTCAAGGACGCCCTCACCTGTTCTGATTGTTGGTGATGGTTTGTTTAGTTTTGCGGCTTTGTCAGAGAGTTAACTGTTATTTTGTTAGTTATGGTTTCTGTTGACATGACGTTGTTATGCTGGAAGGAAGCACTTTTTTGAAAATAAAGAATTTTTTTTATTTACAATGGTACTCGTAACTATTTACACTCATGGTGGCCTTCATAGGCTTTGTACGATCAGAAGTGCGCAGGATGAATGAGACCCATCATTCCGTCAGAGGGCCCTCGAACCGAGTCCTTATGAGCCTCTGATGGACGGCCCTTCCAGTTTCAGGAGCCCTCCCTTCTTCCTCCTCCTCCTCCTCCTCGTCCGCATGCTCCTCCTCCCCCTCCTCGCCCGCCTGCTCTTCCTCCTCCTCCTCCTCGTCCGCCTGCTCTGCTGGACCTTGAGGGGCAGCTGGCATTGGCTGGGTTCGTCGAATGGCCAAGTTGTGGAGCATGCAGCAGACGACGACGATGCAACCCACTTGCTCCGGCGAGTACTGCAGGGCTCCCCCCGAATGGTCTAGACAGCGGAAACGCTGTTTGAGCACACCAATAGTGTGCTCCACAATGTTCCTGGTCGCCTGATGGCTGCTATTGTAAAGCTCTTCTGCCGGGGTGGCGGGCAAACAGAGTGGGGTCATGAGCCATGGGCAGAGAGGATAGCCCTTGTCGCCAAGAAGCCAGCCTCATGGGTGAGCCGGCCCCTCAAATAGGTCAGAAACTGAGGTCTGCCGCAGGATGAACACATCGTGGCTGCTCCCAGGGAATTGCGCGTTGACTGCCATGATCATCTGGCGGTGGTCACAGACCAGCTGGACATTGAGGGAGTGGAACCCCTTGCGGTTGCGGAACTCCTCAGGATTCAGTAATGGCGCCCGCAAAGCCACGTGTGTGCAATCAATGGCCCCCTGCACCATAGGGAAGTCTGCAATAGCAGCAAAGCCCTGCGCGCGCTCCGCCTGCTTCTCCAGGGTCAGAGGGAAGGTGATTAATTGACACCTTCTTCTATAGAGGGCAGCTGTCACTTGCCGGATGCAACAATGCACTGCAAATTGAGATATATTCGCTATGTCCCCAGTGGCTGACTGAAAGGATCCGGTGGCATAAAAGTTGAGGGCAACAGTCACTTTGACGGCCACCGACAGAGAGGTCCTGCACCGTAGACGCGGCTGCAGATCCTCAGCAAGCAGGTGGCACAGCTCAGTCACAACCTCCTTACCAAATCGGAGCCTTCGCAGACACTGCTCCTCCGACATGGTAAGGTATGACACCTCCTGCCTGAAAACCCTCGCAACGTATCTTCGGAGTGGCCGACCTCCATTGCCCCTCCTCCTTCTGGCCAATCCCGGCCCTCTCTCCCGCCGTCTCTGTGCCCCTTCAAAGTGTCCGGCCATGAGGACGTTCCCCTCCAAAGCAGCTCCCATTGCTATGACAGACGGGCAACACGCTGTAATGTCTAGCACTCCAACTGCTCCGGACAGGGCTGAAGGTCCCAAGTATTCGAAGGCTAAATCCGATAAATCCTGTGCAACAGTAGCTCACCAACTCTCCCCAGCAACGATCAGAATGAACAGGCCAAGTGGCTGCAGCTTTTATACTAGAGCTGTCCCCTTTAAATAGTGCCCCCCGACTCCGAGAAGGGCCTGGGAACGTTCCATCGAACTGTCACTAATAGCGCCAGGTGAAAAGGTTCCGGGCGCCACCGAATATCCGGTCAGGGGCGCCAAAAGGGCGTTGCACACTGAAATGATGTCATGATCTGCCTGCGCACGTGGGCGCGCGCTAACAGTTAGCGCAGGCGCTAAATGGATACTCAATTTGGGAGGTGTCGCTATCCTCATTGCGCCCGCCCGAACATTGGGTAACGTCCCAAATCTCGGGCTCATTAGGCGCTAATCGCTGGCGCAACCAACTGAATTTCTAGGCCATAATCTTAAAAATAGAACTAGGCCATTTAGGAGGAATCAGGAAGCACTTTTGCACACAAAGTATAGTAGAAGCCTGGAATTGTCTCCGCAAAAGGCTGTGAATGCTGGGACAATTGGAGCTTTCAAGACAGAGATTTTTGTTAGCTAAGCGTATCGACGGATATAGAGCTAAGACATTTACGTGAAGTTCAGGTACAGATCACCCATGATCTAATTACGTGGCAGAGCAAGCTTGAGGGGCTGAATAGCCTACTCCTGTTCCTATGTTCAAGCTTATTAAGGGTTATAAGGTAAATAGTGATAGCTTGTTTCCATTGGTTATTCAGGCAGTAATGAGAGGGAACAAATTTAAGTTCATCAAAGAGAGATGGAAAATTGAGTGCAAGTGTAATCCTGAACTTGCACAAAGACTGAATAACATTGGTGCATTGCCTTGTTTGGCACTCCACGGCACTCTCAGAGGACAGCAGTGTAGCATGCCTGGCAGGAAATGCTGTGCACGTTGCCCTCACAACCTAGGACAAGATGCAGAAGAAGATGTTCCACGTTAAGGAAGCTGCCAAGGAAAGCCTTCCCAACAGTACCATTTACCAGGCACAAGGCCTATGCACGCGTGACATAAAGCTTTGCTGGGAAATCTGTTGCATATTTACTGCTGGCCCATTGCAAGCCCTCACACAACCTTATAGTGCTTTTATTTCTGACCATGAATATCCATAGGGCACACATTACGGCTGTTACTTACAATTGGAAGATTTGTCACACTCACATCTTCAAAACATAGAAACATAGAAACAGAAGATAGGAGCAGGAGTAGGCCATTCGGCCCCTCGAGCCTGCGCCGCCATTCAATGCGATCATGGCTAATCATCCAAATTCAGTACCCGGTCCCTGCTTTCTCCCCATACCCCTTGATCCCTTTAGCCTTAAGAAATATATCCAACTCCTTCTTGAATATATTTAATGAATTGGCATCTACTGCCTTCTGTGGTAAAGAATTCCACAGGTTCACCACTCTCTGGGTGAAGAAATTCCTCCTCATTTCTGTCCTAAATGGCCTACCCCTTATCCTTAGACTGTGACCCCTGGTTCTGGACTCCCTGACCATCGGGAACATCCTTCCTGCATCTAGTCTGTCCAGTCCTGTCAGAATTTTATAAGTTTCAATGAGATCCCCTCTCATTCTTCTAAACTCCAGCGAGTACAAGCCCAATCGACCCAATCTCTCCTCATACGTCATTCCTGCCATCCCAGGTATCAGCCTGGTGAATCTTCGCTGAACTCCTTCCATGGCAAGAACATCCTCCCTCAGATAAGGCGACCAAAACTGCACACAATACTCAAGATGTGGTCTCACCAAGGCCCTGTACAACTGCAGCAAGACATCCTTGTTCCTGTACTCAAACCCTCTCGCTACGAAGGCCAACATACCATTTGCCTTCTTAACCGCCTGCTGCACCTGCATGCTTAGCTTCAGCGACTGGAAAAGGCTTCATACATAAAAGCACTGTAAGTTAACTAAACGTAGCTGCACTATGCATGGTCACTTAATAAGATCTGGGATAGGTTGTAGCTTCAGCACATCTGTCATGGTGTATGTGCAAAGGAGGGTGAGAACATTTTGGAGACCATCAAGAAATTCCTGTGCTTTAGGAAATAAAGCTGTGCGATGACATTGGACAGCCAAGTCATGGTGCTAGTCAATAAAAAATTAGATGAACTAGCTGGATATGCCAACAGAAGCATCAATCACTTTATCTATACATCATTGGCCATCACATCGGCATATAGTGCAGATGAATTCTATGCTAATCTGGAAGGAGGCAGAGTCCAAAAAAGTTGAGTATGCTGGCAAACCTCCTTGCCACGGACAAGTGCTATTCCTCTGGCACAGGCTGGTTATAGCTGTCCTTGCAGCAGATGGAACTGATCTTCAAGTGGTTCAATGCTGACCTGGAGCCTGCAGAATATTTTATCCATGGTCACTGTCAAGTGGGTGTTCCAGGGCCAGTAGCTGTTGTTAGTGGAATAATGACAGGCATTGGTAGTCTGTTTCTGGTGCCTCTGGTCTCCCCGGCATGCCTTCTTTCATGTAGTTTAACCTATATGCCCACTACAATGTCAAAATAAATATGGGGGGGCTCTTGATTATCTGCTAATTTCCATTTACTGCTGGGTGTGGGATGATTGGGATTGGGGTGGATGGCAGAATACTGAGGATCCAATGAATGAGCTGGAGGTTTTGGCATGTAAATAACATAACTTCTTAGAGAGAAAGAGAGAGAAAGCTTTATCACATACATTTTGAGAATTGTATTTAATTAGTAAGATGCTATTTGTAGGATTCACAAAGAAGGTAGTGGAAATCTGGAACTCTCTTCTCCAAAAGGCTGGGTCCTGCTGGGTGAATTGAAATTTTAAAGATTGAGATCGATAGATGTGTGTTGGGTAAAGGTAACAAGGGCGAAAGGCGGGTAAATGGAGTTGAGCTATAGATCAGCCATAATCTGATTGAATGGTGGAACAGTCTCAAGGGGCTGTATGGTCTACTCTTGTTCCTATGTAAAGGACATTAATAGGCAATTAATTTACCATTTTAAGTAAGCTTATAAAATGAGAGCTACTGTAATCTCTTTTGCAATCACTTCACAAGATTACACAAGAAAGATGTTTTACTTCTGACATTCAAGGTACTATAGCTATCTGTGCTGGTATAATGTGACTTTTCAGCAGAGCTACACGGACCTTACATCCATATTAATATTTATGATAGTGACGAATCCAGTGCTACTGGATTGCAGCAGTCAGAGCCAGCAGCCCACTGAAACTCATTAACCTTTACAGGGATAAGTTTCAAGTGAATGAAGCTGTACATAAAGAAAATCTCCTAAGGTTGAACAATCAGCTCCAGGACAGGAACTGCTCACAGAGTCCGGAGTGTGTATTTATCTGTCAAAATTATAGCATAGGTAGCAATTCAGCCCATTGAGACTGTGTCAGTGGTAGTTCTTCAACGAGAGCTAACTATTCTTATCCCATTTATCAGCCCTTTTTCCATATCCTTTCTTTATTCTTCATTTTCAAATACTTATCCAATTCCCTTTAAGTACAAACATACAAAAAGAACAGGAAAAGACCATCTGATCCATACATGGTGCAGTCACATATAATATTGGCCTGCAATCTTCTGAGAGAGGCAAAATTCAGAGAAAAAATAACTAAGAACAATTTAGGTGAAACTCTGGGAAATTCAACTCTGACCCCCGAAGGCAATCAAGTAAACTTTAGGTAATTCAAGACTCCCATTATTGCCCACTACCCCACAACTTATAACTTGAAATAGCCTCTTCTCCAGGGAATTTGCCCAGCTTCCTTTTGAAAGACTGCAGGGAATCCATGTACATATTTGATGTTGAAGTCTCTGTCACAGTAGTCACTTCTGCTAAAGCATTCCACGTTCTAATGACTCTATGTGGGGAAGAAAATCATCTTGTCCAGTTGTTTTGTAGAGCCAGGAGGAGAAGTCGTACTCCTCCCAACACCACAGCAAACTAAATTTTGGAAGTTTTGGGGCCTTTTTTGAGCGGCCTCCAACAGTCTCTTTAAGGACCTCTGATTAGGCTGCTTAAGACCCGGAATACCAGTTGGAACTTGTGCATTGCACACTCCGACTAGGGCAAACAAATTTAGTAGGCAAAGTCTTAAAGGAGCACAGGAGCCTGCTATCAATAATGAAATGAGGCCAGCGCTCATTTCAGGCAGCTGCTAGGGCTGCCTAAAAAAAGGCCCCAACTAATATAGCAGTGATCCTAATTCCCATGTAGATCAGGCACAGGCCCCTGCAGTGCTAAATTGGTTATTGTTGTTCCCAGTTTAGGCCCATAAAACAGGTGCACCGATGTTAAATTTAGACCACTATATCCCTTGCAACTGATTTGTAAACCAGTGGAAATATGGCCCCGGTCTTGACAGGGGCGGGTTGCGTAGGTGGGGAGTTTTGAATCCACAGCATGCGTAGTTTATTTCTGTAGAACCTCTGCCCAGAAGTCAGCCTGATTGACAAACTTGGCTTCCAGTTGGGTGGGGAGCGCGCCGGAGCCGGCCGCAGGAGCAGGTAGGGAGCCTACAGCTGCAACTGGGAGTGTGGGGAGCGTCCAATCCCTGACCTCAGGGCGGGGTGTTCAATCCCGGGGGTGTCTTTATATGGGGAGATCTTATTGGGGGGAACTTGGGGGGAACTTGGGGGGCCAGGGGTAAGCACTCTTGCTCCTCCTGGCCCACAACCAGTGCAGGAAAGGCACTTACTTTCTCCCCAAAGCTGTCCTCACCTCCCTTCAGCTGTCAGGTTTCCCGAGGCCTGGGAAATACGGCCGGCCAGGGTTAAACCCGCAAAGCAGATTAAATCTGAGGCGGCCAGCTTCATTAAAATATTTAATTGGCCAATCCTAGGAGCGGGTTGCCTGCGCAACCCTTACATAAGAACATAAGAATTAGGGGCAGGAGTAGGCCATACGGTCCTTCGAGCCTGCTCCGCCATTCAATAAGATCATTGCTGATCTTCAACCTCAACTCCACTTTCCTGTCCGATCTCCATATTCCCTATCCCCAAAAACCTATCTATCTCAACCTTGAATATACGCAACAACTCAGCATCCACAGCACTTTGGGGTAGAGAATTCTACAGATTTACAGCCCTCTGAGTGAAGATATTCCTTCTCATCTCAGTCTTAAATGGCCAACCCCTTATCCTGAGACTATGGCCCTTAGTTCTAGACTCTCCAGCCAGGGAAAACAACCTCTCAGCATCTATCCTGTCTATTCCCCTCAGAATCTTATATGTTTCAATGAGATCACCTCTCATGCTACTAAACTTCAGAAAGCATAGGCCCAATCTACTCAAACTCTCCTCATAGGACAACCCTCTCATCCCAGGGATCAATTTAGTGAACCTTCGTTGCACTGCCTCTAAGGCATGTATGTTCCTTTCTCAGATAAGGAGACTAAGGCCTAGAAATTCAGTATAGCCACGTTTGGGGCGCTACAGCCGGGTGTTCGCTAAATTTAGCGCCCGGCGCAACTTAGCGCCACCTTCGCCGAAATTGATTTGCATCGCCCCAAGAGGTTGCTGCTGCGCTAAAGCAGGCGATGCATGACTATCATAAGGCGCTAAGCCAGCGAGCCAAGGCGCTAACACCGAGGGTGGGCACAGCGCAGGTGCGGCGAGTTGCTGATTGAAGGCAGACACACTGGCGCCGGTCAGCTCTTAAAGGGGGAGGGTCGATTTGTTTGGCTGGCATGCCCTGCACACTGCAGCCCTGAAGCAAGGCCTGACCATTGCTGGTTCATTAGTTCTACGCCCAGGACCATGGAGAAGGCCGCTATTCTTCCAAATCCCATTGCATGCTCTTGCTGCTTGTCCAGGGTCATGGGGAAGGAGATGTACTGATGTCTCCTTCTGAAAAGGGCATTGGTCACCTGGCAGATGCAGCAATGTACCGCAAACTGGGAGATGTTGGCAATGTCCCCAGTAGCGGATTGGAAGGAGCCGGTGGCATAGAAGTTGAGAGCCACCGTCACCTTCACTGCCACCGACAGAGACGTCCTGCTCCTCAGCTGTGGCTGCAGATCTCTGCGAAGCAGGTGGTAGATCTCAGTGACCACCTCCCTTCTGAATCGCAGCCTCCGAACACACTGCTCCTCAGACATGTTCAGATATGAGAACTGCTGGCGGTATACGCTGGGTGGGTAAGGCCTCCTGTGCCAATGCCTGTTGGCCCTTCTCCATCTGGCCATGACTGGCACTCTCTCACAGCATCTCTGAGCCCTTTGAATGCAATGGAGAAGCCCAACGTTTCCATCCATTGCAGCCCCCATTATATGTGGCGACTCAAGGCTATGACACTGAAAGTTAAATCCAAGTGCAAAGCTCTGGCCTGAAGCCAGAAGTACCTGTGCGAGCACTGAGTCAAAGTAGAAAGCTCTCTCCCTTTGTCTCTCTCCAAATATCCGTCTCTCACACAGAAGGATTGGCACAAAATGGCTGCCACTTATAATGCAGGAGGAGTCCCCTTTAAAAAGCGCCCCCCGCGCCCCACAGCGACTGGGAACCGTTCCCCTCTACCAGTCGCTGGGGGTGCCAGGCGCACAGAAGGGCAGCGCCACTGAAGTTCTGGTTCGGGGCGCACCAAGGGCGTTGCACCATGAAATGACGTCAGGATCTGCGCGCGCAGCTGAGCGGGCACTGCGGTTTTGCGCCGCCGCTAAATCTTGAGTGACGTTCGCGAGAGGCGCAGATCGCGCCGCGCCCGGGCGCTAGCCGCTTAGAGCCCCACCTCTCCTCCTCCTAAGGCGCTAGCGGCTGCCGTTAACAACTGAATTTCTAGGCCTAAATCTGTGCACAGTACTCCAGGTGTGGTCTCACCAAAGCCCTGTACTATTGCAGTAAGACTTCCTTACTCTTGTACTCCAACATGTGGTTTACATGGATTTCAGTAAAGCTTTTGACAAAGTCCCACATAGGAGACTGGTCAAGAAGGTAAGAGCCCATGGGATCCAGGGTGCCTTGGCGCGTTGGATCCTAAACTGGCTGAGTGGCAGGAGGCAGAGGGTGATGGTCGAAGGTTGCTTTTGTGACTGGAAGCCTGTGTCCAGTGGGGTACCTCAGGGATCGGTGCTGGGACCCTTGCTGTTTGTGATCTACATAAATGATTTGGATGAGAATGTAAAAGGTATGATCAGTAAGTTCGCAGATGACACGAAAATTGGTGGGGTGGTAAATTGCGAGGAGGAAAGCCTCAGGCTACAGGACGATATAAACGGGTTGGTCAGATGGGCGGAAAAGTGGCAAATGGAATTTAACCCTGAAAAGTGCGAGGTGATGCATTTTGGACGGACAAATAAGGCAAGGGAATACACAATGAGTGGTAGGACCCTAGGAAGTACAGAGGGTCAGAGGGACCTTGGTGTACATGTACATAGGTCCCTGAAGGCAGCGGAACAGGTAGATAAGGTGGTTAAAAAGGCATATGGGATACTTGCCTTCATTAGCCGAGGCATAGAATGTAAGAGCAGGGAGGTTATGATGGAGCTGTACAAAACGCTGGTGAGGCCACAGCTGGAGTACTGTGTGCAGTTCTGGTCGCCTCACTATAGGAAGGATGTGATTGCTTTGGAGGGTGCAGAGAAGATTCACCAGGATGTTACCTGGGCTGGAGCGCCTCAGCTATGAAGAAAGACTAAACAGGCTGGGGTTGTTTTCCTTGGAGCAGAGAAGGCTGAGGGGGGACCTGATTGAGGTGTACAAAATGATGAGGGGCATAGATAGGGTAGATAAAGAGGAACTTTTCCCCTTAGTAGGGGGGTCAATAACAAGGGGGCATAGATTCAAGGTAAGGGGCAGGAGATTTAGAGGGGATTTGAGGAGGAACTTTTTCACCCAGAGGGTGGTTGGAAGCAGGAACTCACTGCCTGAAAGGGTGGTAGAGGCAGGAACCCTCACAACATTCAAGAAGCATTTGGATGGGCACTTGAAATGCCATTGCATACAAGGCTATGGACCAAATGCTGGAAAATGGGATTAGACTGGACAGGGATTGATGGTCGGCGCAGACACGATGGGCCGAAGGGCCTCTTTCTGTGCTGTATAACTCTATGACTCTATGAACCTCCTTGCAATAAAGGCCAACATACCATTTGCCTTCCTAATTACTTGTTGTACCTGCATGCTAACTTTCTGTATTTCTTGTACGATGAAACCTAAAATCTCTGAACACCAACGTTTAATAGTTTCTCACCATTTAGAAAATATTCTGTTTTTCTATTCTTCATATCAAAATGAATAACCTCACATTATACTCCATCTGCCACCTTATTGCCCACTCACTTAACCTTTCCATATCCCTTTGCAGGCTCTTTGTGTCCTCTTCACAGCTTACTTTCCCACCTAGCCTTGTATCGTCAGCAAATTTGGATACACTGCACTCAGTCCCTTCATCTAAGTCATTAATATAGATTGTAAATAGTTGAGGCCCAAGCACTGATCCTTGCGGCACCCCACTAGTTACAGCCTGCCAAATGGAAAATGACCCATTTATCCCTACTTTCCACTAACCAATCCTCTACCCATGCTAATATATTACCCACAACCCCATGAACCCTTATCTTGCGTAGCAACCTTTTATGTGACACCTTATCGAATGCCTTTTGGAAATCCAAATATACTGTTACCGTTTATCTACCCTGCTAGTTACATCCTCAAAAAACTCTAATAAATTGGTTAAACATGATTTCCCTTTCATAAAACCATGCTGACTCTGCCTAAAAATATTATGATTTTCTACATGCCCTGTTGCCACTTCCTTAATAATGGATTCCAGCATTTTTCTGATGACTGACATCAGGCTAACTGGCCTGTAGTTCCCTGTTTTCTCTCTCCCTCCTTTCTTGATTTGCTACCTTCCAATCTGCTGGGACCATTCTAGAATCTAGGGAATTTTAGAAGATCACAACCAACGCATCCACTATCTCTGCAGCCACCTCTTTTAGAACCCTAGGATGTTGGCCATCAGGACCAGGGGATTTGTCATCTTTTAGTTCCATTAGTTTCTCAAGTACTTTTTCTCTACTGATATTAATTACTTTAAGTTCCTCACTATTTTTGGTATGCTTTTTGTGTCTTCTACTGTGTAGATAGATGCAAAATATTTGTTTCAAGTCTCTGCCATTTCCTTATTCCCCATTATAATTTCACCTGTCTCAGCCTCTAAGGAACGAATGATTACTTTTGCTACTCTCTTCCTTTTTATCTACTTGTAGACGTCCTTGCAATCTCTTTTTATATTTCTTGCTAGATTACTCTCATATTCTATTATCTCCCTTTTTATCAATTTTTTGGTCATCCTTTGCTGGTTTCTAAAGTTTTCCCAATCCTCAGGTTTACTACGATTCCTCACAACATTATAAGCCTCTTCTTTTAATCTAATACTATCCTTAACTTCTTTAGCTAGCCACGGATGGACCACTTTTCCCATGGAGTTTTTATTTCTCCATGAAATGTATATTCGGTGAGAATTTTGGAATATTTCTTTAAATGTTTGCCACTGCTTATCTACCATCATACCGTTTAATCTTAACCCCCTTGTCCGTTAAACCCAGAATGGACAAGTTGGTGGGCTGGGGTCGTGTTTGAGATTTTTAGGCCTAGAAATTGGGTTGGGGCGCCAAAGTGGCGCAAAAGTCGCCTGAGCGCAGGATTTAGCGCAGCGTTCGAGGCTTTAGCGATCGTCAGATATTCAGTTCCATTGCCCCTAGAGGGAGACGGGGTGAGGCTCGAGGCGCTCTGCGTCCCTCTTAGGGCGCTGAAACTGAATATCGCAGTGCAACGTGCCGCAGCGCCACACGCTACGGCACGGCACGCTGCGGTACTGCAGGCCTTCCTCCCATTGTTAAGGGGGAGGGGCCTGCAACAGCGCGATCCCCGCTCGCGAGTGCCGGCAAACGAGCCCGGCACCAAGGAGAAGTGCCGAGCTCTCGGGAAACAGTCGGCAATGCCGCGGGGGGGGGGGGTTCAGGAGGCCGGGGACGGAGGTGCTGGCAGGCGGCCGCTGAAAAAGGCGGTCGCCCCGCACCTCCACCTTAACTTGCGCCGCTGCCGGCACAGTAAGGCCCCGTGAACCGGGCGTGGGTAGCAAACGGCGCAACTGCGGCGTTCGCTACCAAATATCGCGAACGGGGCGCGAATGGGGCGCTGCGCACACCGATGACGTCATCGGTGGCGGCGCAGCGCAAATGGCTAATGCCACCATTAGCGCCCCTGCTGAATATCGCGGGAGGCGCAGCCAGTGGCGCTACAGCCACTGACTGCCTCTTTAGGCGCTAACAGGTGGCGCTACTCACCCAATTTTTCCCCCTTAAAGTTTTAACATCTCACCCGACCCCAACTCACCCATTTTTGGGTTTAAGATTCAGCCCAATCTGCCACTAATTATTTTCTGAAAACCTTTTATTATTTTGAAAATCTTAATTAGATTCTCCCTTAACCATATCTGTTCCAGGGACAAGTGCCCTAATGTTTTGACCCTTTCTACAAAACTAAACCTTTCATTTCTAATATCATTATAGTGGATTTTTGCTGTATCTTTCCACAGTGCTAATATCTTTCAACAACAACAATAACTTGTATTTATGTAGCTCCTTTAATGTAGTAAAACATCCCAAGGCGCTGCACAGGAGTATTATAAGACAAAAAATTTGACACCGAGCCACTTAAGGAGAAATTAGGGCAGGTGAGCAAAAGCTTGGTCAAAGAGGTAGGTTTTAAGGAGCGTCTTAAAGGAGGAAAGCGAGGTAGAGAGGCGGAGAGGTTTAGGCAGGGAATTCCAGAGCTTAGGGCCTCGGCAACTGAAGGCATGGCCACTAATGGTTAAGCAATTATAATCAGGGATGCTCAAGAGGACAGAATTAGAGGAGCGCAGATATCTCGGGGGGTTGTGGGGCTGAAGGAGATTACAGAGATACGGAGGGGTGAAGCCATGGAAGGGTTTGAAAACAAGGAGGAAAATTTTGAAATTGAGGCATTGCTTAACTGGGAGCCAATGTAAGTCAGCAAGCACTGGGGTGATGGGTGAACGGACTTGGTGCAAGTTAGGACACAGGCAGCCAAGTTTTGGATCACCTCAAGTTTACGTAAGGTAGAATGTGGGAGACCAGCCAGGAGTGCGTTGGAATAGTCAAGTCTAGAGGTAACAAAGACAGGAATGAGGGTTTCAGCAGCAGATAAGCTGAGGCAGGGGCGGAGACGGGCGATGTTCCGGAGGTGGAAATAGGCGATCTTTGCTATGCTGCGGATATGTGGTCGGAAGCTCATTTCAGGGTCAAATATGACACCAAGGTTGCGAACAGTGTGCTTCAGCCTCACACAGATGTTAGTGAGAGGGATGGAGTCAGTGGCTAGGGAACGGAGTTTGTGGTGGGGACTGAACACAATGGCTTTGGTTTTCCCAATATTTAATTGGAGAAAATTTCTGCTCATCCAGAACTGGATGTTGGACAAGCAGTCTGACAATTTAGAGACCATGGAGGGGTCGAGAGAAGTGGTGGTGAGGTAGAGCTGGGTGTCGTCTGTAGTGTATGTAACCGTTCCACCTTTAAGAGAACTATTTTGAGGGTTGCACTACTTTATCTTGGCTGCTGTATACTGTAATACCGGTGGTGACCACACCGGTATATAAGTGCTGTGTAATGATTTATGGGGCAGTTCCGCCCTGACCTTCAACCAGTAAAGACCTGTTAAATTTTACTCTTGTGGTCTGTGTAGTAATTCTCAATATAACACACAGACTTAACAGTGGCGACGAGTTCGATCTTACCCTGTGGCAGAGATACATCCAAGGCAGTTTAACGGGCGTCGAGAGGAGGCATCCGCCCTCATCATTCTGCTGAGAAAAGACTCGGGTCTGCAGAGCAAAGGAAGAATTCTGACACGAAGCCTCCCATCAGCAACAGGCAGTGATCATCCCTTCTATCACGGTGGTGGGTAAGCCGATCAGCGACGAGCAGCAAGTCGGCCACGTTGACTGTGAGTAGGGGAGAAAATAAAAAAAAAAAACGGAGGATATAAGGGCGGAGAACTCGACCACGGCCGGGGAAAGGAGCCGGACAGAAGTCGGGGCCAGAGGCGCTGAGACTGGGGCAGCGTAAGGCACGGAAGCCGCGGTGAATGCAAACGCAGCCGGTGCGAAGGACCGGGCTGCAAGCGGGCTGGGAGACGCAACAGCGTCGAGAGAGAGCTCGACCGCGACCGGTGAAAAAGGCCAGGCAGCTACCGAGGCCGCGAGGCGCAGCGACCGGGTCAGCGTAAGGCGCGGGAGAAAATAAAAAAACCGCGGAGAACTCAGCCGCAGCCGGGGGGGGAAAGGACCGGACTGCAAGAGGGGCTGGGAGGTACGATTTGAAAACCGCTGGGGGAGGGCGAACGCAGCAAATCGGCAATCGCCATTACAGCCAGCGGGGGAGAAAGGCAAACGCGGGAAGCCGCCATTTTCGGAGGCGGGGGAAGAAGACAAGCGCGGGAAACCGCCATTTTGTAAAAGAAAAAAGAAAAAATAATAATTATTTTGTTTCTCAAGAAGATCGCGAGGATGCCTAAGCATGGTAACATCAACGATTTCGATCCCGATGTTGAAGATTGGGCCACGTATGTAGAACGCATAGAGATATATTGTAAGGCAAATAAAATATCAGATGAAGATAAAGCACTAACCTTACTAAACTCAATGGGTGCGAAGACATACGGGCTATTGAAGCATCTTCTATCACCAGCTAAACCGGCGGATCAGACTTTCGCTAATATTGTTGCTGTCCTGAAGAATCATTTGAACCCCACACCGCTGATGTTAGCGGAACGATTTAAATTTTATGCAAGAACGCAACTGAAAGAGGAAAGCAACGCGGAGTATTTAATTGAACTGCGCAAGCTAGCGAAATACTGTCAGTTTGGGGAAAGCCTGACAGAGGCACTGAGAGACAAATTCGTGTGTGGATTGTCGAAAGAAGGAACACAAAAGCGGTTGCTTGAAGAGAATGATCTTACACTTGATAAGGCTGTCACTATTGCAGCATCGCACGAAGCCGCAGCGAGAGGCACCGCGGAAATGCAGCTGAAGGCAGCGGTACTCAGCATAGATCAAATGGCTTCGGGTACAACGAAATGTTATCGTTGTGGGAAGACAACACACGATCAGAACCAATGCTGGTTTAAAAACCAGGAATGTAGAAAATGTGGCAAGCTTGGTCACATAGCTAAAGTATGCCGGTCAGGAAAGAAGACCAGCAACAAAAAGTCACCACAGGAAAAGTGTCACCACAGGAAAAGTGCAGAAAGGTACATAAGGTGGCTGAGAAGAGTTCGGATGAACAGAATTCGGATTCAGACTCCAACAGCAAGGAACTGGGTAGTCTGAGAATTCACAACGTGAGTAAGGAAGTGATATACCTATCAATTCATCCAATGAAAAGCGACGAGTTAAGAAAGTAACTATAGGTTTTTATTGGCTAAATAACAGAGCCCACCCTCGTGGGTGATCGGATCCAACAAGGAGGAATACCAGCCAGTCGACCACCTTTATACCTGGGCAGGTAGGTGGAGCCATGGGCGGAGTCAGCAGTGGTCAGCCCAGGTATAACAGCGTGACAAGAGACGACCTCGTGTAGTGATACAACAGTGTAAACAGTGATAACCATAGTGTAACGATATAACAGTGATAACCATAGTGTAACGATAGTGAACGATAAAAGTGGTTTACCACATTCACCCCTTGTTTAGATTTGAGTCCGGCGGGGTGAAGTGTACTACCAGTTCGGGTATGTCAGTCTGTCCGGAGGCCTCGTAAGCCTTTCTGATCGTCGCAGCAGCGGCGGCAGTGATGCAGTATCCGACGTTAATGCTGGTGTCTGCGTGGTCGGCGAAGGCTCGTGGGGTTCCGGCATGCCGTCTACCTGGGCTGGATCTGGGGGAGTGGTGGGGGGTAATGGTGGTGTCTCTGGGGTGTCCGAGGGTGCAAGGTCTCGTAAGGAGACTGTGTCCTCCCGCCCGTCTGGGTATGCCACATAGGCGTACTGGGGGTTGGCGTGCAGGAGGTCCACCCTCTCGACCAGGGGGTCCGTTTTATGGGCCCTCACGTGCTTTTGCAGCAAGACGGGCCCCGGAGAGGTCAGCCAAGTTGGTAGCGTGGTTCCCGTAGTCGACTTCCTGGGGAAAACAAACATTCGTTCATGGGGGGTGGCGTTAATGGCAGTGCAAAGCAGTGACCGGATGGAGTGCAGCGCTGCCGGGAGGACTTCCTGCCAGCGAGAGGTTGGGAGGCCCTTAGACTTTAAGGCTAAGAGAACGGCCTTCCAGACAGTCGCGTTCTCTCTTTCCACCTGGCCGTTCCCCCGGGGGTTGTAGCTGGTGGTCCTGCTTGCAGCAATACCTCTCGCTAGTAGGAACTGGCGAAGTTCCTCGCTCATGAAGGAGGAGCCCCGGTCGCTATGTATATAGTTCGGGAACCCGAACAAGGCGAAGAGGTCGTTCAGGCATCTGATGACCGTGGTACTGGTCATGTCTGGGCAGGGGAAGGCGAAGGGGAAACGGGAGTACTCATCAATAATGTTGAGGAAGTACACATTACGGTCAGAGGACGGGAGGGGCCCCTTAAAATCGATGCTCAAGCGCTCGAAGGGGCGGGTGGCCTTGATCAGGCTTGCTCTGTCCGGCCTAAAGAAATGCGGTTTGCATTCGGCACAGGTTTGGCAGTTCCTGGTCATGGTCCTGACCTCCTCGATGGAGTAGGGCAGGTTGCGGGCCTTAATAAAGTGGTAAAGTCTGGTGACCCCGGGGTGGCAGAGGTCATTGTGGAGGGTCTGCAGTCTATCACTTTGCACGCTGGCGCATGTACTTCGTGATAGAGCATCTGGGGGTTCGTTCAGTTTACCAGGCCGGTACAAGATATCATAATCATAGGTGGAGAGCTCGATTCTCCACCTCAAGATCTTGTCGTTCTTGATTTTGCCCCTCAGCTTGTTATTAAACATAAAGGCGACCGAACGTTGGTCGGTGAGGAGGGTAAATCGTTTGCCTGCCAGGCAATGCCTCCAGCGTCGTACAGCCTCCACGATCGCCTGGGCCTCCTTCTCGACCGAAGAGTGTCGGATCTCGGGGCCCTGGAGGGTCCTTGAGAAGAAGGCCACTGGTCTCCCCTCCTGGTTAAGGGTTGCGGCCAGGGCGAAGTCGGATGCATCGCTCTCCACTTGGAAAGGGATAGACTCATTCACCGCGTGCATTGTGGCCATTCGCAATGTCTCCCTTAATGAGGGAGAAGGCTGCGCACGCTTCTGCCGTCAGGGGGAAGGAGGTGGACTTCATGAGGGGTCTGGCTTTGTCCGCATAATTGGGCACCCATTGGGCATAGCAGGCGAAGAGCCCCAGGGTTCTCCTCAGCGCCTTTGGACAGTGGGGGAGGGGAAGCTCCATGAGGGGGCGCATTCTTTCGGGTTCGGGGCCGATGACTCCGTTCTCTACTACGCAGCCGAGGATGGCAAGGCACGAGGTGTTAAACACACATTTCTCCTTATTGTAGGTGAGGTTCAGCCGCTGGGCCGTACGGAGGAATCTCTCCAGATTAGCATCGTGGTCCTGCCGGTCGCGGCCGCAGATGGTGACGTTATCTAGATAGGGGAACGTGGCTTGCAGCCCGTTCTGGTCAACCATCCGGTCCATCTCCCTTTGGAAGACCGAAACCCCGTTGGTGACGCCGAAGGGAACCCTCAGGAAGTGGTAGAGGCGGCCATTCGCCTCGAAGGCGGTATACTGGCGGTCCTCAGGGCGGATAGGGAGTTGGTGATAGGCCGACTTAAGGTCGATGGTAGAGAATACGCGGTACTGTGCAATCTGATTGACCATATCAGATATGCGGGGAAGGGGGTATGCATCCAGCTGGGTGTACCGGTTTATGGTTTGGCTGTAGTCGATGACTAGGCAGTTTTTATCGCCGGTCTTGACGACTACGACCTGAGCGCGCCAGGGGCTGTTGCTCCTCTCGATGATGCCCTCCTTCAGGAGGCGCTGCACTTCAGAGCTAATAAAAGCTCTGTCCCCGGCGCTGTACCGCCTGCTCTTGGTGGCGACGGGTTTACAGTCACGGGTGAGGTTGGCGAACAGGGAGGGAGGCGGGACCCTGAGGGTGGATAGGCCGCAGGTGGTACGCGGTGGGCGGTTTAAAGGCTGCTGGTTGTCGACTGTGAGTGGGGGGAGGGGTCCACCGTATGCTAGAGTGACACTTTGAAGGTGGGATTGGAAATCCAGCCCTAGTAGGACGGCAGCGCAGAGTTGGGGCAGGACGAGAAGTTTAAAATTTTTATACTCCGTGCCCCTAACCGACAGGGTCACAACACAGTAGCCGCTGATGTCTGTAGAGTGGGACCTAGGCGCCATCGAGACCCGGTTGCGCGTTGGCCGGACAGTGAGGGAGTAGTGGCTCACCGTGTCTGGATGGATGAAGCTCTCCGTGCTTCCGCTGTCGAACAGGCAGGTCGTGGCGTGGCCGTTTACTTCGATGTCCATCATGGACTTGGACAGGTGATGCGGGCGAGCTTGGTCCAGTGTGACGGAGGCTAGTGTATGGCTGAGCGAGCTGCTGTAGTCTGCGGGTGAGGCGGTGGTCGGGTCTGGAGGCGAGGTGGCGGTCGAGTGTGGTGGGTAAAATGGCAGCGCCCACGAGGTGGAGTAAGATGGCGGGGAAGATGGCTGCCCCCACAACTCACATGTGGCACTGCTGGTGTCGGTGGCCTTGATCAAAGATGGCCGCCCCCACAACTCACACGAGGGGATACTGGCATCTGTGGCCTTGATGAAAGATGGCCGCCCCCACAGCTCGCATGAGGCACTGCTGGTGTCTGTGGCTCTCCCTCTGCAGGCCTTAGCGAAGTGGCCTTTCTTCTGGCAACTGGAGCAAGTCGCGTTTCTCGCAGGGCAGCGCGACCTCGGGTGTTTCGCCTGGCCGCAAAAGAAGCAGCCGGCGGCCCGATCGCAGGGGTCCGATGTCGCAGCCGGTACCGGGGGTGGCGGTCCCGATCGGGTCCGGGACGCCGACGCTGAGGTAGGTCCCAGGGGCGGCGCTGCGAGGGGTATTGCGGTCGGGGTCGGTCCCGAGTCCCAGGGTCGCGAATTACAGTACCTGGAGTACGCCTCGAGGTCCCGATGGGCCACTTCTAGGGAGCGAGCGAGGGCTGCAGCTGTGTTCAGGTCGAGGTCCTTTGCTTCAAGCAGTCTTTGCCGTGAGTAGTCGGACCGCAGGCCTTTCACGAAGGCATCGCGGATATTATCTTCAGTATTTTCTGCCGCCGTTACCGCTTTAAAGTCACAGTCCCTGCCGAGTGTTTGTAGCGCCCGTAAAAATTCATCTACAGACTCTCCTGGCTGTTGCGGGCGGGATCTTAGGAGATGTCTGGCATACATGGAATTTACCGGGCTCCGGTACTGTTGTTTCGGCAGGTTGATGGCGGCCTCGTATGTAGTAAGGTCCCGGATGAGTGCGAATACTTTAGGGCTCACTTGGGCGGTCAGAACTCTTAGCTTGGATCTCTGAGGCACGCCGGATTCTCCCAGGTAGGATTCGAAACAGCTCAGCCAGTGTTCGAAGTTGAGGGCTGAGTTTGCTGCCTGTGGGTTTAGATCCAGGTACGGTGGTCGGAGGGCTCGCAGCCAGGCCGGCTGCTGTGGCTGTTGTAGCTGGGCGTCTGACTGGTCGTTTGGCTGCTCCGTTGACTGGTCGTTTGGCTGCTCAGGTAACGACATTTTAAAATTTAGCCAATAAAATTGATATACCTATCAATTCATCCAATGAAAAGCGACGAGGTAAGAAAGTAACTATAGGTTTTTATTGGCTAAATAACAGAGCCCACCCTCGTGGGTGATCGGATCCAACAAGGAGGAATACCAGCCAGTCGACCACCTTTATACCTGGGCAGGTAGGTGGAGCCATGGGCGGAGTCAGCAGTGGTCAGCCCAGGTATAACAGCGTGACAAGAGGCGACCTCGTGTAGTGATACAACAGTGTAAACAGTGATAACCATAGTGTAATGATATAACAGTGATAACCATAGTGTAACGATAGTGAACGATAAAAGTGGTTTACCACAGGAAGCTGACCGACAAACTATCTGGGTCACACTGCAGATAGCAGGAGTCCAAGTGAAGATGGAATTGGACACCAGATCGGCGTTGACGGTCATGAATAAGCAAGATTACAAAAAGTTATTCAAACATATTCCCCTACGGGATACGGAGATAGTATTGCCGACATACACGGGGCAAAAAGTATACCCCATCGGAAAGATAAAAGTCAAGGTGATACACAAGGGCAAAGAACACCAAGGAATGGACTTATATGTACTACCTGAGGGAGGTCCACCACTTCTGGGACGGGAGCGGAACAGGAAAATAAATATGGACTGGCACTCCCTAAAAGCAATGACGGTAGATTCCGGAAATAAAAATGTCAAACCTGAACGATTGTACAGAATATTGGATGAGGCTAAAGAAGTGTTCCAACAGGGACTGGGAACACTAAGAGGAATTAAGGCAAAAATCAAGATTGCAGAACATGCAAACCCAAAATTTTTCAAAGCCAGACCGGTACCTTATGCGATACGACCTGCTGTGGAAGCTGAGCTGGAAGGGCTAGAACGTTCAGGAGTACTGTCTAAGGTGGACTGGAGTGAGTGGGCCACGCCCATTGTTCCCGTCATGAAGCGTTCATCGAGTAACAAGCCAGGGGAACCGGGGAAGGTCCGCATCTGTGGAGACTTCAAGATCACAGTTAATCCGGTGCTTCACACGGTGCAATATCCGCTTCCGCGGATTCAGGATATCTTTGCTTCATTGTCTGGCGGGAAACACTTCACCAAGATAGACCTGGCGCAAGCGTACTTACAGATGGAAGTTGAGGAAGAGTCGCGCCAGTATCTCACAATCAACACGCACAAAGGCTTGTATCGATATAATAGACTGGTTTTTGGAGTGGCTTCGGCCCCAGCAATTTGGCAGAGGACCATGGAGCAGGTATTACAGGGAATTCCAAGCACTCAATGTTACTTGGACGATATCCTGATTACAGGAGATGACGATGAGGAACACCTTGCAAATTTGAAACTGGTGCTCACCTGGTTGAAAGAATATGGCCTTCGGGTTAATCGCCAAAAATGTGAGTTCTTTCAGAAACGGATCTCGTACTGTGGTCATGTCATTGACCAGGAGGGGCTGCACAAGTCACCTGACAAGATCGAAGCTGTTGTGAAGGCTCCCACTCCGGAAAATGTATCCCAGTTGAGGTCGTTCCTAGGGTTGATTAACTATTACCATAAGTTTCTGCCAAATCTATCCACGGTGCTGCACCCGCTGAATGCTCTTTTGCAGAAAGAAGTACCATGGAAGTGGAGCGAGGACTGTAAGAAGGCCTTTCGCAAGAGCAAGGCATTGATCACCTCAGAGGAAGTGTTGGCTCACTTCAACCCAACACTACCTATTCGTTTAGCTTGTGATGCTTCCCCTTATGGTATTGGAGCAGTACTCTCACACAAGTTGCCAAATGGCTCGGAAAGGCCAGTCGCATTTGCATCCAGATCATTGACCTCCGCTGAGCGCAACTATGCTCAGATAGATAGGGAGGCTCTCAGCCTGGTGTGGGGAGTAAAGAAGTTTAATCATTACCTGCAGGGCCAGAAGTTTACACTGCTGACAGACCACCAGCCGTTGGTATCCATATTCAACCCGAAAAAGGGCGTTTCCATTATGACAGCGCAAACGCTACAGAGGTGGTCCCTTTTCCTAGGGGCACACCAATATGACATAGAATACAAAGGATCAAAACAGCATGGGAATGCTGACGGGTTATCACGCCTACCGTTGCCAGCGGTAGAAGAGGCGCCTACAGTGGACCCAGTGGAGATGTTCCACGCAACCATAGTGGAATGCCTACCAGTAACAAATTCTACCATCGAAAAGGAAACGAGAAATGACCCGACTCTCTCACGAGTCTACGATTTAACGGTGAAGGGATGGCCAGCACATGGCGAACCACTGTTGCCAGCATTCTCGCAAAGAAGAGAGCAGCTGTCAGTGTGCCGAGGAACTTTTATGTGTGGATCCAGAGTGGTGATTCCACCCAAACTCCAGTATAAAGTGCTAAAGGAGCTTCACGAGGGGCATCTGGGTGGAGTAAAAATGAAGAACCTAGCCAGAGCGTTTGTGTGGTGGCCAGGTGTCGATGGAGACATCGAAGAAATGACCAAGAGCTGTCTAGGATGCCAGAAGGTCCAAAACGCCCCACCACAAGCCCCTCTACATCCATGGGAGTGGCCCTCATCTCCATGGCAAAGGGTACATATCGACTTTGCTGGTCCATTTATGGACTCAATGTTCTTAATAGCGGTGGATGCACACTCCAAGTGGCCGGAGGTAATAAAGATGTCCTCCACCACCACGGAAAAAACCATCACAGTATTAAGGACCATATTTGCCAGGAATGGCCTGCTGGAACAGATCTGTTCTGATAATGGACTGCAATTTGTATCCGAAGAATTCAGGAAGTTCTTAAAAAGCAATGGGGTTAAGCACTACACGTCCGCCCCATACCATCCCGCCACCAATGGATTAGCTGAAAGGTTTGTCCAGACCTTCAAGAAGGCCATAAAGGCCATGGGTAATGAAGACATAAATCTACAACATAAGGTAGATAACTTCTTGTTGGCATACAGGAATGCAACACATGCGGTTACAAACCAAACTCCCGCCATGATGTTTTTCAATAGAAGACTAAGATGCCGGCTGGATTTGCTCAAGCCAAACATCAGAAGGGACGTAGAGAACCGACAATTTCAAGGCATGAATGAAAGGCCAACTAGAACCTTCCAGATAGGTCAACAAGTTTTGGCCCGGGACTACTGTACCGAGAAATGGCAGCCTGGAACTATTTGCACACGACTTGGACTGCTGATGTATACCGTGGACATTGGTGAAAGCATAATAAGGCGCCATGTTGACCAGATCATAGAGTCATCCAAAAAGGGACAACCTACTCCACAACTCTATACGCCTAATGATGAAGCAGAGATACCCATAGTATCTACCTCCGAGCCGATGATACTGGAACCAGATGAACCCGACACTGGCATTCAAGCCGAATCGACCTTGCCAAAAGAACCTACTACACCACCGAAAACTACTACACCACCGAGGCGTTATCCGGACCGAGTCAGGAAGCCTCCAGAGAGACTGAATCTGTGAACTGTTTTTACATGAAGTTGTGTATATAGGTTATGATGTTATGTTTAATGGGGAATATATACGGTTAAGCTAAAAAGGGAGGATTGTAGTGTATGTAACCGTTCCACCTTTAAGAGAACTATTTTGAGGGTTGCACTACTTTATCTTGGCTGCTGTATACTGTAATACCGGTGGTGACCACACCGGTATATAAGTGCCGTGTAATGGTTTATGGGGCAGTTCCGCCCTGACCTTCAACCAGTAAAGACCTGTTAAATTTTACTCTTGTGGTCTGTGTAGTAATTCTCAATATAACACACAGACTTAACATCATCAGCCTACATGTGGAAACTGACGCTGTGTTTTTAGAGCCAAAGGGCAACATGTAGATGAGAAATAGGAGGGGGCCAAGGATAAATCCTTGGGGGACACCAGAGGTAATGATGAGGGAGTGAGAAGAGAAGCCGTTGCAGGTGATTCTATGGCTACAATTAGATAGATAAGAATGGAACGAGGCGAGTGCATTCCCACCCAGCTGGACGACAGTGGAGAGGTGTTGGAGAACGATGGAGTGGTCAACCGTGTCAAAGGCTGCAGACAAGTCAAAGGATGAGGAGGGATAGTTTACCTTTGTCACAGTCACAAAGGATGTCATTTGTGACTTTGATGAGAGCCGTTTCAGTACTGTGGCAAAGAGGGAAACCTGATTGGAGGGATTCAAACATGGAATTGCAGGAAAGATGGGCGCGGATTTGAGAGGTGACAACATGTTCAATGACTTTGGAGAGGAAAGGGAGGTTGGAGATGGGGCAGTAGTTTGCAAGGACGGAGGGGTCAAGGGTTGGGTTTTTGAGGAGAGGGGTGATGACAACAGATTTGAGGGAGAAGGGGGCAGTACCTGAGGAGAGAGAACCGTAAACAATGTCAGCTAACATGGGAGCCAGAAAAGGAAGTTGGGTGGTCAGAAGTTTGGTGGGAATAGGGTCGAGGGAGCAGGAAGTGGGTCTCATGGACAAGATGAGCGCGGAGATGTCATGAGGGGAGATCGGAGAGAAACTGGAGAAAGATGTGAGTTCAGGGCTAGGGCAGGGGGGAACCTTAGAGGAAGTTTGGCCCGGTGGGCTAGGGGAAGGAAGTGAAGAGGCAGTGGTACTGAGATGGTGTAAACAGACTGCATGAAATATTCCAATTGTTACCCAACTAAATTCTTGTACAAATTGAAGATCATCTTGTGTCAAAAGCCTCTCCTGACATTGTGCAAATAGGCTCATTATTAAACCTAAAATTAAATGTTATCCTTCAGCATCAGGGTCAATCTGAGCAGGCTTATTCAGTGAAATTTCTTTCACTCCCTGATCACTTGACACACGATTGGCTTTACTCCAATGTATCTGATTCATCTAGTTTAACTACAATTTACTCCTATCACAAAAATGTAGCGAAAGTTTCAAATAATGGGCCAGAAATTCGCGGCCAAAGGCGTGAGTGCGCTCGGGGTACTCACGCATCTGGCCGTTGGAAATGCCGGCGTTCAGCATGAACAGCGCATGCGGGGAACGCCGGCATTTCCAGACCTCGCGCGCGTGCGACTGCACAGGCAGCGCTTGTGCAGTGAACTTCGTAGATTTCATTCATGAAATCCGTGAGGGTAAGTCCTCAGAAGTTACACTTGAAAAAAGCAAGTGTAAAGTGGTTCATTGGCTGCGGAGGAAGAAACATTTTATCGTGGAGCTTCTGAAATGCAATATTTTTGTTTGGGAAAGGGAGGGAAGTTATTTTAAGAAATTTTAAGTAAGTTTTAAAGTTAAAATTTTTTTTTTTTTAAAGGGTTTTCAGAACGGTAGGTAGAAGGAGCAATTGTGGCTATGTGAATGGAATGTGAGAATGAGTTATGTATGTATGTCCACATATATTCCTTTACGTATATGTATGTATGTTTTATATTCCTTTACTAATGTGTATGAATGTATGTTTTTAATTATGATTTTCCAATAAGTTACTTTCTCTGAAAGTCATAATTAAATAATACATTCATACACATAAGTAAAGGAATATATACATAACACGCAAAGGAATATATACAGACATACATACTTTCAGAAGCGCCACGATAAGAAATATCTTCCTCCGCAGCCTCTGGAGCAACTGTACCCATGCTTTTTTCATGTGTAAGTTGTAAGGACTTGACCTCACTGAAAGCAGTAATGAAAGCGGCAAATTATACTGCGCACGCGCTGCCTGTGCAGTTGCACGCGTTCTGCCTCTGAACCCCTTCGTTCAGAGGACAGGAAATGCCGGTTTTCCCCAAAAGCACTGTGCATGCTGAAAACCGGCATTTCATCCGGCCAGATGCGTAAGTACCCCGACCGTACTCGCGCAGTTGGAAGGGAATTACTGGGCCAACATTTTACATGTCAATAAAATGAAAAATTTAACAATTGCACGACTTGCCCCCTCGCATCTGCGACTGAGGGTCCAAGGAGGTGCATTGCGCAAGAGGTCATCATCGTACGTATCCTCACACTGTTCCCTTTGGGGAACTGTATGAAGTGGTGGAAGGATTTATGGCCGTGATTAACGCTCATTCTGTGACCGTAACCATCTTTGAACCAGCCATTAGGGTGGTTAGTCCTATGGCGGGAGGGTTTTACGGGCTCCCACAACCCATCTGAGGGGGGAGGGGCCACCAACACCCACGGACGCAAGTATCCCGCTGGATGTCCACCCAGAATTTAAAGTTGAAACTCCGACTCCACTTGCCGGGAATGTCTGGAGTGGGGTTCAAAACCCTACTCCTTCTGGCCCAGCGGCTGGGATGCTTACTGCTACGCAAAAGGCCCACTCCGCACAAAAGGTGACACCCATATGTTTCCTGTGCCTTTTCCCTCCCCGTGACTGGAGCCCTATGCTGCCATTTCACGTTGCTAATCGGATTGGGCCTTTGTCATAGCGGTAGGATCCCCGCCGCTGGGCCAGATCAGGGTAGGGTTTCGAACCCCGCTCCAGACAGTCCCGGCAAGTGGAGTCGGAGCTCCGGCTCTAAATTCTGGGTTGACATCCAGTGGGATATTTGCGTCCGTGGGTGTGGGTGGCCCCCCCTCCTTGTATAGCTTGTGGGAGCCCGTAAAACCCTCCCGCCATAGGACTAACCGCCCTAATGCCTGGTTCAAAGATGGTTACGGTCACGGAATGAGCGTTAATCACGGCCATAAATCCTTCCACCACTTCATACAGTTCCCCAAAGGGAACAGTGTGAAGACACGTATGACGACGACATTGCTAAATAAATAAATGGAATTAAAAAAATTCTTTTAGGGCTTTTAAAAGTCTTTAAATTGCTTTAATTCTCTTTAAAACTACTTCAGATTACTCAAAATAATGTAAACATTTTAAAAAGTTTATAAAAGTTACCAAAATCTTCAAAAAACTTCCAAAAACCTATTTAAACTGCTGCTTTGCATGTAAAAATGCTTAGCAGCTTGACAGAAACATTGGGGGCGTGTCCAGTGAAACTGAGACCTCAAGGGGCGTGTCTCACTTGCACTGCACGCTCCTGGCTTCGCGCTGGCTGCACTCCTGGGCAGCGTGACGTCATACGCTGCCCGGGATTCTTCTTCTGGAAACACCAATTCCAGGCGTCCCTGGAGCTGATCGGCAGTAGCGCGGGGTAAGTGCAGAAACGGGGCTGCAAGCCCCGTTCACCAATTTCTGGCCCATTTTTTTTGGGCGGGTGAAATAATATAATTCCCCAATTTAAAAAAGAGTATTAATTTTCTGCTGTGTGTACTGAAAGTGACAGAGCACAATGAAAAATGTAAAAACAGACTGAAGACGTGGTATCAGGCAATAATCACTGAGTATATGATTCCTGGTGTACATAATGGCCCAGATTTTGCTGGAGCTAACAGCGCCGCTAGTGAGACCTGCCCTTGCACCTTTAGGTTTATGCGTTTTTTGCATGGCAAATTGCTGAAAGTGCGAGCTGAAAACATCGCGGCGAGGGAAACCAGGCATCTGGGACCTGAGTCAAGAGGGAAACCAACAGAGTATCTCCTTACACAATTGGATGGAAGGATTGTGAAATAAACAGCGCAAGGACTGAGAAGTAAATGTAAATTAGAATGGGTGAATTCAATGTCAATTCAGGTACAGAATGAGAAATAAAAAGAATGAAAAAAAGATTGGATTAAGAGAGAGGAAAAAGAGACAGAAAAGAAAAAAATACATTTTTTAATTTTAAATTTGACATTTTTAAAATCTCCAACATCAATTAATACCTAAAGGAATGAGACTCCACACTTGTAATAGTTAAATTTCAGTGCCATAGAGGTTGACTGGCAGTAATTAACAGTTACCAAATTGTTAAAAGAGTACTTGTGCTTGAATGACAAGACTTAACTTTCTGTGGTGAGTTTAGTTTGTATCTACCACGCAAATACAGCAACTTCACGACATTCAATGCATGTCAATGGTGAGGCAGACAACGAGATGTGTTTCTGCAATGCCAGAGTGGCGCAACTCAGACGGCAACTTTTGGGTATTTGCGTTTAACATTGCATCTGCTGTCGTCTGAAGTTGCTGTACCACATATGCATAAATAATGGCGAGCGTCATTGGTCTCACTGTTATTTTGACAGCAAATTCTAGCCCAATTATTAATTTAGATCCTACATGCCTAAGCTGTTTATTTTACTAAAAACACGTTAAAGAGTGAAATTAAATAAAGTTCAAATATAAATGTGTTCAATGTTATTCACAACCTGCATAAACTAGTTTACTTGATGTCATTGATACTAGTTCAAATCACAAAATAACTCACATAGCATAACAGCCCATTGCTCTAGAGACCACACGTGTGGTATAATAGAGCATATCTGACGCTAACAAAACAGTTACTGAAACCAATCCTGGTTTTTGCACAAAGTGCTAAGGCCTAGTCGAGAAGAGCAGCTGGCAACACCCTATACTGATTGCCACAGTAAGCTTTGTCCCTAAGGATGTGAAACTACAGGGGGTTGAAGAAAACCACCACAGCTACAGTGGAAATGTGGTTGCTTGAGACAAAAGCAACATCTCTACAGCTACATGTGCCTGCTGGGAATAGGAGTACAACTTTCAAATTCAACACATGCTACACTTGATTAGATTTCTTATTGTATTATTAGGTGAGGCATTACTGAACGCGCTTTTCCTCAGAAAGACTTTTGGGCTGACAACTATGGGCTGAATTTTCAGGCCTCATGCCCAGCGGAGACAGAGTGGCAGCAACCCAGAAAAAAGAACTGCAATTGCACAGGGGCGGGAGGAGGTGAAACGGATGTGCAGGGGGTGATGGGACTGATCCCTGCACCTGAATGATTAGGCCTGAGGAGCACCTAATATTGGTCTTCGGGCCTCATAGTCATTGAACCGGAGAGCTGGGGACACCTAATGGGCGTCCACATGTAGCTTACCATAGAAGAGGCCTCGAAGGTTGATCCACAATTTTGCCGGCTACATCCCTTAGGTAAGTCAATAAACAGAACCAGAAGAACGGAGTGACTGGGAGGGGAAAATTAAGAGGGAAGGAGGGAGCAGTGGCCGGGTTCGGGATGGGTGGTATTTGAGGTATATCAAAATGGAGGGGTGGCAGCAGCGGATGGCAGCAGCCTGCGTGGTTTGAATATGGACCTGGGAGGAGCCACAATCAGGTAAGTTTTTTTTTACAAACTTACCTTTTTGGTAGAGGCCTGTTTTCGGTGC
This sequence comes from Somniosus microcephalus, assembly GCF_052327205.1. Classification (NCBI taxonomy): domain Eukaryota; kingdom Metazoa; phylum Chordata; class Chondrichthyes; order Squaliformes; family Somniosidae; genus Somniosus; species Somniosus microcephalus. The sequence goes on from NC_140988.1 coordinate 168,754,722, forward strand.
CGGCCCTGGATGCCCATTTCTTTGCCTATATCAATATGGCAAAGGGCGCACTTCTGGCTCCTAATGTGTATGCATTTCCTATCCACTGCATTGGAGTTAGATTAGATCCCGAGGACTCGAGAGTCATAGTGAATGCATTTGTGATGGCAGCTATGCTAATATTAGGAGTCCACTGCAGAGGAGTTCCACTGCACTGGGCCCTGTAGTGGCTACAAGCTCCATGTTCATCACAGCTAAGTTAGATAGTCATGCAGCACTGCACAGATGCTAGATGTGAATCAATGCCCCCAAACTATACAGGCTGTTTGGCATACTCTAAAATAACTATGAATGGCTGATGCTGAGCTACCTAACTATTTGTCAGCAAACCCTGTTTGTGCTCTGTGCATCACCAAGTAACTCAATACCTGACCCGCTGGAGTGCTGATACTAGCCACTGTAGGAGTGGGTACTGTGAGGTGCTTGACAGGCTAGTTATTGGGCTCAGCCACCTCTAAAGTAATAAAATAATATATTTTAGAATGCTAGCAGTAAGATACCCCTTGAAACAGCTTTATATCGCAAGATGTAGCAGTTGTGTTATGCTGCAGCGTATGTCTGTGTGTGAGGGAGTCAATGTGTGAGCAAACAATGAGATGAAGAATAAAAATGCAGGGATGATACTAGCCGTAAGGTTGGCAAAGGCTGCCCCATTCCTTTTATTGTCTCCACATCCAGCTTTTCCAGAGAACTTGAAGGGATAATTACAAGTCCTCGCCCTTTTGGGCTATCCCAGATCAGATGTATTCCCCAGACGTTCACCCTCAACTTAAGTTAGAGATAGCCGAATTCCACAAGACGCGTAAATGGGCCTAAAGGTTCAGGCTATCTCTCCCTAAAGGAAAGGAATGACTGAAGATGTTACCATCCTCCAGATAGTACTTTTAATAAGTTGAACTAGACTGTAACCTTCTGGATATTATGAGGGTCCGGAATACTCCCCCAGAATTCTGCAACTCCGTATAAAAGAGTGTACAGAATTTGGGTTCGCGAGTTTATACATAATTACTCTTTGAGACAATTCTAAAAATATATAGTCTTATTTAAGAGCCGACTTACAGTTAACAGTTGTTGAATCAGTCGCAACATTAACAATTCAAAATACAGATAGCTTACATTTCTTATTTCTCAGAGATCCTTATTTTCAAATCTTTAATTTGTTACATTTCTTATTTCTTACTTATTTCTAATTCCAGAACATCCACAAAAATCAATTACTTTGACTTCCCAAGACTCATAGATAAAGACACAGAGATGCCTTTGAAGAGTTGAGAAACACTTTGCCCATTCAGCGAGTTCTGCCTTTCTGTTGAAAAGGTCTATGTTTTATACTCTTTTGGCAGTGGTTTCTTCTTTGATGTTCTCTGCTGATGTCAGCTAATTGTCTTTATTGATACCTCTTTCGAATGCTTTCTATCTTACTGTCAATTCAACTATTGCATGCATAATTATATCTCTACCTTTAGGTGTTCCAAAAACCATCATAAAAAGAATGACAGCTATGGTTTCTGTTTGATGTCATTCTTACACAATGCTTTCATTCAATTCTTAATATTGGCTTTACTAGTTTTTAGCAGACATTGTGACTCTCCTTACTGCTCCAAGTTCAATACAAACACAATGGGCTGGATTTTGCTACGGGGGCGGGTTGGAGGTGGGAAACCCACATTCGGGCTTGTTGTCCCGCCTCCATGGAGATGTGGCCAACCCACTGGATTTTCCTCTGATTGACCTTGTTGAGCCCGCCCTGTGGGCTCAGCAGGCCAATTAAGGGCCACCCGGCAACAGGTGACGTCAGAGATTGACATTTCATCTGTCAAAAGCTTTTGGCAGATGAAATATCAGTGTTTAACAGCTGTTTGAAGCTGTCAAGCACTGAAAAACTGCTAATTCAGCCTCAGTCCTTTCTCAGGATAACTTTAAAATCATTTTGCTGCAGAAACCAAGAAGCTGATTTTTTTTTTTAAATCGGAGCTTCTGTGGTTCTTGCAGCCGACTCCCGACACCGGAATGCAGGACTCCTGTAAAGGTAAGTAAAAGTAAGTTAAACTTATTTAAACACTATAAACACTTGCAAAACACTTACCTTTGCACTCCTGCACCCCTCACTCACCTGAACACTGGGCATCTCGACCCCTCCAAGACCTCAGACCCATGTCCCGCCTCGAAAACTTTTCGTGGTTTGGAGCTGTCGGGAAGCCCACAAACCAGCAATAAAAATCGCGAATAGGCAAAAAACTACCTGTTAACTACCTGTTAACAGGCAGTTTAATTGCTTTTAATCCCTTCCCGCCTCTGGGAGTCGAGTTCAGCACTTGTCGGCAACCCGACTCCTATGAAATTGACATGGAGGCGGGTTGGAGGTGGGATGGGGTCGGGACCCCCGGATCTCCAATTTTTATCGCCCGCACGCCTCCAACCCGACTCCAGGGGCTTAGGAAAATCCAGCCCAATGTAATTGCTTGGTGCTTCTATTGAAGTCATGTCTTCAAAGTCTTGTTGGTATGGTTTTTGTTAAGTCCGTGAATGATTTAGACATGGACTAGCAGGAGTGAAAACAAACAGATGTTTACTGGTGGAAGTCCATAACGAATCTAAACAACAGAGGCTCTCTAGCGCCTTTTATACAGGGGTGGTCACTGCCGGTACTGCAGTCTGAGACCAGTTATTCTCTTAAAGGTAAATACACAACAATTCCTCCCCTTTTAGATAAACAGTACATAACATTCATTTAACAACTAAATGATAACGAATTACAATCACAATTACGGTTACTAGATACAGTGGTTAAGTTTAAGCAATTATAAGTTCAGTCTTTGAGGAGACTTCCTGATTCTGTCTGGATAACGCCTCTTTGGGGTAACAGGTTCTTCTGGCAATGTTGAGTCAGAATCAATGTTGTTGTTTGGTTCATCTGCTTCCAATATTACCGGTTCTGCGGTAGCTGCAATTGGAACGTCGATTTCATTACCAGGTGTATCAGATCGTGGTGTGGAGTTGACGTTTTCCAGTGACTCTAGAATCTGGTCAGCATGGCATCTTACAATGCTCTCCCCAACGTCCACGGGATACATGAGAGGTCCTTGTCGTGTACAAATCGTTCCTGGCTGCCATTTCTCAGTGCGGTAGTCCCGGGCCAAAACTGGTTGACCTATCTTAAAACTCCTGGTCGGCCTTTCATTCATATTCTGAAACTGCCTGTTCTCCACATCTCTTCAGACGTTTGGCTTAACCAAATCCAAGCGGCATCGTAGTCTTCGATTGAAGAACATCATGGCTGGAGTTTGGTTGGTAGCCGCATGTGTCGCATTCCGGTAGGCAAACAACAAGTTGTCCACCTTGTGTTGTAGGGGTATATCTTCATTACACATTGCCTTGATAGCCTTCTTGAATGTTTGGACAAACCTCTCGGCCAATCCATTAGTGGCTGGATGATATGGGGCAGATGTGTAATGCTTAACACCATTGTTCTTTAAGAACCTCCGGAACTCTTCAGACACAAACTGTGGTCCATTGTCAGAGCAAATCTGTTCAGGCAGCCCATTCCTGGCGAATATTGTTCGTAAAACTGTGATAGTTTTTTCCGTGGTGGTTGAGGACATTTTTATTACCTCTGGCCACTTTGAATGTGCATCCACCGCAATTAAAAACATCGAGTCCATGAAGGGACCAGCAAAATCAATGTGCACCCTTTGCCATGGAGATGAGGGCCACTCCCATGGATGCAGAGGAGCTTGTGGTGGGGCGTTTTGGACCTTCTGGCATCCTGCACAGCTCTTGGTCATCTCTTCAATTTCTCTATCGATTCCCGGCCACCACACAAACGCTCTGGCTAAGCTCTTCATTTTTACCCCACCCAGATGACCCTCATGAAGCTCATTGAGCACTCTATCCGTCAACTTAGGTGGAATTACTACTCTGGATCCACACATCAAGGTTCCTCTGCACACTGACAGCTGTTCTCTTCTCGGCGAGAATGCTGGCAGCAGTGGTTCGCCATGTGCTGGCCATCCCTTCACCGTTAAATCATAGACCCGTGATAGTGTCGGGTCATTCCGTGTTTCCTTTTCTATGTTTGCATTCGTCACAGGGAGACATTCGACTATGGTCGAGTGGAATAACTCCATTGGATCCACTGCAAGGTCTTCTTCTTCCACCGTCGGCAACGGTAGACGTGACAATCCATCAGCATTTCCATGCTGTTTAGTTACTTTGTACTCGATGTCATATTGGTGTGCCCCTAGAAAAAGGGACCATCTCTGCAGCCGTTGTGCTGTCATTATCGGTACGCCCTTCTGAGGGTTGAAAATGGAGACAAGAGGTTGATGATCGGTTAGTAGAGTAAATTTATGACCGTGCAGATAGTGATTGAACTTCTTCACCCCCCACTCTAGGCTGAGGGCCTCTCTGTCAGTCTGGGCGTAGTTACGCTCGGCAGAAGTTAACGAGCGTGACGCAAAAGCTATCGGCCTCTCCAAACCATCAAGGAATTTATGTGACAGTACCGCCCCAATGCCGTAGGGAGACGCATCACACGCCAGCCTGATTGGCAGTGCTGGGTTGTAGTGAGCCAATACTTCCTTCGAAGTGATTAAGTCCTTACTCTTCTGAAAAGCACGTTTACAATCATCGCTCCATTTCCATGCTACCCCCGTTCGTAGCAGGGCATTCAGTGGGTGCAGAATTGTCGACAAATTCGGCAAAAATGTATGATAGTAATTCACCAACCCAAGGAATGACCTCAGTTGCGACACATTTTCAGGCGCTGGGGCCTTAACAACCGCTTCAATTTTGTCAGGAGACTTATGTAACCCTTCTTCATCAATCACGTGGCCACAATACGATATCTGTTTCTTAAAAAATTCGCACTTGGGGCGGTTGGCTCGCAACCCATGTTCCCGTAGTCTAGTGAGCACCTGTTCTAGGTTGTTAAGGTGTTCACTGTCATCTTCACCTGTTACAAGGATGTCGTCCAAGTAACACTGAGTCCCCGGAATCCCTTGCAGGACTTGTTCCATCGCTCTTTGCCATATCGCCGGAGCCGATGCTACTCCGAATACCAATCGATGATACTGGTAAAGACCTTTGTGAGTGTTTATCGTGAGATACTTCCTAGAGGACTCTTCAACCTCCATCTGCAAATATGCTTGTGCTAGGTCAATTTTTGTAAAACGCTTCCCTCCAGACAGTGAGGCGAAGATGTCTTCTATCCTTGGAAGAGGATATTGTACTGTGTGAAGGATAGGGTTCACCGTCACCTTGAAATCCCCACAGATGCGAATCTTCCTTGGCTCTCCGGACTTATTGCTTAACGTTTTCTTCATGACAGGAACGATGGGTGTCGCCCACTCGCTCCAGTCGACTTTAGACAACACACCCGCCTTCTCCAGATTCTCCAGCTCTACCTCGACGGCTGGGCGAAGTGCATATGGTACCGGTCTCGCTTTGAAAAACTTGGGAACTGCATTCTCTTCTATATTTAACGAGGCGGTTACGCCTTTAAGCATGCCCAGTTCTTGTTGAAATACCTCTTTGGCGTTAGCTAAGATTGTTGACAATCGTCCAGGAGTGGCGTCGTCATCTTTTTTACCGTCCACCGTCATTGCATGAATGGAATGCCAATCCAAGTTTATCTTCCTGATCCATTCCCGTCCCAATAACGGTGGTCCACCATTTGGCAGTATGTAGAGGTACAATTTCCGTATTTTCTTGCCATTGTATTCGACAGGCACCCTTATTTTTCCTCTGGGGTATACTTTTTGCCCCGTATACGTCGTCAAGACGATGGATGTCTCTCTCAAGGGTATGTGTGAAAATAGCCGCTCATAGTCTCGTCGATTCATGACGGTTAGCGCTGATCCTGTATCCAATTCCATTTTAACTTGGGACCCTGCTATCGTGAGAGTGACCCAAATGGTTCAGTGATCCTCTTTTGTGATTACATTGTGAAGTTTGAGACAGCTTAGTCTCCTGTTTCCGGATTCACTATCGCTCATCTGGTCTTTGGAACTACTGTCTGTCATCTTTTGTACTTTCTTGTACGGTTCCTTAGTAGCCTTTTTGTTGTCGCTGGTCTTCTTCCCAGACCTACAAACTCGTGCAATGTGTCCAATCTTCCCGCATTGTCTGCATATTTTGCCTTTGGACCAGCAGTCCTTCTGGTCATGGTTAGTTCTGCCGCAGCGATAACATTTTGCAAATCCCCGTGTCATTTCGTGGGTGCCGTATTCCTGTGTTTTTTGTTGAATTTCTGCAGCTTCCCTGGCTGCTGCTTCATACGATACTGCCACGCTGAAAGCCTGATCTAGCGTCAGCTCTTTTTCTGCGAGTAACTTCTTCTGTGTTCCTTCACTCAGGAGTCCACAGACACATTTGTCCCATAGGGTATCTGCCAGTCCTGCTCTGAACTGGCAGTGCTTTGATAGCTTGCGCAGTTCCGTAAGATACTCAGCATTGCTCTCATCTTTGTGCTGAGTTCTCCTGTGGAATTTAAATCTTTCTGCTATCAACAGCGGTGCAGGGTTTAAGTGCTCCTGTAGAACAGCAACAATTTCGTTAAAACTCTTCGCCTTCAGTTTGGCTGGAGTAATCAGATCCCGCAATAGGCCGTACGTTCTAGCGCCCATTAAGTTTAACAATATCGATGCCTTTTTCCCCTCCGCTATATCGTTTGCCTCGAAATATACCTCTACTCTTTCCATATACGTGGTCCAGTCCTCTAATGTATTATCAAAAGCAGTGATACAGCCAGTCTTCGGCATCTTGCAAATCTAAAATGGCGCCTCCCGCGCTTTGCCTTCTTCTCCGATTTAACAAAATGGCGCCTCCCGCGCTTTGTCTTCTTCCCCGCTGTTGTTAGCGCTGCTTTCCACGGTTTCTTGCGCGTATTCTTTTTCTTTTAATATGTTCCCGTCATGGCGCGGACCCTCTGGGACACTTCCCTCCCTCTTCTGAGGTCCGAACGCTGCCCGGCTTCGAAACACCGGCCGCGCCCTGTGTGCTCCACCCTCTCTCTCTCTCTTTGCTTCCCGACTCGCTGCCCGGCCCCGTTGAAAGGCCACCCGATCGAGCTTCAGCCCGCCGCAGCCCAGGGAGGATCAGAGCACTACCTGCCACCAGCCCGATTATCTGGGAAACCACGGACCGAGGAACCCAGCCTGGCTCTGGAAAGTCGCTCCTGCAAAGCCTTGAACCCGATGATTGACGGTCGACGCCCGTTTCTCGAGTTTCAATGGCCTCTATTTTTTTCTTTCTTCTGGCTCCGACCTTCAACAACGTCGTCGGAGCTGCTGCTGAGTTGCAGGTAAGTTCGTTTCTTTACTCGTCGCCAGTGTTAAGTCCGTGAATGATTTAGACACGGACTAGCAGGAGTGAAAACAAACAGATGTTTACTGGTGGAAGTCCATAACGAATCTAAACAACAGAGGCTCTCTAGTGTCTTTTATACAGGGGTGGTCACTGCCAGTACTGCAGTCTGAGACCAGTTATTCTCTTAAAGGTACATACACAACAGTTTTTACTATGTATTTATTAAAAAACACTTTGACCAGAGTGTTTCATGCATTTCTAGTTTTCTCAATTGGTTGCATATTTAATCATGTTTCCTGTCATTCAAGTTTAACATAAAAACTATTTGACCAGCAGGTGTTTCTTTACTTGATGTCATCTTTTCAAAGGCACTTGGTTCTTTTAATGTTTATGTATCTGTTTTATGTGTTAGTTCTTAACACTTTAAACTGGGTCTTCTCATTGTGTTACCTCCAAACTCTAGACCTTTCGAAAGCGCCAATGGTTTGCTTCAATCTTTCATTGTTTTAGAATGTTTAACTAATTCCCATTTCAAAGCTTGTTTACAACTTTGTTATTAACTGATCTTTATCTCAGGAGCCTGTATTCTGTTTACAGCCTGTTTCTCCAAGGCTTTCCAGACTTTTAAACCCAGTATATCATGTATTAATAATTTCAGAATTCTGTTCATATTATGGTGTATCTGTCTGAAACATTGCTTATTCCCTCACAAACTCTCCTCATAGGGAGTCAACAGTTAGTTAGGTGACCCCACTCCCATCTACATCGAATTATAGAATGTCTGTGCCGGTTCTTTGAATGAGCTATCCAATTAGTTCCACTCCCCTACCCTTTCCCCATACCCATGCAAAATAATCCACTTCAAGTGTTTATCCAATTCCCTTTTAAAATGTATGATTGAATCTGATTCCACAATCCTTTTTAGCAGTGCATTTCAGATCATAACAACTCACTGTGTAAAAAATGCTTTCCTCATGTCACCTCTAGTTCTTTTGCCAATTACCTTAAATCCATGTCCTCTGGTTACCAACCCTTCTGCCACTGGAAACAGTTTCTCCTTATTTACTCTATCAAAACCGATCATGATTTTGAACACTTCTATCAAATCTCCCCTTAACCTTTTCTTCTCTAAGGAGAACAACCCCAGTTTCTCTAGTCTCTCCACATAATTGAAGTATTTCATCCCTGGTACCATTCTAGTAAATCTCCTCTGCACCCTTTCTAAGGCCTTGACATCCTCCTAAAGTGTGGTGTCCAGAATTGGACACAATATTCCAGCTGGGGCAGAACCTGTGTTTTATAAAGGTTTGGCATAACTTTTTTGCTTTTGTATTCTATCCCTCCATTTATAAAGCCAAGGTCCTTAGGCCTTTTTAACAGTCTTCTCAACTTGTCCCGTCACCTTTAAAAACTTGTGTACGTACACCCCCAGGTATCTCTGTCCCTGCCCTTTAAAATTGTTCCATTTAATTTATATTGCCTCTCCCCATTCTTCTTACCTAAGTGAATCGCTTCACAGTTCTCTGTGTTAAAATTCATCTGCCATGTGTCTGCCCATTTCACCAGTTTGTCTATATCCTCCTGAATTCTATTACTATCCTCCTCACTGTTTATTACATTTCTGAGTTTCGTGTCATCTGCAAACTTTCAAGTTGTGCCCTATATACCGAAGTCCAGGTCATTAGTATATATCAAAAAGAGCAGCGATCCCAACACTGACCCCTGGGGAACACCACTGTATACTAACTCCCAATCTGAAAAACAACCATTCACCACTACTCTCTTTTATTCTGTCAATTAGCCGATTTCGTATCCATGCAGCCACTGCCCCATTAATCCCATGGGCTTCAATTTTGCAAACAAGTCTATTATGTGGTACTTATCAAACATTTTTTGAAAGTCCATATACAAAACATTAACTGCATTACCCTCATCAACCCTCTCCATTACTTTATCAAAGAACTCAATCAAGTTAGTTTAAAAGTGATGTTCCCTGACCAGGATTCGAACCCAAGCCAGTGACAGCGGCGAATCCTAGCCACTAGACCACCAGAAAAGCTCAGACTATAAGTCATTTGACTAATTAAATGGATGGTCTCCCTCATCTGTAGCTATTTTGGTCCCTAGTAAGCATAGGTCTACAGAACTTGCCTGGATGAGTGCAACTCCAACAACACTCAAGAAACCCGACACCATCCAGGACAAAGCAGCCCGTTTGATTGGCACCCCATCCACCACCTTTAACATTCACTCTCTGCACCACCGGCGCATAATGTCTGCAGTGTGTACCATCTACAAGCACCTCCCAAACCCGCAACCTCTACCACCTAGAAGGACAAGGGCAGCAGGCATAGGAAACAACAGCACCTCCAAGGAAATATATCGTCGTTCCTTCATCGTCGCTAGGTCAAAATCCTGGAACTCCCTCCCTAATAGCACTGTGGGAGTAACTTCACCACACAGACTGCAGCGGTTCAAGAAGGCAGCTCACCACCACCTTCTCAGGGGCAATTAGGGATGGGCAATAAATGCTGGCCTTGCCAGCGACGCCCACATCCCATGAATGAATAAATAATAAAGCACACAGATATGTGGCATGGGCAATGTGCTTGGTGTTTGTTGTTTGCCAGTTTTAATGAGCCACTTGACAAATGCCTTGTCCTACCAACAATACAGAGTGTAACATTTGCATATAGAATTATCATTGGCCCGCAGGCATCTGTAAGGAATACCTATTATATTCACATGTGATCACATGCTGAGTTGTCATTGGCCTGCAGGCATCTGTAAGGACTACAATTGTTTTGAAGACCCAGGCTAGGGGTCCTAATGCCAGGCTTTTCCCCATGGTGCTGTATGAGTAAGATCACAAACCTAATGCTTACTAAAAGAGTTAAACTGTAAGGCCTAGAAATTCAGTTGTTTGCGCCAGCCGCTAGCGCCTTAGGAGGAGGAGAAGTGGGGCACTAAGTGGCTAGCACCCTGACGCGGTGCGATCTGCGCCTCTTGCGAACTTCAGTTAAGATTTAGCTGCGGCGCAAAACCTTTGCGCGCGCTCAGCTGCGCGCGCAGATCTTGACGTCATTTCATGGTGCAATGCCCTTTGTGCGCCCCGAACCAGAAATTCAGTGGCGCTGGCCTATTGTGCGCCTGGCGCCCCTAGCGACTGGTAGAGGGGAACGGTTTCCAGTCGCTGCAGGGCGCGCTAATTAAAGGGGACTCCTCCTGCAGTATAAATGGCAGCCATTTTGCACCACTCCTTCTTTGAGAGAGACGGATCTTTGGAGAGAGACAAAGGTAGAGAGCTTTCTGGTTTGGCTCAACACTCGCACAGGTACTTGTGGCTTCAGGCCAGAGCTATGCACTTGTCTTTAACTTCAGTGTCATAGCATTGATTGGAAACATATAATGAGGGCTGCAATGGGTGGAAACGTTGGGCTTCTCCATTGCATTCAAAGGGCTCAGAGATGCCGTGAGAGAGTGCCAGTCATGGCCAGACAGAGAAGGGCCACCAGGCGTCGGCAAAGGAGGCCTTACCCACCCAGGGTATACCGCCAGCAGTTCTCATATCTGAACATGTCTGAGGAGCAGTGTGTTCGGAGGCTGCGATTCAGAAGGGCGGTGGTCACTGAGATCTGCCACCTGCTTCACGGAGATCTGCAGCCACAGCTGAGGAGCAGGACGTCTCTGTCAGTGGCAGTGAAGGTGACGGTGGCTCTCAAGTTCTATGCCACCGGCTCCTTCCAATCCGCTACTGGGGACATTTCCAACATCTCCCAGTTCGCAGTACATTGCTGCATCTGCCAGGTGACCAATGCCCTTTTCAGAAGGAGACATCAGTTCATCTCCTTCCCCATGACCGTGGACAAGCAGCAAGAGCGTGCAATGGGCTTTGAAGCATTAGCGGGCTTCCGCATGGCGCAGGGCGCCATTGACTGCACGCATGTGGCTTTGCGGGCACCTCTACAGAATACCGAGGATTTCCGCAACCGGAAGGGCTACCATTCGTTCAACGTGCAGTTGGTGTGTGACCACAGGCAGCTCATCCTAGCTGCCAATGCCCACTTTCCAGGCAGCAGCCACGATGCCTTCATCCTGCGCCAGACTTCTGTGGCAGACATGTTCGAGGCCCAGCCTCACCCACGAGGATGGCTTCTCGGGGACAAAGGCTATCCTTTGTGCACCTGGCTGCTGACACCGCTCCATGCGCCCAGCACCCCTGCTGAAGAGGGATACAATGACAGCCATCAAGCAACCAGGAACATCATTGAGCAAACAATCGGCGTGCTGAAGCAACGGTTCCGCTGTCTGGATCGTTCCGGGGGAGCCCTACAGTACTCGCCTGAGTCTCCCATTTTGTTGTCGTGTGCTGCATGCTGCATGTGATAAATTCATTTAGTGGAACAAGGACTCAAAGAGGCGATATCGTAGAATTAACACGAGTAATTTATTAACAACTGGGAAACACATACATCAGGCCTGCATCCTGGCATTCGACCTTTGCTGACCTTAACAGGAAGTAAAACCCCTGACCTTAGCAGCAGCATTGGCTACAGCACCACCCGGTGGACAACCCCAACCATAACAACCCAGATCACTATATCCCTCCCCCCTTAAGATTTCAGTATGAATTTCTTAACGAACAACCATTCCTAAGGGTCACATAAGAAGTCTCCATTCACCATGTTCCATACTTGATGAATCTAACAGGTCAGTATCAATCTCTCTGGTGGCTGGTGAGTCCTTTGTGAATGTCTAACAGTAAAGTCCCCACTTGTTTGTGGTGAAGCCACCAGCTGCTCCTGAGCAGTGCTCGGAGTATCTGACTCTGCAACGATGGTTCCCTCTTGACGAATGGATTCCTGTGGAATTTTCTCGGTCCCTGGTGGTGGCACCACAGATGCACTTGGATAACTGGGGGTAAACCTGTCCTCAGTCATTGCATCTGGAACCTTCATTTCAATTTCCCCATGTCTGGGAAGTATCTGATCTACATGTTTACGTATTACCCTACCATCTCCCAACATGACCTTGTATGATACTGGACCGGTCATTGAGTCTATGAAGCCAGGAATCCACTTTGGTCCATAACTGAAATTCCTGGTAATGACCGCATCTCCTTCTCCAAAACTTCGGCTCTTTGTTCTTTTGTCATGGTTCTCTTTTTGTTTGTTTTGTCTGTTTTCCATTTTCCTTTTTAGGTCTGGGTGGATTAGGTCAAGAGTGGAGCGTAGTCTATGACCTAATAACATCTCAGCAGGAGAGAGGTGTTATTCTGTAGCTGAACAGAACCCGTGACACTTTGGCTGCTAAACTCCCTTCTGCACTTTTTTTCATCATCTCTTTAAATGTTTGTACGGCTCTCTCCGCAAGTTCATTTGAGGATGGATGATATGGAGCCGAGGTCACCTGCACTATGCCATTTTTCCTCAAGAACTCTTTTGTCTCTGTACTCACAAAACAAGTGGCATTGTCACTTACCACGATCTCCGGTAGCCCTTGATTACTGAAGCTCCGATGCAGACAGTCTATAGTAGTAGTGGCGGAAGCAGAATTTACAGGATAAACATCCATCCATTTGGAATGTGCATCAATGATTATGAGGAACATCTTCCCCATGAATGGACCCGCATAATCTAAGTGCAACCTTCTCCATGGTTTATCCGGCCACTCCCAGGGGTGGAGAGGAGCCACTGCTGGTGCCTTCCAGTGTTCCTGACAAGTGCTGCATGTCTTGACCAGATTTTCTATCTCCTCATCTAGCTTTGGCCACCACAAGTAACTCCTAGCCAAGGCTTTCATTCGCGAGACCCCAGGATGACACTGATGTGGTTGCCCTAGGATAGGCTGTCGTGCTGGCTGTGGAATAATCACTCGTGCTCCCCACAACACGCAACCATCCTGCACACTCAGCTCTGTTTTCCTGACACTGTAGGGTGTGAAGTCAGCCCCTTCCGGATGCTGTGGCCATCCCCTCACCACATATTCTCGAACTCTAGACAGTACTGGATCTTTATCTGTCCATGTTCTTACTTGCTCTGCAGTCACAAGTGCCGTGTCAGTGTCCTCCAACATCAACACTCTGTCCTCTGGAGCTGCACGGATAGGCGTGCCTGGTAGTGGAAGACGGCTCAAGGCATCTGCGTTCCCATGGTACTTGCCTGCCTTGTAGACGATGACATACTCATATGCCCTCAACATCACGGCCCACCTGTGGATCCGGGGTGACACCATCTGTGGAACTGCTTTCATTTCATTGAAAAGAGAGAGAAGATGTTTATGATCGGTGCATATGGTGAACTTCCTGCCATATATGTACTTGTGGAACCTCTGTAACCCAAACATTACTGCTAACCCCTCTTTGTCTAACTGGGAATAGTTTTTTTCCGCTGGTGTTAGAGTTCGGGACATAAACCCTATTGGTCTTTCAGTTCCATCTTCCATGCAGTGTGAAAGAACTGCCCCCACCCCGTAAGGTGAAGCATCACAAGAGAGAATGATGTCTTTCTCTGCATTGTAATGAACCAGCACATCCGACGACAGCATCAGTTTCTTGGACTGTTCAAATGAAACCCCCTGCTCCTCTCCCCACTGCCACTGTGTCTCCTTGCGCAGTAGTTTGTGAAGAGGTGCTAACACAGTTGACAAGTTTGGTAAAAACCTGTTATAATAGTTCAGCAGTCCCAGGTAAGCTTTTAACTCAGCCACATTTGTAGGAGCAAGGGCGTCCTGCAGTGCTTGTACCTTCTCCTTGAGTGGATGGAGCCTGGTGGCATCCACTCTGTGTCCCAGGAACACTGCCTCATTCCCCAGGAAAGTGCACTTACTCCTTTTGAGACAGAACCCTGCTCTCTCCAATCTCTGTAGTACCTCTCTCAGAGTGCTCAGATGCTCCTGGTCGGTTCTTCCCGTCACCAGAATGTCATCCAGATATATGGAAACATGTGGAATCCCTTGCAGTACACCTTCGATTGTCCTCTGGAAGATAGCTGGACTAGATGAGACACCAAACGGTAAGCGGTTATATGTAAACAAGACCTTGTGTGTATTTATGGTGACATACTTCTTTGATTCGTCATCCAGTGAAATCTGCAAGTAGGCATGACTCATATCCAACTTTGTGAATTTCTTTCCTCCAGCCAGGTTTGCAAAGAGATCCTCTGTTTTGGGAATAGGATACTGCTCCAGTTTGGACACCCGATTGACAGACAATTTATAGCCTCCACAGAGTCTTACCGAATTGTCCGGTTTTAAAACAGGTACTATGGGAGCTGCCCATTCCGAACATTTCATCGGCTCCAGTATGTTCTCTCTCAATAGGCAGTCAAGCTCAGCCTCTACCTTTGGCTTCATGGCATAAGGCACAGGTCGTTGTTTAAAAAACCTTGGCAGTGCCTCCTTGTCTACATAAATCTTAGCTGGGGGGCCATTAAATATGCCAAGCTCCTCCTTGAACACACTCTCATGTTCACTCAACACTTCTTGCAAAGTCAACTGTTTGCCCGCATCTATTTGATGTACTGCTCCCCAGTCTAATTTAATTCTCTTATCCAGCCCTGACCTAACAGGTTTGGTCCGGTACCCGATACTATTACTACAGGTAGCTGTTCCACTGTGTCCCTGTGTTGCACAGTTACATTAGCTGTACCTAATGTCACTACTCGTTCACCTGTATATGTTTTAAGATGCAGGGAGCAAGGCTTTAACGCTGGAACTTTTGCACGGTTCCACAATTTTGAGTACTCTGCCTTGTTCATTATGGTCACGCCGCACCCTATATCCACTTCAAAGTTCACCTTAGAGTCATTTACTGTCAGTTGCAATGTGATAGGAGCCAATTTTGGAATGTTCTCTAACATGCTATACATTATGAACATGTCCTCTTCTTCCTCAGCTTCCCCGCTGATGTGGTGTGCTCCATGTTTTTTCACTTCTCTCCCTTGGTTTTGCTGTCCGCCCCCTTTTGGTTTGGACTCCTCCACAGGTGATTTTGCCCTGCAAGCTCGTTTTATGTGTCCTTGTTTCCCACACTTGTAGCACTTTTCCTCCAGAAACCGGCATTCACTCGTTAGGTAATCGCCCTTGCATCTATAACATGCCTTCACATGCTCACGTTGTGGGTTCTGATGCATGTCCAACTTGTGCACAACAACCTGACCTACAACTTGCGTAGCATTAGCCCTGTCTGAACCCTGTATTTCTTTTACATCTCGGTTCGCTGTCTCTATGGCTTGAGCAAGTTCCAATGCTTTTTCATAAGTAAGCCCAGTCTCAGATAATAATCTACGTTGCATTCAGTCATCCATAATTCCGCAAACTAGCCTATCTCATAGCATTTCCTTCAGGTTGTTCCCATAATTGCAATCTTGTGCTAATTTACGCAACACCGCTACATAGTCCATTACGCTCTCTCCCTCTTTCCTGTTCCTTGAATTAAACTTGAACCGCTGTACAATCTCACTAGGCTTAGGGTTGAAATGTTCCTTTAGCAAGGCCACTAATTCAAGAAATGATTTGTCTCCAGGCTTTTCAGGACTAAGCAGATTTTTCATCAAACTGTAGGTTTGGCTTCCCACTGAACTAAGCAGAATGGTTTTCCTTTTTCCGGCATCATTTATTTAATTTGCTTCAAAAAAATAACCCAACACTTCACAGTATTCTTCCCAGGTTTGTACTTGAATATCAAAAGCGGAAACCGTTCCTACCGTGGCAGCCATGCTCTCTTCCAGCTTGTAGCTAACTTTAGCTTGTGATTTTGTTGTTTAAATGTCCCGGCAGACTTTTCTTCTTTATGCAGGGTCCTTTAGTTGCCTCGTCGCCAAGTGTAATAAATCCATTTAGTGGAACAAGGACTCAAAGAGGCGATATCGTAGAATTAACATGAGTACTTTATTAACAACTTGGAAACACATACGTCAGGCCTGCATCCTGGCATTCGACCATTGCTGACCTTAACAGGAAGTAAAACCCCTGACCTTAGCAGCAGCATTGGCTACAGCCCAACCGGTGGACAACCCCAACCATAACATCCCAGATCACTATACTGCACAACCTGGCTAACCGCAGGACTCAGCCACTGCCAGCAGACATTGGAGGACCACCAGAGGAGGAGGAGGAGGAGGACCAGCATGGGAGGGAGGCAGAAAGTGCAAGGGCCGCCCGTCGGCGGCTTATTGCAACTCGGTTCTCGGCCCCCTCTCAGGGAATGGCTTGTGGCAATGGCAGAAGATGAATGTAGCCGCTCCACAAGCCCTCAGCCGAGCAGGGCAACCAGGACTTCCAAAAGAAAACATGGACAGTGTGATTTAAGAACATTTTTTACTGTGATACCCCTGTGCCCTTCCCACATGACAAACTAATGGAGAGAAACCCTCCCCAAAAACACAAATACACCAGTCTCGGCCTTTATAAGTAAAACAAATATACCAGTCTCGGCCTTTAAATATGAAACAAATACAGCAGTCTCGGCCTTTATAAATAAAACAAAACGTTAGGCCACACCTTCTACTTTTTCCCCTGCGAGGGTGATCCGTATCGCTGCCGTGACTGGCCCCTACCCGCCCTGCAGCTCCTCCTCAATGGGACCCCAGTGGTTGCAGCAAGGCTGGGTGAAGGCTGCTGAGGGTCAGATGGAGAGACGGCAGATGCCCTTGGGGGTCGGCCTGGACAAGCTCTGGGCCTGGAGGGGCCGGCTGCTGACTGCTCCAACTCTGCTTGGGCGGCAGCAGTCTGTCCAACGGCTGGTGGCAGCTGCAATGGAGAAGTGACAGTGTTGGCTGCAGGAATGCTGCCAACCTGACAGATCACAGGCACTCCCTGGTCGGCTGATACATTGGCATGTACACGGGCCAGCACTGCAGCATGTGCAGCAATCTGCTGAGGCACAGACTGCTGGGCTGCTGTGGCACGGCGAGTGCCCCGGCGATGCCTGGCCAATCCAGCGAGTGTGGCAGCAGTTAGTGCCCGTGTGGCCCTGGTCTGTGTCTGCATGACAGCAGCCAGTGAATGCACGGCACGACTGAGCACTTGGCTAGAAGCCGCCTGTGAAGCAGCGAAGTCCTGCTGACTCCTAGCCTTTGCTGCCGCGACGTCCTGCAGACTCCTGGCCTGTGCTGCACTGAATTGTTGCAGACTCCTGGCCTGTGCTGCCGCGACGTCCTGTAGACTCCTGGCCTGTGCTGCCCCAAATTCCTGCACACTCCTTGCCAGTGGCTCTATGGAGTCAGGCATCCTTGCCACTGCAGCCATGAGCTCAGTGTGCCTGCGCTCAGCCTGGGTGCCCACTTCCGCTAGGAGCTGCACCTCCTCTGCGCTCACCGTAGCAGGACTGGAGGCCGCACTCACCCTCCGGGGAGAAGGCCGCCGAGCTTCCCCACCCCTCCCGCGTTGCTGCAGCTCGCTGGGCCCCGGAGCGTCACTATTCTCTGACCCTTCCCCCCTGCTGCCCTCCAGGGAAGACGTGTCACCATCATGGCCATGGGCTGCCTCGGCTGAGGGTGTCCCTGATGGGCTGGCTTCCTCTTCCTCCTCCTCTATGTCTGACTCGGACACAGCGCCAGCTTGAGGGGCCGCCTCCTCACCTGGCGAGTCACCATCTGAAAGCAGGGAGGCACAAGAGTTGTTTTAGAGTGAGGACAGGGCGGCAGCGAGGGAGGCATGAGTGCTGCTGTGCACTGCATTGGTTCGATAGTGGCAAAGGATGCTGGTGTGAGGCGTAAGTGGAAAGAGAGAGGTCAAAAAGGTGATGATCCTTGCCCAGAACAGGGTCAGCATCTCCAGTGGCGACGGGGCCACTCAGCCGGCCTGCCATGATCTGCTCCAGTCGCTGCTCGAGGTCGCTCAGCTGTTTCACATCAGGACAGCCTCCCCCGGTCTGTCGCTGCTGTCTTCTGTTATGCGCCAGCTCGGCCTGCAAGAGAAAGGACAGCCTCTAAGTACAGTGTCAAGCCCTGATCTTGCCCGCACTGCCTCCCATGATCGATTAGCCCTGACAGTGTCAAGCCCTGATCTTGCCCGCACTGCCTCCCATGGTCGATTAGCCCTGACAGTGTCAAGCCCTGATCTCGCCCGCACTGCCTCCCATGGTCGATTAGCCCTGACAGTGTGTAAAGTCCTGAATGTGCAAGTGCTTTTCAAGACAGTCCCATAGCTGCTGGATGAGGGCTGGCCATTAGGGCTTTCAGGCCCCTTTGGCCATAAAGTGAGGTGCACATGCAGGGATAAGGAGGATACTGGAAAGGGTACTCACCCTGACAATCCGAGTGAGGTCGTTGAATTTTTTCCGGCATTGGGTTGGTGTCCTGCCAACCACACTGTTGGACGTGACCCTGTTTGCCACATCCCTCCATGCTTTCCGATATTCGGTGGGCAGCGGCCTCCTGCCACCCTCAGGGAAGATGATATGGCACCTGCGGTCCACTGCGCCAACCAGCAGCCTCAGCTCACCCTCGCCGAAGCGCTGCGCTCTCTCCCTGGCCTTCTCCATTCTCCTGGGCATGGAGCAGTTCCAGAAGCAGTGTTCAGGCCTTGCCTTAGGGCTGCAGTGTGCAGGGCGTGGCAGCCAAACAATTCCACCCTCCCCCTTTAAGTGCTGACCGGCGCCTGACTGTCTGCCCTCAATGAGCAACTCGCCGCACCTGCGCTGTGCCCGCCTTCGGTGTTTGCGCCCCGGATCGCCGGCTTAGCGCCTAATGATAGTCGTGCATCGCGTGCTTTAGCGCAGCAGCAACCTCTTGTGGCGATGCAACTGAATATCGGCGAAGGTGGCACTAAGTTGCGCCAGGCGCAAAAGTTAACGAACGCCCGGCTGTAGCGCCCCAAATGTGGCTATACTGAATTTCTAGGCCTAATACTCTGTTGTCCTGCAAGTTATTGGCCCAGAAATTTGTGTCCCAACGCGTGAGTACGGACGGAGTACTCACGCGTGGACCCGATGGAAGTGCCGGAATCTTGCATGCACTACGCATGCGCGGGAAACCGACACTTCTAATCCTCTGAACCAAGGGGTTCAGAGGTCGAACGCGTGCGTGCGGGAGTCTGTGCGTGCGCGTTGAACTTCCTATTTTTTTTACAGGTTTTAACATGCGGGTAAGCCTGTACATTTTAGAAATGTAAAAAGCAGCCATAAGGACTTCATTTTCAAAGGTAAGTGGTCAATTATTTAAAATTAAAACATTTTTTCCACAGGTTTTTTACTTTTAAATACTTTAAAGCAAGGTAAGTTTATTTTTAGCCCCGTTTTTTTACAAAATTATTTTTTTCAAAAATTTAAATTTTTGTTTAAAATAGTTATTTAATGTCATTTATTGTTTACTAGCTGGGGGTGCCCGGCGGTGCCGAGGCTTTTTTGAGGGCATGTTGTTGTTGGAAGAGAGAGAGGGAGCGACTGGGGGGAAGAGAGAGAGGGAAGGAGAGAGAGAGAGAGGGAAGGAGAGAGAGGGAAGGAAAGAGAGAGAGAGGGGGAAGGAGAGAGAGAGAGGGGGGAAGGAGAGAGAGAGAGAGAGAAGGAGAGAGAGACAGAGAGAGGGAAGGAGAGAGAGAGAGAGGAAGGAGAGAGAGAGAGAGAGATGGAAGGAGAGAGAGAGAGAGAGATGGAAGGAGAGAGAGAGAGAGGGGGAAGGGGAGAGAGAGAGAGAGAGGGAAAGAGAGAGAGAGAGGGAAGGGGAGAGAGAGAGAGAGGGAAGGAGAGAGACAGAGAGAGCGAGAGAGAGGGGGAAGAAGAGAGAGAGAGAGAGGGAAGGAGAGAGAGAGAGAGATGGAAGGAGAGAGAGAGAGAGAAGGAGAGAGAGAGAGAGGGAAGGAGAGAGAGAGAGAGGGAAGGAGAGAGAGAGCGAGGGAAGGAGAGAGAGAGAGAGAGAGGAAAGGAGAGAGAGAGAGAGGGAAGGAGAGAGAGAGAGAGAGGGAAGGAGAGAGAGAGAGAGAGAGGGAAGGAGAGAGAGAGAGTAATATTGTATGTACCCAACAAATGTCAAATCGATTGACACCTACAGAATGTTGGAAAACTGTACCTTTTTGCTATGTAAGCTTTGGCAATATGGTTCTCTGTAAACTTTCATGCCAATAAAGCATTTGAATTGGAATTGGAATTGGAAATTGGAGAGTGAGAGAGGGAAGGAGAGAGAGAGGGAAAGAGAGAGAGGGGGAAGGAGAGAGAGAGGGGGAAGGAGAGAGAGAGGGGGAAGGAGAGAGAGAGAGAGAGGGGAAGGAGAGAGAGAGAGAGAGAGAGAGGGAAGGAGAGAGAGAGACGGGGTGAGAGAGAGAGAGACTGGGGGAGAGAGAGAGAGTGGGAGAGAGAGAGAGAGAGACTGGGGGAGAAGAGAGAGAGAGAGATTGGGGGAGAAGAGAAAGAGAGAGAGATTGGGGGGAAGAGAGAGAGACTGGGAGTGTGAGAGAGAGAGAGAGAGAGAGAGAGACTGGGAGTGAGAGAGAGAGAGAGAGACTGGGAGTGTGAGAGAGAGAGAGAGAGAGAGAGACTGGGAGTGTGAGAGAGAGAGAGGGAGTGTGGGAGAGAGAGAGAGAGAGAGAGAGTGGGAGTGTGAGAGAGAGAGAGACTGGGAGTGAGAGAGAGAGAGAGAGAGACTGGGAGTGTGTGAGAGAGAGACTGGGAGTATGTGAGAGAGAGACTGGGAGTGTGTGAGAGAGAGAGAGACTGGGAGTGAGAGAGAGAGAGAGACTGGGAGTGAGAGAGAGAGAGAGAGACTGGGAGTGTGTGAGAGAGAGAGAGACTGGGAGTGTGTGAGAGAGAGAGAGAGACTGGGAGTGAGAGAGAGAGAGACTGGGAATGTGAGAGAGAGAGAGAGAGAGAGAGACTGGGAGTGTGTGAGAGAGAGAGAGAGAGAGAGAGACTGGGAGTGAGAGAGAGAGAGAGAGAGAGAGAGAGACTGGGAGTGTGAGAGAGAGAGAGAGAGTGGGAGTGTGTGAGAGAGAGAGAGTGGGAGTGTGTGAGAGAGAGAGAGAGAGAGTGGGAGTGTGTGAGGGAGAGAGAGAGTGGGAGTGTGTGAGAGAGAGAGAGACTGGGAGTGTGAGAGAGAGAGAGAGAGAGAGAGACTGGGAGTGTGTGAGAGAGAGAGAGAGACTGGGAGTGAGAGAGAGAGAGACTGGGAATGTGAGAGAGAGTATCTGAAAAACAAATGCGGGGTCAAAATTGGAGACAAACGCACCGATTTCTTCACCCAGAGAAGAGGCGTCCGGCAGGGCTGCAATTTGAGCCCGACCCTGTTCAACATATACATAAATGAATTAGCAGACATGCTGGAGCAAAGCGAGTCACCAGGTCTCCGTCTCCTGGATGGAGAAGTGAAATCCCTGTTCTATGCGGACGACCTGGTCCTGCTGTCTCCCACAGAACAGGGATTACAGCAACAACTAGACCTACTCGACAAATACTGCCAAAATTGGGCTCTAACAGTAAATCTAAAAAAAACTAACATCATGATTTTTCAAAAAAGGCCCAGATGTCAGGAAAACAAATACCAGTTTACCCTCAGTGATACCACTATAGGACACACGATGAGCTACACCTACCTTGGTCTAACTATTACAGCATCAGGGAGCTTCAACATAGCAGTGAATGCACTAAAAGAAAAAGCTCGAAGAGCCCTATATGCAATAAAAAGAAAATTCTACAACATCCAAATCCCAATCAAAATCTGGCTCAAAATATTTGACAGCATAATCCTGCCCATTGCACTGTACGGTAGTGAAGTATAGGGCCCGCTAAATCACCAAAGCTACACTAAATGGGAAAAACACACAATAGAAGCCCTACATGCAGAATTCTGCCGAAGCATCCTTTGCATCCAAAGAAAAACGCCAACAAATGCATGCAGAGCCGAACTAGGCAGATACCCACTGATAATAAACATCCAAAAACGAGCACTAAACTTCCTAAATCACCTCAAATCTAGCTCCCCAGACACCCTTCATTTCAAAGCATTTCAGACCCAAGAGCTAAACCCAGAAAAGAGTCCCCTGAGTCAGCTGCTACTGAAACTAAGTACTCAGCCGGACCCTGACCAACCCCAGACCAACACAGCCGTCCAAACACCAATCCGAGTGAACCAAATCATTAAACAATGCAAAGAAACCTACCTGGAACATTGGAACAAAATAACCGAAAGCCAAAGCAGATTAGAATGTTACCGGGCCCTAAAAAGAGAATATAAACTGGCAGACTACCTCACGACCATCAGAGACACAAAACAGAGACAGACCCTCACCAGATACAGACTAAGCGACCACCAACTGGAAATTGAAAAAGGCAGATACAAGAAATCCTGGCAGCCTAGAGAGAATAGAATATGCGATCAATGTCTGGCCGGCGAGGTTGAAACAGAAATGCATTTCCTCCTAAAATGCGAAAAATTCAACACATCAAGAAACATATTATTCAACAAGCTAAGCCAAACAACCCCAGATTTCAAGGAATTGGATGACCTGTCAAAATTGAGATTAGTCCTGGGAGAAGGAGACAGACCATACCTTGGGGCCAAATATGTAACAACATGTCACAACCTGAGGACTGTTTAAAATTAAGACTGTTTAAAATTAATATTGAATGTACCAAATGAAGTACAAAGACTGTTTAAAATTAATATTGTTTAAAAGTAATATTGTATGTACCCAACAAATGTCAAATCGATTGACACCTACAAAATGTTGAAAATGTACCTTTTTGCTATGTAAGCTTTGGCAATATGGTTCTCTGTAAACTTTCATGCCAATAAAGCATTTGAATTTGAATTTGAATTTGAATTTGAGAGACTGGGAGTGTGAGAGAGAGAGAGAGAGAGAGAGACTGGGAGTGGGAGTGAGTGAGAGAGAGAGAGAGAGAGACTGGGAGTGTGAGAGAGAGAGATTGGAGTGAGAGAGAGAGAGAGAGAGGGGGACTGGGAGTGTGTGAGAGAGAGAGAGAGTGGGGGTGTGAGAGAGAGAAAGAGAGAGAGAAAGAGAGAGAGAAAAAAGAGAATATAAACTGGCAGACTATCTCTCGACCATCAGAGACACAAAGCAGAGACAGACCCTCACCAGGTACAGACTAAGCGACCACCAACTGGCAATTGAAAAAGGAAGATACAAGAAATCCTGGCAGCCTAGAGAGAATAGAATATGTGATCAATGTCTGGCCGGTGAGGTTGAGACAGAGATGCATTTCCTCCTAAAATGCGAAAAATTCAACACATCAAGAAACACATTATTTGACAAGCTCAGCCAAACAACCCCAGATTTCAAGGAATTGGATGACCTGTCAAAATTAAGATTAGTCCTGGGAGAAGGAGACAGACCATACCTTGGTGCCAAATATGTAACAACATGTCACAACCTGAGGACTGTTTAAAATTAATACTGAATGTACCCACGGATGTACAAAGACTGTTTAAATTAATATTGTTTAAAGTAATATTGTATGTAACCAACGAAGGTCAGAATTGTTTGACACCTACAGAATGTTGGAAAACTGTACTTTTTGTTATGTAAGCTTTGGCAATATGGTTCCCTGTAAACTTTCATGCCAATAAAGCATTTGAATTGTGAATTGTGAAATTGTGAGAGAGAGTGGGAGTGTGAGAGAGAGAGAGATTGGGCGTGTGAGAGAGAGAGATTGGGCGTGTGAGAGAGAGAGAGATTGGGAGTGTGAGAGAGAGAGATTGGGAGTGTGAGAGAGAGAGATTGGGAGTGTGAGAGAGAGAGAGGGAAGGAGAGAGAGAGAGGGAGGGAAGGAGAGAGAGAGACAGAGATGGAAGGAGAGAGAGAGGGAAGGAGAGGAAAGGAGAGAGAGAGAGAGGGAAGGAGAGAGAGAGGGAAGGAGAGAGAGGGGGGAAGGAGAGAGAGAGGGGGAAGGAGAGAGAGAGAGGGAAGGAGAGAGAGACTGGGTGAGAGAGAGAGAGAGAGAGATTGGGAGTGTGAGAGAGAGAGAGATTGGGAGTGTGAGAGAGAGAGAGAGATTGGGAGTGTGAGAGAGAGAGAGAGATTGGGAGTGAGAGAGAGAGAGAGAGAGATTGGGAGTGTGAGAGAGAGAGAGATTGGGAGTGTGAGAGAGAGAGAGAGGTACTGGGAGTATGAGAGAGAGAGATATGGTTCTCTGTAAACTTTCATGCCAATAAAGCATTTTAATTGGAATTGGAATTGGAATTGGAATTGGAGATTGGGAGTGTGAGAGAGAGAGTTTGGTAGTGTGAGAGAGAGATTGGGAGTGTGAGAGAGAGAGAGAGATTGGGAGTGAGAGAGAGAGAGAGAGAGATTGGGAGTGTGAGAGAGAGAGAGATTGGGAGTGTGAGAGAGAGAGAGAGGTACTGGGAGTTTGAGAGAGAGAGAGATTGGGAGTGTGAGAGAGAGACTGGGAGTGTGAGGGAGAGAGAGAGTATGGGAGTGAGAGAGAGATTGGGAGTGTGAGAGAGAGAGAGAGATTGGGAGTGTGAGAGAGAGAGAGATTGGGAGTGTGAGAGAGAGAGAGACTGGGAGTGTGAGAGAGAGAGAGATTGGGAGTGTGAGAGAGAGAGATTGGGAGTGTGTGAGAGAGAGATTGGGAGTGAGAGGGAGAGAGATTGGGAGTGTGAGAGAGAGAGATTGGGAGTGTGTGAGAGAGAGATTGGGAGTGAGAGGGAGAGAGATTGGGAGTGTGAGAGGGAGAGAGATTGGGAGTGTGAGAGAGAGAGAGTGGGAGTGTGTGAGAGAGAGATTGGGAGTGAGAGGGAGAGAGATTGGGAGTGTGAGAGAGAGAGAGATTGGGAGTGTGAGAGAGAGAGATTGGGAGTGTGAGAGAGAGAGATTGGGAGTGTGAGAGAGAGAGATTGGGGGTGTGAGAGAGAGAGAGACTGGGAGTGTGAGAGAGAGAGAGATTGGGAGTGTGAGAGAGAGAGATTGGGAGTGTGAGAGAGAGAGATTGGGAGTGTGAGAGAGAGAGAGATTGGGAGTGTGAGAGAGAGAGAGATTGGGAGTGTGAGGGAGAGAGAGATTGGGAGTTGTGAGAGAGAGAGAGACTGGGAGTGTGAGAGAGAGATTGGGAGTGTGAGAGAGAGATTGGGAGTGTGAGAGAGAGAGAGATTGGGAGTGTGAGAGGGAGAGAGATTGGGAGTGTGAGAGAGAGAGAGTGGGAGTGTGTGAGAGAGAGATTGGGAGTGAGAGGGAGAGAGATTGGAGTGTGAGAGAGAGAGAGATTGGGAGAGTGAGAGAGAGAGATTGGGAGTGTGAGAGAGAGAGATTGGGAGTGTGAGAGAGAGAGATGGGAGTGTGAGAGAGAGAGAGACTGGGAGTGTGAGTGAGAGAGAGATTGGGAGTGTGAGAGAGAGAGATTGGGAGTGTGAGAGAGAGAGATTGGGAGTGTGAGAGAGTGAGAGATTGGGAGTGTGAGTGAGAGAGAGAGATTGGGAGTGTGAGGGAGAGAGAGATTGGGAGTGTGAGAGAGAGAGAGACTGGGAGTGTGAGAGAGAGATTGGGAGTGTGAGAGAGAGATTGGGAGTGTGTGAGAGAGAGAGAGAGATTGGGAGTGTGAGAGAGAGAGAGAGACTGGGCCGCCGCGGCCGCTCACCTGATGGCTTTGGGTCGGGCTCTGGGACGGGGCTGTTGACACCGCGGGGAAGTTTTGTGTGAGGCAGCTCCCGGCATGGCCCGCCGCAGCCGGTGACCTGGTGGCTTTGGGTCGGGCTCTCGGGCGGGGCTTTTGATGCCGCGGGGAAGTTTTGTGCGCGGCAGCTCCTGGCATGGCCCGCCGCGGCCGGTGACCTGGTGGCTTTGGGTCGGGCTCTGGGGGCGGGGCTGTTGACGCGCGGGGATGTTGTGCGCAGCGGCTCCCGGCACGGCCCGCAACTCAAGGCCCAGGTTTCCCGGGCTGCTAGGCCACGCCCGGCGCCGGCACAGCCGCTCGAACGGCCGTCAAAGTAGGCGAGCCTCCGGGCGAAGGGCAGGGGATCACTTCATTTCCTACTGTTGCTAAATACAATTTAAAACTCAAATAAATTGTTATTTTCCTTAGTTCCC